>NC_136993.1:15837311-16286513 GCF_032717465.1 Coenobita brevimanus | reverse complement strand
GTTGCTAGATCATGTGGGTAATTGCATGGAAATTTTGGTGAAGATCCTTGTATGTTTAGGTAACACAACCAATCAATTTCCAAATAAAACTCGACCCTCTCAGAAGTTTATCCCATATACTAATATTTTGTGGCACCTATTGTATTCTGATTTCAATATTTGTGTGTTAGGGGAGTTCCTGGATCGTATGGGTACATTCATACAAAATTTCATGAAGATCCCTCCATATTTAGGTCCCCCACAAAATTGATGAAATTGGAGGGTGATTTTTGAGGCAAAAAAAAAAAAAAAAAAAAAAAAAAAATTATTTTCTTCACAGATCCTGTCCTTGGACCCCCCAAAATCAGAGGACAACGTCTGTTGAGGGCCATGCCTTTAATATACAATTCCTCCAGTGCCCATCCACCTCAGCCAAACCAAAGTATTTTTTTACAAATTTTTTTAGTAACCAGCTTTAATCTTTGATTATTTTCATAAAGAATTTCAAATAAAATAATGCCAATCAATTTTTATTTCCCTTTCACATAATATAGAGGAATGACTGATTTTTTTTTTTTTTTTTTTTTTTTGCGTGCAAGAAATTGGCAATTGCCCTTGTTTTGGCAAATATTTAAAATCATGGTTGCAGTTTTGGTGTTGTTGTACTTGATGTGTGACACAGTTCGAACGATACCCTATCCAGGGTTAAACACCTTGGACCACAAGGCGTACAAGCACTCACCAACATATCAAACTATACCTACTCACACAACACAATACCCAGCATCTGGAAGCATGGCATTATCATCACTATCCCTAAACCCAACAAAGATCCCACATTACCTTCCTCACACCACCCCATCACACTCCTCTGCACCCCTTCTAAAGTCACCGAACGACTGGTACTACAACTAGTTACACCTTACACCTCCCTAGCCCAGTCACAACATGGCTTTAGGCCATTACACTCCACAAACACTTTTCTCACAGACCTTACACCGAGAGTTTTGATGACACGAATTCAGCTAGGCCACCACACAGAACACTCGTAGTCACACTAGGCATTAGCAAAGCTTTTGATGTTATCCCCTGCCACAACCTCACAAACAAAATATTCAACACAAACATGCACAATACCACAAAAAGATGGCTGGCAAACTACTTAGCAGGCAAATATGCACATGTAACATTTGCTGGTCAGTCTTTGAACATCAGAAACTTCACAGATGGCATCCCCCTAGGATCTGTTTTGTCCCCTACATTATTTAACCTGTACATGCACGACAAACCCACACCCCACACCCCAAAGATACACATAGCTTCCTATGCAGATGACATAACACTTACATGTACACACCAAAACGCAAACACAGCTGCACACATCCTCCAACTTTACCTCAACACACTACACGAATGGTTCATCACAAACAGGCTCAAAATACAGTAGCCCCAGCCAAATCTAAAGTGACCCTTCTCACAAACTGAACAGCAGAACACAGTCACATTCCACACCTCACCATAAACAACACTCCCCTACCACACACACACACACACACACAAGGCACCAAGCGGAGCAGATGCACGTCGCCACCACTCTGTAACTGGCCAACCTGGCCAGTAGCAATAACTAAATTAGTATCTTTATGTGAGTCAAGCTCTGTACCAGGTTAGACTAAATGGTGTTCTAATATAAAATGAAGTTTTAAGTAAGACTGTTGTTCAAATAGTAAAGAAAACAATGTAGTGCACGAATACGCAAAATCAGCTGATCAGTTGTTTTGTCTACGTCTCTGTGCCAGGGAATGTAAGTTCCTCTGACCCCTATGATTACAGACCAATAGCTGTCCAAATCTTCTCCTGGTAAGATATTTGAATATGTAATTAATAAGCACATAGCTAAACATCTTGAATCCAACAACTTAATTAGTGATAGACAATATGGTTTTCGCCAGGAAAGATCCACCATTGACATACTCCATCTCCTGACTCATACCATTCATCAATCAGTTGACCTACATGGTGAAACTCATGCAGTAGCCCTGGATATTTCTACAGCTTTTGACAGAGTGTGGCACCGTTCCCTGTTGTCCAAACTCCCTTGCTATCGACTAAACTCTTTTGTTCCTTTGATTTCCTCATATCTCAGCAACAGAAAAATAAGAGTAAAAGTAGATGATGTATATTCCACTTTCCACTCAGTTAAGGCAGCGTGCCACAGGGATCAGTTCTGGCACCAACCCTATTCCTCGTTGATATTAATGATCTCTTATCTGTCACCCACAATCGCATCCATTTATATGCAGATGACTCAACACTTCATAGGTCATTCACACTCAGACATCCATTTACAAAGTCTGATATCTCTAACTCTCAACTCAGTACAGCCATCTCTTTAAATCAAGACTTATCCACGATCAGTGAATGGGGACAAAATAACCTTGTCTCATTTAATGCTAATAAAACTAAATATATACCATTTACTAATAGACAGGTATTGCCAGAATCGTATATTACCTTCAATGCTACAAATATTCCCATTTCCAAAAGTATTAAAATTCTCGGCGTCTCACTTAACAGTGCCCTCAGCTGGACCTCTCATGTTAGATCACTTGCTAAAACCGCCTCAAAGAAACTTGGATTATTGTACAGAGTCCGTAACTTCTTCATTGATGAGCAGTTAGTTATAATTTATAAGTCATGTGCGCTCTCAGGTTGAATACTGCTCACCCTTGTGGAGTGGATGTGGAGAGGTTGCATTAAACAAGTAGACAAAATTCAAACAAAGCTGTTAGAATTATTAATAACCCTGCAATTATTAATAAACTACCTCCCCTACAAGTAAGGAGGAATGTTGTCTCCCTTGCATTATTTTACAGATATTTCTATAGCAAATGCTCAGACGAAGTTGTGTCCATGGTCCCACCTCTCCATGCCTTCCATCGTGCTACACGGGCATCTGGCGGCGCTCATGACTCGGATGTCACTCACCCATACTGCAGAACTTCTGCCTATCAGAATTCTGTCATTCCCCAAACTGCATCTCTCTGGAACTCGCTTCCCCAGAGTTGTTTCCCTCCAAACTTCAACCTACTGCTGTTCCTGTCTAACTGTTGCAGATATTTTATGAGCAGAGGACACCAGTAATCTGGTGCATGGGCTTGTTTTTTTTTTTTCTCTCATTTATTTTTCCTTCCTCTGCTCTGTTATTTAAAAAAAAAAAAGTAGTATCTGTGCTCTTAGTATTGAATGATGGGAAAAGAAAAGGGATAAAGGTAGAAAGCAGGATGATGATTTCCACCAAGAACTGATTGAAATGGAGACTTACAATAAACTGGTGGAACGAGTAAACAAACTAGAAATGGCTTTTCAAAAAATGAAATTGATGAATTTAAGAAACAGGATGCACTTGCAAAAGGAAGAAATAGAAAAATTAGGAAGGGAGGCCAAACAAAGAAAGACACAACAATCAGTGAACTAACAGTGGAAGTGGGTACACTTAGGAAGAAAATGAGTGAAAATGGCAAGTACAGCAGTCAATCACGAGAGTATTATGGAAGAGTTCAAAAATGATACAGAGACAATTAGGCAAATAAGCAGTCTTACTGACCAGAGCAGTGATATTAAGGGAGATGATAACACAGGTGAATGAAGCTGTGCAAAGCTATAAAAATGATGTGGGGCAAGTCCACTACAGGTACAGGCATGCTGAAATGGTGAAAGTAAAGAAAGACTTACTGTAGAAACAAAAGTGGAGGAAAAAAGCATTAAAAAAGGAAAAGGTGAAAAAAATAAAATCCAAAAATAATCCAAAGTTAGTCAGAGATTCAGTAGATATAAACAAATCTTATAGTAATCACCGGTATAGAAGAGGAAGAAATAGGAATCAAGACCACAAGAGACAAAAGAAGATGGCAAATGAGAGGACATACTGAAAGAAGTATCAGAGGAAATCTGTAGTAAAGACATAGAGGAACACAAAAGGTTAGGGAAATATGAGAAAAGCAAGACAAGACCTCTAAAGGTGACTTTCCAGAGTGTAAACACTGTGGAAGAGATACTAAAAAATGCAAAGAATCTTATGGAAAAAGAGGAGTTCAAAAATGTATGGATAAAAAGATGCCTAACACAAGAGGTACTGGAATTACTGAAAGAGAAAAGGGAGGAAGCAAAAACAAAAAATGAGGGAAGATCAGAAGAGGAGAACAATTTTTTTTTACAAAGTAATAGGATTGCAGGTACGAAAGTGGCACACAAACAGGATGGAATAAAAAGGAGGAAGGTAGTAGAACCATGTCATGACAAGTATATAAACAAGATGATAAAGTTGATGTACTCAAATGTGGATGGAATGGTATCTAAATTACTAGAGATGAATGATTATGTCAGAGAAAATGAACCACAAATAATATGCCTAACTGAAACAAAATTAACACCAAGGATATCCAATGACATACTAAACTTAGAGGAATACAATACATGGAGAAGAGACAGAAATTAAAAAAAAAGAGGAGGAATTATAATATTAACTAAGAAAAATATAAAAGTCAATGAAATAAAACTAGGTATACCATCACAAGTAGAACTGATTGCAGTAGAGATCAACACATCTGAAGGTGAAGTAATTGTAGCCAAATTGTACATGCCACCCAGATCAAACACATGGGAAAGAGATGAATATGAGGACCTGGCAGAGAGTACAATTCAGAGTTTAAGATAATTACTACATAAAATGGAAGAGAAATCAGAAAGAATTATAGTAATTGGGGATTCAATACAAATATAAATTGGAATACTCTAGATATAATTAGCCAAGAAAGCTGTTGGGACCAAAAGCTCCTGGATCTCGTACAAGAGTTCTTCCTAACGCAACATGTGAGGGAAACCACCAGAAAAAGAGGACTTGATGTACCTTCAGTGCTAGATCTAATATTTATTAGGCAAGAAAATGATATTGACAGTTTAATATATCACCCTCCACTCGGCAAAAGCGATCATGCTGTACTAAATTATAACTTCAGGATAGCATATGGCATAGTAAACAGCAATGACAGTTACAAAAAGAGCCTAAATTATAAAAAGGGAAATTATCAAGACCTAAAGAAGTATTTCTTAGAAGTTGATTGGGAAAATGAGCTTAGAGGACAAGATTTAAATGCTGTTTATAAAAAATTCTGTGAATTTTTGAAATAGGAGTCCAGATGTACATCCCACAGCACAAAGAAGCAGATAAGAAAATACAGAAATGGTTCAATACAGAATTTAAAAAATCAAAAGAAAGAAGAGATTTGTTGTGGAATAGATACAGAAGACATAATAGTGAAAGGGAGTATAATAATTACAAACAGGCAAGAAAAGATTATACAAGAATAAGGAGGGAAGCCCAAAAACAGTTTGAGGAGGATATAATAAATAAAAGTAGTGATCAACCAAAGCTGTTTTACAGCTATATCAGAAGGAAAACCAAAGTAAAAGATATAATACAATCCATTACGGACGAGGGAATCACTTATACACAAGAGAAAGATATTTGTGAAGCACTAAATAAGAATTTCCAATTAGTTTTTACAGAAGAAAAAAATTTTGAGAGGGACTATGTGGAACATGCATGTCCACACATACTACCAGATATGCAAATAGCAGAAAAAGTAATACAGGAGGAGTTAAGTAGATTAGACAGAGGAAAAGCAAGTGGTCCTGATAAAATTTCATGTTGGGTACAAAGGAGTTAAGTAAACCATTATTTTTAATTTTCAAGAAATCCTTGAGTCAAGGTAAACTACCTGATATTTGGAAAAAAGCAAATATTGTCCCCTTATTCAAGAAAGAAAATAGACAAAATCCACTCAACTACCGACCAGTATCACTGACCAGTGTTGTAAGCAAGGTATTAGAAAAGCTTATAAGAAAAGCTTGGGTAAATCATCTAGAAGAACACAGTATGATAACAGAAAGACAGTTTGGTTTCAGAAAAGGAAAATCATGTGTTACTAATCTGTTGAGCTACTATGACAGAGTAACAAACACAATACAGGAAAGGGAAGGATGGGTGGACAGTATCTATTTAGATTTCAAGAAAGCTTTTGACACAGTACCACACCAAAGACTTCTATGGAAACTGTATCATCAAGGAGGAATTCGAGGCAAACTGTTTTGTTGGATGCAAGACTTTCTCATAAAAAGAGAAATGAGAACAGTACTAAGAGGAAACTACTCATCATGGAAAGAAGTGACTAGTGGAGTACCACAGGGTTCAGTGCTGGCACCAATGATGTTTTTAGTGTATATAAATGATATAAACAGTAACACTGGAAATGAGAGCTATCTGATTATGCTTGCAGATGATGCAAAAATACAAAGGAGAATTACTAACACAGACTCTTGTAAAGAGCTAGAAGAAGAATTAAATAAACTTCATGAATGGAGTAGTACATGGCAAATGGAATTCAATGTGGACAAGTGTCATGTAATCAAGTTTGGTAAAAGTGGAAAAAGACCTGATTGGGATTATAAGTTAGGAAATAAAACCCTATACACATCAGAAAAAGAGAAAGACCTAGGTGTGATCTTCAATAACAGACTATCTCCGGCTGACCACATCAGCGAGAAGGTACGGAACATGTATACACTGCTTGAGAATAGCATTCATATACATAAATGAAGACATGCTAAGAAGGATAATAACATCATTCATTAGACCAACCCTGGAATATGCATCAGTAGTCTGGAGTCCTCATCTCAAAAAGCATATAGACAAGATTGAAAAAGTTCAAAGGGCCGCTACAAGATGGATACCAAGCTTAAGGGACCTAAGCTACGAAGAAAGACTAAATAAACTGAATCTACCAACACTACAGGAGAGAAGGAAAAAAGGTGATATGATAATGCTATATAAGTGCATATCAGGGAAGGAGAAAATAGACATAAATGATTACTTAACATATGGAGAAGCATCAGCAAGAGGACACTGCAAAAAACTGCATAAGAAGAGAGGTGATAAAGACGTAAGGAAATTCAGTTTCCCAAATAGAGCAATTGATCAATGGAATGCACTACCAAATGAAATAGTGTGTGCAAAAACATTTCACAAATTTAAGGATATGTACGATAAATATGGTTTAAGACACGGGACAGTACGAGCTTGACTTATTCCTGTAAAGATACAATTAGGTAAGGTAAGAACACACACACACACACACACACACACACACACACACACACACACACACACACACACACACACACACACACACACACACACACACACACACACACACACATAAAACCCTTAGTGTAACATGCAATACATCAATGTCATTTAAACAACACGTCACAAACAGTATAATTAAAATAACACCAAGACTCAATGCCTTGAGGTCACTTGCCCATGCAACATTTGGACACAACAAAGAAACCACCACCACAGTATAGTAACCATATATACTGTGCGTTCAGTGATGAATTATGCAAGCCCTGCTTGGGCTCCTATCCTCACTAAAACACACTACAACACTCTACAGATCATACAGATCAAGGCCCTAGAAATAATCATAGGCTGCACAGCTACTACACCCACAGACCACCTACATCAAGAAATCAAAGTTCTAAAAGTCAAGGATCACCTAGACATGAGAGGCACCCAAATTCTTGCAGCAGCCTCCACAAACCCACAACATCCTCTACACTACATGGCAGCACATCCACACAAACCAAGGAACATCAAAACAACACGCAGCACACGATATCATACATAAATACTGTCATCTCTCCCCTCTCGCACGCCTCAGACCAGCTTCCAGAAGCAAATCCATGCTCAAATCACTCGCCACTCCGTTCAGTCACTTAAAGACAACACACAGCTGCATGCACGGCCTACTGATATCCATCCTTCTGAATCCTATCACCTTCGTGAGGACAGGGTCCACCCGGCCAGGCTGAGATGTGGGCATCATCCAGCCCTCTTAAGTTACCAGAAGAGGCTGGATGACTCCGTCACTGATGCCTGTCCAGAATGCAACACAGCACCCCATGCTATTAAGCACACTGTAGAAGATTGCATTGCACACAGTCACCTACGCCAACAGCACAACATACACTCCTTGAGAGCTCTGTGGGAAACCCCGGTCTCGGCCATGGCCTTCCTTGTGGACTCGTGGCTATTCAGCCAGACTGCCTAGGGAACAACTACTACTACTACTACTACTACTGGGGAGTTCATCTGCTGAATGATATACAGCAAAATAATTCTGCATGAAACATTTTCCTTTCTATACAAAATATCAGTCTTAAATTGTTGTTGTAAATTATTCTAAACAGAATCTATTACTTTAAAACATGTCATGGATAACTGGCGGTTCATTTTATTCATAGGGTGGAACTCGTAAAACAATAAATATCAGAGGACTCAACCGAGATTAGATTCATATATCCTACTATAAAGAATACCAGGCTCCATTTCCAGCTGTATGAGATCTGAATAACAATGATAAGTAGAGATAAAGCAAGAAGGACGGGGATTTTAGAACCCTACTTATTCTTCCTACATCAACCTAACAAAGCACACTGCTACATTCCACCTCTAACGCACCGCCAACTCACTACCCGGGAGTGATGACTGTAGAACAGGAGGTGGTAGCCACCACAAACGCAGTTCCAACCATCCGTCCCCTGTTGGATTCTAGAAGGCGAAATGAAATGAGGTGGAGTGCTTGTGACTCTACCGCAGCTTTATCAAATTCAAAGCTTACCCATTGTTTGGTGCTGATGAGATGCCTACACGTGGTGGTGCTGTGCACTCTGGCTGGAGTAGCTGTGACACCTAACAGGGAGTCACCATTACGCTTATTTTTCTGCACCTCGCTGTGGGAAGTATCCTGCCCCGACCAGGGTGAAGCACTGTCATCACAACAAGGCACCAGATTCCTACACGGTGATTAATTGTACTGTACAGTCACGGCACATAGTCCTTGACCAGGATGTAAGGGAAAGTCAGTGCCACCATAGGGTTGCAGTGCGTCGAAACACTTTCCTTTACACCCCCTGAAGGGGTGATGGGGGAAGGAGGCAGGGGGTGTAAGGGAACGTGTTCCGACGCACTGCAGCCCTGTGGTGGCATTGACTTTCCATTACACCCTGGCCAAGGACTATGTGCCGCGACTATACGTGCAGGACGGCTCCACAGAAGCAGTTGCATACCTATGGCAGTCGTGTCTGCTCGGCAAGGCACGCGGTGTTAAACAACAATTGCAAGAACTAGGCAGAAAGTTATTATATTCAATGGCTAATGACAATCCTAAGCTAACCATGCTATCATAGTCAATTCTCGTTCATTCTTTTCTTATTCTAAGGATAAATTTCAATGTTAATCAGCTGTTGCGTCCATACTGAGCCACTTCATGATATCAACATCTACCTAAAACCTGGATATCTTAGAATAAAAATTGTAACACATATCTCTCATTATGACGGACTGAAGGCTGAACAGAACGATGAACACAGCTTTGTATCTCGTACCCCATTCACAACTCTTCATTCATGCCCCACTCCAACTAGTCTACCATTCCCACCACCCACACCCACACGTCTCTCCTCCACTACCCCTTGCCCTCATCCTCCCTCTACCACCCAATTCTGATTTTTCTGGCGGCAAGGAGTAGGCCGGATGAAGATGGGAAGTTGAAACTCAGGTGATTAGTACATATCGTGAAAGTACAGTATTATAAATAGCAGAGTATTATACTACAATAAGGACTAAAAAAAGATAACTTTTATATCTCTTAAGTATGGTTACCATTTTTGCTATAAGAGGACGATATTTTGGGGGTGGGGGACTGGAAATTTTCTTCAAACTTAAATCGAATGGTGTGTCGGGAGAAACTTTTCAGAGCCATTTAATAAAACTGTCAAGCTAAACAAAATTCTTGTTGTGTAGTATTTGCTCCTTGAATCCAGGCGATTATTCTAGTGATTATTATTTGGCCTTTTTATTTTTTTTAGTTGAGATCAAGCAATCTTTTCAGTAATGGAAAATTATCGTATTGCAGAAGATTTATGAAGGCATTTCTAAAAGGTCCGAACAGAGCTTAATAAAATCTTCTGGCAATGCCAACAATATATTGACAAAGATGTCATCAAGCACAGTGGATCAGTATCACTTACTCTTCCACTCTCTTATTTCAAAGTACAGCTTGCAGGCCCACAACAAAGACAATGATGCCCATGAGGACCAGGATGTAAGGCACAGCTATTCAACTGGCCACCTGCGTGCCAAATCTGGCCCTTAAGTCGTTTTTCATTGGCCCTCTGACAGACTCGAAAGAATGTAAATAAATACACAAAGCTAGAACAAAAAATTTTGCATTTTTCTTTATATCATGCGCTTAGCGGAAAATATAAAACCAAACTGTTACGAACAAGCTCGCAAAGCGATGTTTACTCCACTTTCAGCTGAGAAATGAGCGGCCCGACACAACCCGGTCCGGTCCAACAAGCCACTGCCCGACGGCGACGGTTTTCAGAGGCTAATAACACTTCTACCATGTAAGATAGAGAAGAAATTCTTTCAGCATGTAGTGGATACATTCAATAAGCTTTGTGTTTAGCTATATATTTACTCATTATACCAAAGAATCCCCTTGGAATCCCAGCTTTCAAATGGGATGTACTGGGGGCTTCAACTAACATGCTCCACTATGAAATCGAATTTTAAAAGATTTCCTGTTGTAATACTGTGTTTTCCTGCATGAATTCTAACAATTTAATATCAGATACTACGCTCAGAATATTACATCAACTATTTTTTCTATGTTTTGGGGGTGAAACTAGCAAGTGTAATTTCCCCCATTTCTGGGTTTTATCATTCGATCAATAGCCAAGCGTTTACTGAAGCAGTTCATTGACACGGCAAGTCGGGAACAGAGACTTAACATTGTGCGTCTGATGAATGCTAAAGCGCCTTGCTACATGCACATCCAGAGAGAAAACGTGACAGAAAACCTGAGAAAGTTAATATTTTAGCTCAATTAATCTGTTATTGTTAAACTACCCCACCAGATATGCTGAATGTTTGCACCAAGATGAAATTAGGAAAATGGGCGTATGCACAAACGCTCGCCAGCTCTTCACGTGCTCAGAAAACCTATTTTACTGGTACATGAATTTTTCATTTCCTTTTATGTACAAGTATTGAAATTGAGGAAAAATTGGAGCTAAAATAAATGTATGGTCCTTCTATCAATCTCAGTTTCATAATCCTGCCCTACTCCTGAAATACTTGAATAGCCCTTATGTAGGGGAGGCCCTCCATATGGTCGATTTTTAGTGCGATTGCCATAACAATTTCATTGGCACCCCCTTTTGGTACTATGCTTCTGCGTGAGACAAACCAAGTAAAACAGGTATGAAGATGTTAATCTAACCTCTAATTTTATTAAATTATCGTCACATGTGTTAAGATTTTTGACATCTTGACTGTCACATGTTTTCCAAAGTTGAATAAAATTGTCTGGAGGTGATAATTACACAACAGATACACCATTGGCCTGAAGTTAGGCTTCAGCTGTTCTTTGCCGTCTTCCAAGCCATTGTTCAGCCAGGAACACCAAGATACTAACGATGCAACTGGTGGCCAGGATGTAGAAGACACTCTGCATATGGTCAATTTTCAGTGCGACCACCCCATTGCCTTCATCACCGCCTTCTCGCTGTCTTACTGCTTTCTTTTGCTGGGTCTTCTGTTAATGAAAATACCAGATAAGAGCCGTGAAAAGTATTTTATGGCAATTTACAGTGTTTTTCTTAAATATGTAGTGTACAGGTAGTTACTGTTTAATAATTTCAAAAGGCATAACTGACAGGCGAGTTTATTACTTATAATAGGAATAATGTCTATAACTAGGTGGCTTTACCACGGAGAGGGTGGCCACAAACAACTCCCCTCCAAATCATATTACAATCATGGTGTCCCGACACCATCTCGCACTAGTTTCCTTCATACACCCCTTCATCCCATATCCCCATCTCATTCTCCCTCTCCCCTTCTCTTCCTCCGCCTCACTCGAAGAACTTGTAGTGAATGTCTTAATCTTAATTCACTTTGTATGGTCAAACCAATCTGGAATACTCCTGACTAGCTAGAAAATTTTTTTTAATCGCTCCAGGCTATCCAAGGTGTTATACTTTGTTTACTACCTGGTATTGTTTTTAGAGTTGTGAATGTAATGAAGTATTTTGTTAGTTAAGCCGTGGCTTCCTGTTGACGTTCTTTAACGTCCACACGTTTTGTCACTGCCAAATCCCGTCAACGTACATAAACGCGAAAAAATTGCAAGGTCCCTAATTTGCACAATTTTCAATTTTCGTGAGTCATTTTTGGTACATATACACGTGACACCTTGCTCAACAAGATGCCAGGCAGGGACAATGCCTTACCCAGCATGACCTCCTCCCCCCCCCTGCATGCCATTGTCTCAGCAATTCACCTGTTATCAGTGACCTGGCCAGTATAGCCATGTCATGCCACGGTACGAAATTCAGGGCCAGAGTGATTCCCCAATCAATGACAATGTGAAGGACAAACTTTACATAGCATTAGAGGAAGAAACAGTTAGAAATGATGATCAGGTAATGTGTCAAAAAAAGGTCAGGTATTAGTGAGTGAAACAATGCTTATCATGCCTATATTACTGCTTGAAAACCAATATTCTCTTGTACTACATATAAATTCGTACCAAGTAAAATAAATAAATACTGTTTATGAGTGGTGTGAAATAGTTATCCTCCCATAGAATTCGTTTTCTTTGGTGCCAGCCTGATAGAAAACCCAGTAAGGTAAGGAGGTACTCCTACCTGTAATGAGTATTTTAAACCTCAGGTGAGCAATTTCTCTATGAATTTTCGATGTTTCTCACCAAAAGCGAAGGTTTCAGCCAAAAAAAAAAAAAAAAATCCTATAATGGTCGGGATTGGGGGGAGTCAGTGGTGGAAAAGTGGTCGGGATGCAGTGGGTTAAATCTTGCCACCATCAGACGACTTTATTCATCCCTTGGGAGAAAAGGCAAAGCGGTTAGCACAAGTTATCTAACTCCTTCAGTTCGCAAGTGCTCTCAAAATCTTAATTCAGTTATTAAGAAGTGATATGAACTGAATGAACAATTGCTAGACTATGTTTTATAGTATGGTCACGTTGTTTTCCATTTTAATCAGGTTACCACTAGTTAATTTAATTCGGCTTAAGAAAAATCTCTGTAAGTGATGATTTTTGTTGTTGTTGTTGTTGTTGCTAGAGTTGGTTGCTTTGCCTTTTATAGAAATAAAAATTCCCATTATGGAAATAAGGCATCTGGCAGTAGATAGATGAATAGATAGATATTTTTATTTTAAATAACAGAATAGAGGAAGGAAACACAAATGAATCAGAAAAATGTCCATACACCAGATTACAGGTGTTCTCCATTCATAAAAATTCAGTAAAAGTTGGACTTCAACAGTTGTAGGTTGAAGTTTTGGGGGAAGTCACTCTGGCAAAATAAGTTCCAGGGAATATAGATAAGCAGAAGTTCTGCAGTGTGGTAGTGTAACAGTCCAGTCATGAATGCTACCTGATGCCAGTGTAGCGTGGGGGAAGGAGCAGAGAGGTAGCACGATGGATGCAACTTCGTCCGAGTATTTGCCTTAAAAATATCTGTAAAGTAATGCACGTGAAGCAACATTTATTGTTACCTGTCGAAGGGGTAGTTTATTTTGTAATAGTAGGGTATTAATAATTTTAAGCTCTGTTCTGATTTTTTTCTAGTAGTTTTAGTCCAACCTCTCCACATCCATTCTGCAAGGGTGTGCAATATTCCACCTGAGAGCACACATAACTCTTGTAAATTGCAGCTAACTGCTCGTAAGTGAAGAAGTTACGAACTTTGTACAATATTCCAAGTTTCTTTGAAATGGTTTTATCAAGTGATGTAACATGAGAGATTCAGCTGAGGGCATTGTTAAGTGAATCACAGGGAATTTCAATACCTTTAGAGATAAGAATATTAGAATTAAAGGCAATATTATAATCAGGTAATATCAGTCTATTAGTAAACTGTATATTTGGTTATCCTAGTGCTAAATGAGACAGTGTTATTTTGTCCCTGTTCACTGATCTTAGATAAGACTTGATCTATGGAGACTGCGGTACTGAGTGTGAATTAGACATATTAAATTTTGTGAATGTGTGCTTAACTGTGAATGAACTGTGAAGTGTTGAGTCATCTGCATATGCCTGGATAGGATTTAGGGTGACATAAGAGATCGTTAATATGAATTAGGATAGGGTTGGAGCCAGAACCGACCCTTGTGGCACACCAGGATTAATCAATTAGATATTGGAATATACATCATCTAATTTTACTCTTACTTTTCTTTTGCTGAGATATGAGATCAGAAGGAATAAAAGTGTTTGGCAGTAGCTAGGGAGTTTGGACAGCAGGGAACGGTGCCACACTCTGTTAAAAACTTTAGAAATATCAAGGGCTACTGCATGAACTTCACCATGTTGGTCAATTGACTGATGGATGGTATGAGTCAGAAGATTGAGTACATCCACAGTGGATCGTTCCTGGAGAAAACCATACTATCACTAATTAAGTTGTTGGACTGAAGATGTTTAATTATATGCTTATTAATTACAATTTCAAATACTTTACCAAGAGAACATGTGATGGCCATTGGTCTGTAATCAGAGGAGGCAGACGAACTTTCTTTGGAAATGGGTTGATATTGGCTTCTTTCCAAGAATTAGGGAATGAAGACGTATGTATGCATAGTCTGAGTATGTTAGCTAGAACAAGAGCAATTTATGCAGAACACTTTTTCATAAGAATTGGAGGAATTATATCTGGACCTCGAGATTTGTTGGTTGGTAAATTGTCTGAGGTGAATTTTATGTATCTAGTCTGTACCTTAAGTCAAGTTCTATTACCAGGCATTCTGGGTGACTTCCCATAAGGTAGAATTTCTGGCAAATGTACTGGCAAAGATGTTGGCTTTACCATGTGGGTCATTTATAGTGTTTCCATCTGAAGATTTTAGTGGAGGATTGGGTGATGACATGTTAAAGTTATTATTGTAAGAACTGAATTTGACAAATATATTCTCTTGTCGAAAGGATTATATAATATTTTGGATGCTTGGTTCTGAAGAAAGAAGATTACGTGAGATTCATTACTGCATTTGAATGGAGTCTAGCAATTGTAAATTGACTGAGCAATTCAAGTGTTTTCTAGTTTAAGTAAAAGTTATATGCTAAGGACTTTTGGGTCGTTGCTCTGGCACAAGTGCTCTCAAACAATTTTGGGGAGTCCGATTTTTTAGTGACCTGTTGACTGGATATGAACAATTCCATACCAGCTTGTATTAAGTCATTCATGTGGGACTGGGTAGAATTGATGTCACTGGAGAAGAAGATTGTCATGGAATATCAGCAAGATAATTTCTAAATCCATCCCAGTCTGCCTTATCAAAGTGCTATCTGGTCACTCTAACAGGTTCAGAATGGGAAGGTTTGGGACAACTGACTAATGAGGCTTTGATGAGATTCAGGTTGAAGGATCTACGTGGTGACAGTACTTCTGCCCTATGTTGATCTGGATTGTTTGTCAGGAATTGGTCCAAGAGATATGCACTATGGTCAGGATTATCTGGTATTCTTGTTGCTTTTTTTTTTTCCAATTGCGTGAAATTAAACGATTCTGCAAACAGCTCACATTCTAGATCTGTAGCATCAGTTCTGGCAGAATGTACGAACCATACAACATTATGGACGTTGAAATTACCCAAAACCGTAATTTCAGTGGTAGTGGTGAGGTTAAGGTTTGTCACCTGTGTGGATACGGCGTCAAATAAGCTGGGTTCTGAAGAAATCCTGGGCTAACAATAAACTATTCAGATATATTTGGTATTTGAATACTTTAGTTTATATAGTGAATAATGAATAATGAAAAGTTGCTGGTGAGGTTCAAAATGTGTCAACCGCCAACCCAGCTTTCATATAACAATATGTGGCACCCTTGTTATGGAAGTTTGTGAGAGATGGGAACAAGGAAAACAAAATAGATAGACATAGTGGCGACTTACTTGAAACATTGATGAAAAAAAAGCCTATTGCTTTTTCATGGTCTTTCCAAAAATGTGCTTAGATCTGCTCTAGCTTTAAAAGTTTCCAAAATAACACTGCTTCACCATCCTACTACATGCTGAGTAGTGTTTTTGCCCACTTCAGGGCTTGAATATTAACATAATTATTTATCATATAAAGCGCTGTGGGCATTAATAAGCCCTGAAGTGAGTGGAGCTAAAGTGGAGGCCGCTTGGTGGAGGAAGTGGTGGTAATAGTTGACCATCCTAAGGAATTCCCGGAGTTTGCAACGTGTTGCTGGATGTGGGAAATCCCGGATGGCCTGCACTTTCTGGGGAAGAGGCATGATGCCAGTGGCTGAGACTCTATGCCCGAGAAAGTCCAGTTGCTCCGCCCCTAGGACACATTTCGCTGGATGGATGCGAAGGCCGTGTTCCTGCAGGCAGCTGAACAGGTCTATAAGATGACGCTCATGCTCACTGTGCGACGGGGAAGTGATAAGGATGTCGTTGATGTAGACAAGGACGTTGCTTAGGCCCCTAACCACATGGTCCATACACCTTTGGAATCTTTGTGCTGCATTCCATAACCCGAAGTTCATTTAGGTATATTCAAACAGTCCAAACGGGGTGGTGACAGCAGTTTTAGGGATGTCCTGGGGGCGACTGGGATTTGGTGAAAGGCCTGTACCAGATCTTCTTAGGAGCAGACAGTCATCTCGTGCAGTTTGTAGTGGAAGTCCTGGATGTAGGGAATGGGGTAGCGATCAGGGGTCATTGCATTAAGGGCCTCCTAATCCCCACAAGCTCTCAATTCACCCTCCTGTGCCTTTGGAACCATGAGCAGTGGTGAGGCCCAGGAACTGGATGATGGCCTTATTATGCCCTCCAGCAGCATGGTCTGAAATTCTTGCTCTGTTGCCCGTGGTCTTTCAGGAGGCAAGAGGCGCAGGTGGGTGAAACGTGGTGGTCCTGAGGTAACTATACAGTGCTGCACAACGTGGTCGGTCCACCCGCGTTGAGGAGTCGGTGAGGTTAGGGGGGGAAACTGCCCCAGAATGGCATCATAGGAAGAATCACTTTGGAGGGTGGGTGATAAGGACAGGTCAGGCTGCACACTTCGAGGCTTGAATAAAAGAGTTAGATGGCCTGTGATACAGCTGGTGGCGCTTGGTGTCCACCACCAAATCGCATGCCTCCAGGAAGTCAACCCCGAGGATGGGTTGCTCAACGTCTGCTATCACAAAGGGCCATGTGAATGAGAGGGTGTGGGAGAAAACCACCTGCCGGGGCTCAGTACCGTATGTGGCGATAGGTGAACCATTGGCCGCCTCAAGGTCAAAAGCAGGTTGACAGTGGCGTATGTGATGGAGGCTTGGGGGAATGATACTATATGCAGCCCCTGTGTCTATCAGGTACCTTGTGACAGTGGTGGCATCAACCCACAGCAAGTTCCGAGTGCCTGGCAGTTTCTGGGGAGAATGTGGAGCATGGTTGGCCTGTTTGTTATTCACTTTGGCAGGAGACGTTACTGCCTAGGTCTCCTGCTGATGATGTTTCCCAAAAAGATACAGGGGGGAAGTGCAACGACGGGCCACCTGACTGGTTATGATACATACAGAGGGTGTATCCCTGTTGCATTGGTTGTACAATGTTTGGTTTGGTATATGACACTATGGGGGCACTGGTGGGATTGTGCGGGGAAGGAAAGGGAATCCCTGTTGCATTGGTTGTACAATATTCGGTTTGGTATATGACACAATGGGGGCACTGGTGGGATTGTGCAGGGGAGGAAAGGGATGGCGCACTGGGGAGATTGTTATTGGGTGGACACACTGGTGGAGGGGTTGATGAACTGGTGGAGTTGTTATTGGGTGAACACACTGGTGGAGTGATTGATGCACTGGGGGAGTTGTTATTCAGGACAAGTATGGATTGTTCTATCTGGCTAACTTTATCTGTTAATTTACTAAGCAGAGCACACATATCCGAGAATTGTTTGCCTCTGTTAGACACACTATTAAAACTGGGGGTTGCACTAGGGTTGATCACTACATTGTTGGGCATGGGATTGTTTATAGGAATTGCACTTAGGTTGGTACTGGAATAATGTTGTTGCGTTTCATACTGTGTGTCTGCTTTTACGAGGAAGTCTTGAAGGGTAGCATCAGTGCCGAGAGAAGCCAGGTGCAGGTGGAATTCTGGTGGCATGAGCTGCAAAAGGCAGTGCCACAGGAGATCGTCAGATCCTGATGCCCCCGCAGCTGTTAGTGTGGCTTGGATCTGGGCACACAGTGCTAAGGGGAGCTGGTCTGTTGGCTGAATGTTGTCCAGCTCCATAAGCAGGGCCTGTTTTGATTTCCCCAACGCCCTCAGGAGACTGTTTCTCAGTGTTTTGTACTTCACTGTGGTTGGGGGTGTCAATAGCACATCCTGCACGACAGGTGCCACTTGAGTAGGTAGTGCTCTAACAACTGTAGTGTATTTTGTCACCGGTAGTGTCTTTGGGCCATGTGGCATCAATGTGTGTAAACCACGTGTTTATGTCCTAAAAAAATGTGGGGAGACCTTGCTGGATAATGTATTCCATCGTAAGCTCACTCCAGGGGTCACCAGTGTTGTTATCTCTTACTTGCTTAACTTACAATGGTAGGAGGAATATTAAAGTCGAATGTGAGGTAGAGGGGAATTATATTACTAGTTAAATTGTACAATGCTAACAATTCAGTGATAATACAGGGACAAACTTGTTATTACTTTTGTACTGTGGCGAGAGTGAAACACTAATACGTGAGGTGCTAGTGTGTGAGAGAGGGAGTGTGAGTTAGTGTGACCGTGCGTGAATGTGTGAGTGCTTGAATGTGACGTGTCAGCCCTACGGGATGCAGGTGTGTGTGTGTGTGTGTGTGTGTGTGTTGGAGTCTGGAGCTAGAGGGAAGAAAGAGGGACCCAGGCAGGCTGCTTTTATGACAGGCTGCAGCAGGTCACGCCAGTGTTAGCGTCCCTAGAAGGCCAGGTGATTGGCACAGGTGAGGCATGTGGCAGCTCATTGGTCAGGTGGGGTCACGATGTCAGGGACTGCTACATCATAGGAGAGCACAGCAGCTGAGTCATAGTGGGACGCAGTACCACCTGGTGCGTGATTGGCCACACACCTGTGATCTTCCTGCGTCGACTACACGCGGGCGACAATGCGGCATCCTTGACCACTTGAATACTGCTGGCTGCGTGGTGCATGTAAAATTATGATGCAGGGATACATGTGTGATGCATACCATAGCACAGGGTTAGGTGTGTGGTATGTATGAATTGTGGAGGTGGATTATTATGCCACAAGGTGTTTTTACACGATCGGCGAGCGTAGGTGGCTCAGGCAAGTGTGAGGCAGTGATACAAGTGGCTGCCTACCCACGTGAAAGGAGTTTGTGAGGTAACTTCCATGTTTGATATCAGATAAAAAAACAAAGATAATCACTAATTTTCAATTATAATGATATTTGTTGCACTGCACTGTGACTAAAAATGTAACCTATAGAAGGAAAATTACATGCGGTGCACAGCGCTACATATGCTACGTGAGAGTAATAGGAAATGAGGTGACAATATTCATTTCTTTACAAATACAGTCCAAGGCTTTTTCACTAAATATATTACTCATTGTTATCATGCGTTACTTCATGGTCATATGCGACACAAGGAAGGAACATACTGTCGCAAACTTACTATATTGGGAAAGATATGTAGCATTTCCTTTCCCCCCAGTGTCATTTATTCCCCTACGTTTCTAGCACTTATTACAAACTAGAAAATACTAAGACAGCACATACCTCCACAATACCATTGCCATTAAAATGGATCCGGAGCTGGATCCGAGGAGATAGGATCCGGATTCGGAGCCGGATCCGCCCCAAACTTCAATCAGTTCTTTTTTGGCCCATGGTTCAACTCTTCACAAAATTCCACAGAAATTAACTGAGAACTTTGGAGGTACTGTGCGGGTTACTCTGGCTCCGGATCTGGACCCAGATCCTCCTCAAAACTTGATCACAACTTCCTTGGCCCGTGCCCATAGTTCTATAAAATTTCTTTGAAATTCATTGAAAACTTTTGGAGATATCGTTTGGACAGACACACAGACAAACAAGGGTGAAGACATACCCTCCGCCAACTTCACTGGCGGAGGTAATTATGCTCTTGGGAGTTAATTTTCTGCCTCTGTCACTGCTAGTCTTTGCTCTTAGAGCTACTGTATGGCAATCCACAATAACTTCATAGAATGAGTCACACTCAATTTTTAGTTTGTAGCCCCCTGGAATGTTATTCACGATTGTCTCCTGATTCACTATTGCACTAGTTTATATTTTCTTGCAGGAGGGTAGGGAAAGACAAACCATGGCAGGGAGAGGCAGAGAAATGTAAAGAATGGCAAGCCATGGTAGCACCACACTTACCACTCAACATGCCTTATGAGCGTTATTTTAATCGAGGTGACAACACATCGTATGTGCTTATATTTCTAATATTAATTACTAGCCACATTAATTACAAGAGCGGGAGACTAGTGAGGAGAATGAGTGCGAGTGAGGTGGAGGGAGGAGAGGAAGGGGAGGCCAAGGATGAGATGGAGGGATGGAGTAGAGAGGTATATGAGGGAGGGGGTGTGAGCTGGGGAAAGACAGTGAAAAGGCAGAGGACCGAGCAACATGGAGGCGATTTGCTTGTGGCCACACCTTACAGGATTAAGGCGTGTGCCAATAGATAAGTAGACAGAATTACTAGCTCGGTACCCCCAGGGTTATTCTCAGCATGGTAGGGAAGGGAAAGGCAAACCATGACAAAGGAGGTCAGGGCAGCAAATGGCGAGGTATGAGCGCTACACTTACCATTAAACATGCCACAGAGCGTAACTGTAATACAGGTGACAACACATCGTATATGCTAATTTTTCTAACCTTTCCTGCAGCTCAGCACCCCCAAGATTAGTGTCGACAGGGCAAGGCAGGGAAAGGAAAAGCATGATAGGGGAGGGCAGGGTAAAGGCAAGACATGGCAATGCTACTCTTTTCGCTCAATGTGCCGTGTGAATGCAATCGTACTCAAGGTGACAACACACCATTTACCTTATCAAGATTCGCCATATATATGGCGAAGCTTATTGTTTTAGTATTATTATTTTTCTATGCATTTTTTTCCCCTTAGATCTTGATATTATACAGGAAGGTGCCCTAGGGTAACCCAAGTACTTGTGCCAAATATAAATGACATTGGCCTATTGTTGAAAGTCATATACTAATTTATGGTCCAAAAATTGTACATTTGAAATTGAAAGATTTCAGAAACTGACTGAGATACAGCTCTTTTGATGAAAATTTTATGACAAAAAGTCTGCTGAAAATTTCGGCTGAATATTTTGCCATTTAGCCTAGTTGAAAATACCGAATTCAAATCTACTCAGTGTTTTTTTTATAACACATTTTAGAGAAAACCACAAAAGCTGTAAAGCTGTAACTTTACGGAAAAATGGATGTGGTCCCTCTTATTATCTGAAAGAAATATAGTTACAGTTAACCCCTTAGTTCCCAGAGTTGCTGTGCAAGGGATATTGTTATAAGGGTGCTAGGTGCACCGCGCTCCACCTGTCAGCTCATAGTCTCGAACCTCGTAGGTCTCTACCCGGGAGTTCTCTTCATTATTAAAAATTTTTGAAAATGCCCAGTTCCGCCCCATGTCGGGGACACGGGGCGCAAAGAAGTTAAGCATACAGTTAGCCAGTTATTGAGACAAATGTAAAATGTTCCATTGCTTATATTATTTCTTCCACACTTTTGCCTTCAGATCTTGTTGATATTACAAAAGAAGCTACCTGAGGTCAATCAAAGTACATGTTCCAAATATGAATGACCTTGAGCTTCTTTTAAAGGTCTCGGACTTGTTCATGATGACAAAGTTTCATACCTTATAATACCATAAATAGTTAAGTCCTTATTGTGGCTACACAATAAATAAATAGGTAACTAGTTATTATTTGTATTTTCTCACTAGTGCATACCGTAATAACTTGCTATAATATCTTACAACTCACTGCAGTAGTATAATTATGCAGAGATGTTACGTTGAGGGGAAAAAATAATAACAATTGACAACAGGAAAAGTCATTTATTTACTAACTTTTCTACCACCAGTTATGAACGTAGTTTATTTTTTTCTCTGCCAATGCGTATCTTTAGTTGTATAACTATAGCAAATCAGAATGGCTTCATAATGAGTGTCATTATCACTTTGGCTAGTGTGTGGTGCACTGGTCATAGGGTACGGAAAGACAAAGCACAACAGGGAAAGACAGGGTAGTGTAGTAGGCAGATGCATGGTAGGGTTGGGAATGTCAGGGTTGAATAGGAAGATGCAGGGTTGGTTAAGGAGATGCAGGTAGGGAAAGGCAAAACAGGGCTGGGAAAGGCAGAGTGGCATTGGGAAAGGTAGGGTAGGGAAGGGAAAAGCAGGGTAGAGTAAGAAGATGTAGAGTAAGGCAGGGAGGCAGGGTAGAGTAAGAAGATGTAGTATAGGGCAGGGTAAGGTAGTGAAAGGCAGGGCAGAGTAGGGTAAGGAAATGACAGGGTAGGGTAGAGAAGGATTAGGCATGTCAAGTAAAGGTAGCATACGGTATGGAATAGCAGGGCAGGGTACAGACGGACAGGGTCATGTGCTCCAATTATAGCCATTTTCTCCTCCCTTGCACCTTCTTACGTCTGGCAACACTGTCAGACTTCTCACTAGGCGAAATGTGGCGCTCTTCAGGCGGCTGTGCGTGCTGCCCACCCGGTTGGGTGGTGATGGAAAGTGGGGTATTTGAGAAAAAAACAGGACACCACCCTCACTCGATGATGGCCAGTGGCAGACTGACGGGTGCAATACCCCCTACTACCTGGGACATAACCATGTGACCCATTCAGAAAGCACAATCAAGAGTTAAACGTAGTAATAGAGCCTGAAAAAAAAAAAAAAAAAATCTGCCATCTTTTGGAATTAGTGGCGCAGCCTTAGGGTTAATAAAGCTTAGAACTGCTATGAAGACACTGTATGGTAGTTGTGGCAAATTTTAGGTGGCTGACAGTGATTAGGCAAATCACCTCTCGACTATTGCAAGTTAAACTATATTGGGCAGTAACTAAGAATGATTGAGCTCTTTGTCTTAAATGGTTGCTTATCATGTCAAACCCAAGACGACGATGAGTTTGATCCCAAAATGACGATTCTCTCGGACAGTATATAAGCAGAGTGAAGCTACCACCTTAAGGTGTTTACTCAGTGAAGAATTCTCCATTAGTGTGCCTACTCAAGCGGCTTTTCTTCCAACCTCATCGGAGTTGCAAGTTACTAATTCAGTCATTGTTACATGAGTAATTAAAACAATGATTTATTACTTCTGGAAATTAACAACATTAATGTTTAATTATTAATTTTCAAAAATTGGCAATTGCAGCATTCATAACAGTAGACCAATATCCATTTTCTCACTGGAAAATTCTATGTCTCAAATGATAAATCATGCATTCCACTGCAGAATATATTAATTCCGTACATATCAATTAGACTAATAATTATTATTCCATCTTATAAACAATTATACAGTATATATTTACGGTAAACCGTCTATGACAGAATCTATTCATGGGAGAGGTCTGCGTGATGTAACTATGACTTTGGACATAACCTGTCTTTTGTAATCTTCAGACACACAGTGGGCTACTGCCCCATATTCCTTTTGAGAAGCTTCAGCAAATAAGTGCATATTTGATTCCTCATCATTGTCTGTCTGCCTGGGAATGCATACCCTCGCAGTGTTTTTTTAATTCTTCCTTGATTTGTTTCCCTCTTTCTTCATACTTCTTAGCTAAATCAGAGTCCCATCGCTATTTCTCACACCAGTCTTCCAGAAGCAAATATTGGTTCCTAATAGTTACACTCAGCAAACCCAATGTATCAGACATAAAGCCCCGACTAAGGACCTTCTGTTCTATCGTTAAGAATGAGTGAATTCGTTTTCCAGTAAACAATAAGAAGAAATACAGTTCGTCCATTTCAAAACCACTTAAAACAATCAACCCGTCCTTTTGCGGTTATATCCTTTGCATGTAGGGCAATTATACATAAGACATACACACATTTACCTCTCACACGCATGTCCGGCGGCATATTATCCTGGCAGTTGCTTCGCCAGTTGTTTTTTTATTCCATTTAATCAGTCCATTAATCAGACTCACACTCACAATGTGGGTAATATTTTCCACAATGGACATTTGGTGGGTCTGAAGCTCTGGCTACGACTTACATGTAGATACTGTTAGGCGTAGAATATTGGAAGAATATATGGACCATAATCTCGATGGCATTGAAGGATTTGTTGTATTTACTTCCTTGCAGTTCATTATGCCTACTGGTTTTACACCTTAATATTCATGGTTAAGTCATTTACACGGTTTTATTGCCACCATCGATTGCCTCTGTAACATGCTGTGAAAGAGGATGAAATGACAATATGCAAAACAAATTGCTGAGTAAAATGAGTTTTGAATTGTCCTATGCCACCTGAAATACGGTCCTATGGCTCACGACAGTGCATAGAAAGACATGCCTTGCCGACATCACTCGGCAAATATATTATGGTAATTAAATTTTGCTTGCGATTTTGTTACTATGAACTTATTTTATTCAGCAAAGAAATTGCCTTTCCTAGTGAAGGGGTTAAACAAAGTATTTTCAACTTCTCTCCATAAAATATCACTTAGCTGAACAAATCTGGTGATTGCAGACATACTTGCCAAAAGGCCAATTGGTAGAAATCCTAAAGTTGATAAAAAAAATCGTCTGGTAGTAAGAAAAATAATATATAAATGACGCCCTTGTGTTGATGGGTCACTGTAAACTTGTTACATTCCGTTAGGTAAAGCCCTTTTTAAAGTTAATTCTTGCTATTTCCAGTCCACTTTATTTAGCTCTGGAGCGTCTCCTAACTCGTCCAGTCCAAAAAGTCTCATTTAAGCTGAATAAACTCGTCTGCAGGTAGGAATAATAGAATAAAGAATACGTCGTCGTGTACACAAGAGTTAAGACTGAAAATATGAGATTTATGCAGATCTCACCTGTGTGGCGAACCGAACAGTCTGCCTCAGCCACTGATGCATCAAGCCACTATTGGTGATCCTGTGAATGATCTTATCCACCCTGGGTTTCAAAGGAGAGTAGGTCTGCATGGCAATGCCAAGGCTGTTCGGCCAAATGCACTCCTGTTACGCCAAGAGGGTATAAGTATTATGGGCAACACAGGTTTGCACTTATGAAAGTACTTTAATGGATACTGAAAGGGGAATTATATTGCATCATGTTAAACAAAATATACTTCTTAGGCAGCAATTCTTTGACCTTTCCTGGAATGATTATTACATCCGTGGCTGAGAGCCATCTGAATGTGCATCGTGCATTACAGAAGTTATTCTCTCAGGCATGGAAGCTTACATTCTCTTATACTGAAAGTAATGCAAAAAAAAAAAAAAAAAGTTTAATAACGCTTGTTCTAATGCTATCCACAGCTAGGTGAAAGCCTACAAAAGGTACCAGAGCCAACCCACCCCTGAATCTCAACTCTTTTATGTCTCAGCCCAGAACTGTGCGAATTCTGTTCTCCACTCTGCTAAGAATAATTTCATTTATACTAAATACTCTGAACTTTCCAAAACAGATTCTTCCCTCTCCTTCTGGCACCTTGCCAAAAGCTTCTCTAACAACTTTACTTCATTTTCCTTCCCACTTTTTTCCCGCTCTGATGGCTCTGTATCAGTTTCTTCTAATGTAAATGCAGATCTTCCTGCTTAGACTTTCTCCTCAAGTTCCACCTTAGATGATTCTGGTGCTGTTCCTCCATCACTTCCCTCCTCTAACTTTCTGATGACTAGCATTAAAATTTCTTCAGTTGATATACTTTCTACCCCAACTGGCCTCAATACTAACAAGGTGTATGGGCCTTATGGTGTCGTTTCTCTTGTTGTCCTCAAAAAGTCTGCTTCTTTGCTTACACCCTGCCTAGGTAAACTCTTTTGCCTTTCCGGCTGACTCATACCTTTCGTGCTTGCTGGAAGATCTCTCTTATACAACCTGTCCCTAAGAAGGATGACCATTCCTAACCCTCTAAACATCGCTCCTTTGCTTTTCACACCTTGTGTTTCTAAACTTTTTGAAATTATTCTCTTAAAAAATTCAACGACCTTTCCTATCAGAATCTTTCCGATTACTAGTATGGGCTTCGGCAGGGATGTTCCACTGGTGAACTCTCATCTTCCCTTCAGACTCCTGGTCAGACTCCTTTCGGGACTTTAGAGAGGCTTTTCCATTGCACCCTATATCTAAAAGAGTTTCGATCGAGTCTGACATACATCTTTAAGTTCCAAACTGCCCTCTTGCCATTTCTCTCTTTCTATGTGTGCCCTCATCTCTAGTTTCTTTCTTGGTCTCATCATTCGTCTCCTACAGCTATCAACAGTGGTGTTCTTTAGGGTTCTCTCCTATCACCAACTCTCCTCCTTCTATTCATTAACCCGACCCCTCCCCTCCAAGTATGGGTACGTTGCAACGATTTGCATTTGCCAGTCCCGGCGACGTACTGGTACGTCGTGCAATTGCAAGGTCCCTAATTTGCACAATTTTCAATTTTCGCGCGTGATTTTTCGTATTTATACACGGGACACCTTCCTCTATTCCTCTACAAGATGCCAAGCAGGGACAATGCCTTACACCGCATAACCTCCCCCCTCCCCCCCTCACGCCATTGTCTCGGCAATTCACCTGTTACCAGTGACCTGGCCAATAAAGACATTCAGAGCCAGAGTGATTCCCCAATCGATGACAATGTGGAAGACAAGGTTTACATAGCATTAGAGGAAGAGAGTCAGAAATGATGATCAGGTAATGTAGTGCCACACATTTGATATTCATGTATGTGTTTAGAAGTACTGTAATTTTAAATTAGATAGGGTGTAACCTGAATATTAGGTTATAAGTTCCTACCCTAAGTCGTAATTCATATGTTAATGATTAATGTAGGGTTAACTATTTTTATATGTATGTATCTCTATATCTATGCATTGGGTGATGTAATTGTGGATGTTGAGCTATGGGAATTCCTCAGTCTGGTCGAGTAATGAATAACAGATGTGCGCAGCTTTTCTTGTCGTTATTGGGTGCCGAGTTTAAACCTTAAACAGAATAATGATGACTATACAATTCTTTCCGTAACCCAGTTGTGAAATGTTTACTAATGAAGCCCCTAGAACCCAAATATGTAAGATTAACAGTCCAAAAGGCCTAAATAATGTCATTTGTGAGGATTTAAAGGTCCCGTTTGTCTTGGCCGTCACTAGATGGCATGAGCTGCCTTAAAATTCAAAGTGAGATAGTCAGAGAATCAGTATCTAAATTAAGTAAGGAATAAATCCCAAATTTTCCCCAATTCAATCAAAAGTCCTGGTGTCATGGGTACATTGCTAAATAAATTGTAAAGAGAATTGAAACCCACCATATTTAAAAAACACCACCTCATTTGACTTAGCAGTGGCGTCGCTAGCGAGCTCACTCGAGGCCCAGACGTCGTATGTAATGGACGTTTGTTCAGGTGAGCCGTCCACATTTCTTCTTCCTCCCCCTCTTTTTCTTTGTTTAATCCTTATTTGTCATGGACTATATGAAGTAATATTGTTGAAAGTTTAACGTAGACTCTCGAGGCCCAGACGTCGTATATAATATTATGGACGTTTGTTCAGTCCACAGACACCGGCGACGTCAGTGTGAGCATGAGGCTTTCCCATAGTATTGTCCAAAGACTTGAGCATACACTCATTACACTATCCATAAATTATTATATAAACCAAATGTAATTGTAATAGTACTATTGATCTATCAAGTGAAGTTTATTTTGTAAATAAGAAATGGAAATTTGGAAGTGATGTAATCTGGTAACGGAAGAGTGAAATTCAAAACCATTAACCGTTTTCTTTCTTGTAACTAAGGTTAGGAAGTTAGGAGCGTGGAAAGGAACTTAGTGATTGTGAGCAATGATGTAATTTTGAAATGAACCTGGAGGCTAGACAAGCCCGAGTGATTATGTATTCTTAGTGATTATACAATGTTTGAATGGTATCTCGAGGCTAAACAAGCCCGAGTGATTATGAATTCTTAGGGATTTTGTTTTTTTTTTACTGAATTATTCCTTGAGGCTAAAGAAGCCCGAGTGATTATGTTTTTTTAGTGATTATATAACAATGATGATTATGAACTGTAAGTAGTCCTGAATTGATATTGGATTCTAGAGAATTACATGATGAGAGTATATTATATGGATGAAAATGAACACGAGTAATAATTCTTATTGGTTCGAGGCTATGCCAGCCCGAAAAGATAACCCATGCTCGTAAAAAGGTCCCTGTCTTGAGGCTATTGTCGAGCCCAAGAGTAACTGACAAAAAGAAAATATGATACAATGTCCTCATACATCGCTTGTATGTATTAAATGGTTTTCGCCTGGCAACAATGGTGGAGGAATGATCATCCAAACCATGGTCTTAATGTACAATCTCTCATACTACAAAGGGTCATGTAATTAAAAATGTTTTGTGGAAATTAGCATAAAATTATTAAAGTAGAGTAAAGTATATATCTTTTTTTTATTTTCTTAGTGTACCTAACGAAGGGAGTTAAGTCCTCAAGCCTAATTCACTCCCCTTCCAATTCAAGATTCCTTCGCTGAGGGAACGACGACCACCTGTGGTACTGACTAAATCTAAGCTCGGCCAAAAATTACAAACGCTACCACAATTCAATTTTTTTTCTTAAATATTTACCATCTACTATACTAAGTCGAGTACCACTAGCATTACACTGGATGAATAATAACAGTGGAGATTATAAATATCTAGCATTACACTGGTGTATACCGGTGGGATAACATTTCCAACTTTACACTGGTGGCAATAGCGGTGGGATATTCATCGTTCCCAAATTAGTGGCGTTGGTGAACAAATGAAGGGAAGTGAAATGTAAAGAGACAATATTTCAAAATTTAATTTCCTTTTTTTTTGTGTGTAAGAACAGTACATTAGGGTCACCATGTCTCTGTATGGACAGTTGTTTGCTCCGACACAGGTGGAAGCTGATCGTCCGTCACAAGTAGGGAGAGATCATGTAACCATTCAATTGGATGAGGCTGAGGAACAGTTCGGTGCTACTAACAGAATGCTGCTTTCACACTCGACCCCTTGTTCACACATTATGAGTTCACATCACTTTCTCACAAAACTGCGCGATATCCCAATTTTGGAATTAAATCAGCTGCAAGGGATAGACGCTACATCTCGCCTCGAAATGTTTTGTGAGGCGGTGGAACAAACTCATACCAGCAACGCAACCAGAATCCAGGTTGCCAAGAGTCGAATGGGTTCTGAATTGGCCACTTTTATTCATAATTATCAAAAGAAGCATTTTGCACTGTCATGGCCCGAGCTTAAAAATTTCTTGAATGCGGAGTTTGCCATCGAGCTGAGTGTAGATCGAGCTTGGCAAGAGTTAGAGAACATGACCTATGACTGGGAAGAATCACCCCAGGCGTTTGTACATAGGTTCATGTGTAAGCATGCGGCTCTCGAAACAAAGTTCCCAAAAGAAAAGTTTCCCTCGCAAGATAAACGGATCAAGAAGAAACTGTGGTATGGTCTTCCGCTCGAGTCTACGGAATAATTAGAAGGTTACCTTGATGACGGATATCCACTCCATAAATTCATTGACAGGATCGAAAATGAAAGGCAGCTTCTCGAAGAGAGGTATACCACCAGAGTTAATGCAATGCCGGATAGAGACAATAAAAGTGTAGATCCCTCAGATACCAGTGTAGCTGATAATCCACCAAGACCATCCCATGATAACTGTCAACCCGAGTCAGACATGGAAGTGACTGAATTGAGAGTTCAATTAAGGGATTTGAAAACAAATTTAGAACAACTCAATCAAAAGCAATCTAATCCTGTAACACCGAGGCGAAAATACCGTAGTCATTGTCTGAAGAGTTCACACACATTGCAAGAATGTTGGGCCAAACCACCACCAGGCCACTGTTTTGATTGCCGTAGGTTGGAATGTCGTAGAGGCAGTAATGATTGCCCAGGGCGCATAAACCGCAGCGCAGCAATGCGGAGCAATAACAGATTTCACCCACCCAGTCCAAATGCGAGGCAGACCGCCACTCAAACAAAGTTCCCCCATCAGGCTATTTGACTAACCGCAGGTATAACATCGCCCACGATAAGTGTTAGCGTGAATAATAAGATCGTGGAAACTGTTGTTGACACAGGGAGTGGATATACCTTACTTAAAGAGGCCACCGCGAAGTGGTTAGGAACAGAAATAAACATGAGGAGAAATCCACCGAGATTACAGGGAGTCACAGGAGCGCCACTCCATATCCTGGGTATGGTCAAAGTAGATATCAGAGTGGGAGATGAGAAAGTTCATCAACAGTGGTGTCCTGTCGTTCCGAACGCCTACTCGACTACTGAAATGTTGTTGGGATGTGATGTCCTTGGACAATCTCCGTTGATCTGGAATGGTGCGCAACGAGCACTGATGTGGGGAGGAGCCCCGTACGTCGTGAACTATGTTCCGCGGCGGAAAGGAAAAGTTGAGCGAGTCGAGGCCACACCTATCAGAGCCGTCAGGAACCCTCAACAGTTGAAGCAAATTAATCTTGTAACAGTAGAGAGACTCACCCCATATCAAACCAAATTCATTGCTGTGCCAGTGAGTGAGGAGCCTAAAACCACTTTACTGTTTTACCCACAAGCACGTTTCAGTCATAATAGTCACCCTTACTTATTACAGGTGAATTCAGAGGGCCTAGTCTATTTGCCCCTCAATAATAGAGCCAAACAAGATAAACTGTTTCAGATAGGTACCATTCTAGGCTCATATGAAATCATTGATGACCCTCCTGTAAGTACAGTCAACTCGGTCACCAAAATTCATAATGACCTGATCCCCACCAGTGATTGAACAGATGAAAGCGGAACTCGTGTTCAACGACTCCGAAAGCTAATTGACGAACAGACATGGCCACACTTAGATTCAGCTCAACAAGAAGAATTAGCTAACGTAATTCTGCAACACGACCCCCTCTTCATTTTGGAAAAAGGAGAACTAGGAACCATCAGTGGTCCCCCTTTTCATAAAGTAGCAGATCCACAGCCCAGCTGTGGACCGATCTATCGATACCCGGAACAAGCTAAACAGGTGATCGCTGAAATGTTACAAGACATGGAAGAAAGAGAAATTATTGAAAGATCAACAGCTGCCTGGTTATCTCCTATTGTATTAGTTAACAAGCCGGACGGCAGCAAACGCATGTGTTTAGATTATCGCCACGTGAATCAACATCTAGCCACGGATATCTATCCACTGCCCAGACTGGAAGAATTAGTCGAGCAGGCCGCAGGTCATAATTACTATGTGACTCTTGATATGCGTGAAGCATATTTTCAAATCATGTTGGACGAGGAAAGTCGTGATTTAACCACATTCAATGATGGAGTCACACTTTACAGATTTAGGCGTTTACCATTCGGACTAAAATGTTCACCAGCCATATTTTCCCGACGAATGCAGGACATTCTTACTCCATTGTTGAAGCAAGGCTGGGTAAAGAATTATATGGATGATTTGATAATTTGGGCTGATGACTTCCCCATGTTGTTGAGTAGCTTACAGCAATTATTCACTTTACTCACACAGAATGGGGCCAAGTTAAATTTAAGCAAATGTACTTTTGGGTTAAAAGAAGTAACCTTTCTTGGCCATCAAATCTCAGCGGCCGGGAGTACGCCGGACCCAAAAAACATAGAGGCTATCAACAAAATGAAAAGACCCACAAAAGTAAAAGAAGTCCGGAGATTCCTTGGAATGTGCGGGTTCTACCGAAAACACGTACCTTCGTTCCCAAAAATAGCAGCTCCCCTAACTAACTTAACCAGATCCAGAGTAGTGTTCGAATGGTCAGATGAGTGTCAATCTGCTTTTGATCAATTGAAGACGAGCTTAGGGATGTGCCAGTATTGGTAAGAGCCAACGTGACTCGATCATTCATTGTAACCACCGACGCGAGCAACACCCATATTGGTGGCGTATTAAGTCAGATCCAACCAGACAACTCCAACTTGCCTATTGGTTACTTTTCCAAAAAGCTCAACCCTTGCGAGAGAAAATATTCTGCAACAGACAAAGAAGCATTGGCAGTTGTTCTCACATGCCGCAACTTTCACCATTACTTGTGGGGTTCCTACTTTACTATCTTGACAGACCATCAACCGCCTACCAGCATTTTTAGGCGAAAGACCAAATCCCCACGTATGAACCGATGGATTCTCGAGATGCGTGAGTACGACTACAACGTGCAGTACGTCAAGGGTAAATATAATGTAGTCGCTGATCAACTTTCTAGACCTGTCAGAGTGATATTCCACCAGTCAGAAACCAACTGGCTTGGATTTAGTCAAGACGAGATGAGAGATAAGCAACGAGAAGAACCCATGTGGGATGAGTTAGTTAAGTACTTGCATAGTGAGAAGCTCCCTGCTAAAAGACTACCGAAAGCTATGTTGAGCCAGTTCGCATTGATTGACGAACTATTATATTTTGCCCGTGAAACAAATGATGGTAGCATCCAATATTGTTTGGTGATTCCTAAGTCAATCATTAAAGAAGCTATCAAACATGCTCATGAAATCTCAGGACATCTAGGTCAGAAAAAATCCATTAAGAAAGCCGAAGAACTATTCTATTGGCCAAATCTAAAGGTAGATGTATGCGAGTATGTGAAACAGTGTCCCACTTGTCAGAGATTCAAAGGTGAAACTTGGTTGCAGCAACCTTGGAAAGGTTTCCCGCCTGTAAGCAAACCATTGGAACGTATCGGGATTGACCTGACTGACATGGTTGCTGGATCTCAGGGTTACCGCTATGTCCTTACTGTGATAGATCATTATAGTAGGTTTGTGAAATATTATCCCCTCAGGGATAAAAATACACAACACATCATACACTGTCTTGGGCAATACTTCACCGACTTTGGGACGCCACGAGGTATCGTGCTGGACAACGGCGGAGAGTTCACGAGTGGAGAGTTCAAGAAGTTCTGCCGGAGGAACCAAGTGGACTTGTTCTACGTCACCCCTTATCATCCCCAGGGAAATTCCACCACTGAAAGGATGCATCGGACTATGAAAAGCATCCTAGCATCTCTCTGCAACGGACACCCCTTGCGTTGGCCTCAGCTGCTCCAATCGTGTCAAACCGTCATAAATCAAGCGGTGCACTCGAGCACGGGAAAACAGCCTTATTATGCCTTCTCACGCCATCCCCCTCGCCTCATTGGTACCTTATTGCCTTCCGTGGATGCAGAGGAGGACGACCTGGCGATAGCACACACACTCATAAAGGGTACAAACCAAAGGATGACTAGGCGATACCGGGAGGTGGCCAACAGGCGGAGGAGAGCCCAGAAGGTTGAAATCAATAGCTTGGTATGGGTGAAAAAAGAGAGCATACAGCCGGGTACCTGTAGAAAACTGAATGCCAAATGGGACGGCCCGTATAAAGTGATTGAAGTGCTGCTAGATGGAAGTGTTTATATGATTGAAAATGTATTTAGTGGAAAAAAAAATACAAAGGGCTGCTGAAAAGGTAAAACCATATTACGGTACCGAGGAATGGCTCTTAGAACCGCTGCAGCAGGAGCTCGCCCTGGAGCCCGAAGATGAGCGATTACCACCGTGAGTGAGGAATGCCCCTCGGAGACTCATAGAGGAGTGTTAGAAAAGTAGACAAGTGCATGTGACGAATGTTGTGAAACATAACTGTAAAGTTATGTTCCGGGTGGACTCATCCCCAAGGAGAGGGTGTAAAAAGGAAAAGAGAGAAGAGCTCCTGTTGGAACCGGGAAGTCCCTTACTTCGAGGGGAGTATACAATCCCCTCACCTTACAGTTAGCACGGTTTGTGAGGTAGTGGAGTCTTCAGGACAGAATGAGCGCTCACCTCTTGTGGGCGGAAAGCTGGAAACGAAAGGACAGAGTGAATGTGATTGCGAATGGAAGAGTGTAAGGAAGTGCCTCCCGTGGTGATCTCACTCTCGAGAGACCCTGTCGAGCTCAGGTGAGTGACAAGCTATCCTCCAAAATCTGAGGCTGACTGGGGCATAAATTCCCTCAAAATATCCTGTGTAAGGAGTGATCATACCTCCTAATGAAGTGAGTAAGCGACCTTCTGAGGTACGCATCAGGTGTTTAATGTGGACCGACAGGTCCCACTGATTGTGGGGAAAGGCATTCCAATTCAAAGTGTTCATAGCAGTTATTAGAGTAACAACATTCCATCCATGCACATGTCATAGAAAATTGACTTGGGTAATATTTGTTTTCCGAACGTGGGAGCCGTGTAGTGCCACACATTTGATATTCATGTATGTGTTTAGAAGTACTGTAATTTTAAGTTACATAGGGTGTAACCTGAATATTAGTTTATAAGTTCCTACCCTAAGTAGTAATTCATACGTTAATGATTAATGTAGGGTTAACTATTTTTATATGTATGTATCTCTATATCTATGCATTGGGTGATGTAATTGTGGATGTTGAGCTATGGGAATTCCTCAGTCTGGTCGAGTAATGAATAACAGATGCGCGCAGCTTTTCTTGTCGTTATTGGGCGCCGAGTTTAAACCTTAAACAGAATAATGATGAATATACAATTCTTTCTGTAACCCAGTTGTGAAATGTTTACTAATGAAGCTGCTAGAACCCAAATATGTAAGATTAACAGTCCAAAAGGCCTAAATAATGTCATTTGTGAGGATTTAAAGGTCGCGTTTGTCTTGGCCGTCACTAGATGGCATGAGCTGCCTTAACATTCAAAGTGAGATAGTGAGATAATCAGTATCTAAATTAAGTAAGGAATAAATCCCAAATTTTCCCCAATTCAATCAAAAGTCCTGGCGTCATGGGTACATTGCTAAATAAATTGTAAAGAGAATTGAAACCCACCATATTTAAAAAACACCACCTCATTTGACTTAGCAGTGGCATCGCTAGCGAGCTCACTCGAGGCCCAGACGTCGTATGTAATGGACGTTTGTTCAGGTGAGCCGTCCACATTTCTTCTTCCTCCCCCTCTTTTTCTTTGTTTAATCCTTATTTGTCATGGACTATATGAAGTAATATTGTTGAAAGTTTAATGTAGACTCTCGAGGCCCAGACGTCGTATATAATATTATGGACGTTTGTTCAGTCCACAGACACCGGCGACGTCAGTGTGAGCATGAGGCTTTCCCATAGTATTGTCCAAAGACTTGAGCATACACACATTACACTATCCATGAATTATTATATAAACCAAATATAATTGTAATAGTACTATTGATCTATCATATGAAGTTTATTTTGTAAATAAGAAATGGAAATTTGGAAGTGATGTAATCTGGTAACGGAAGAGCGAAATTCAAAACCATTAACCGTTTTCTTTCTTGTAACTAAGGTTAGGAAGTTAGGAGCGTGGAAGGGAACTTAGTGATTGTGAGCAATGATGTAATTTTGAAATGAACCTCGAGGCTAGACAAGCCCGAGTGATTATGTATTCTTAGTGATTATACAATGTTTGAATAGTATCTCGAGGCTAAACAAGCCCGAGTGATTATGAATTCTTAGGGATTATGTTTTTTTTTTACTGAATTATTCCTTGAGGCTAAACAAGCCCGAGTGATTATGTTTTTTTAGTGATTATATAACAATGATGATTATGAACTGTAAGTAGTCCTGAATTGATATTGGATTCTAGAGAATTACATGATGAGAGTATATTATATGGATGAAAATGAACACGAGTAATCATTCTTATTGGTTCGAGGCTATGCCAGCCCGAGAAGATAACCCATGCTCGTATAAAGATCCCTGTCTTGAGGCTATTGTCGAGCCCAAGAGTAACTGACAAGAAAATATGATACAATGTCTTCATACATCGCTTGTATGTATTAAATGGTTTTCGCCTGGCAACAATGGGGGAGGAATGATCATCCAAACCATGGTCTTAATGTACAATCTCTCATACTACAAAGGGTCATGTAATTAAAAATGTTTTGTGGAAATTAGCATAAAATTATTAAAGTAGAGTAAAGTATGTATCTTTTTTATATTTTCTTAGTGTACCTAATCAAGGGAGTTAAGTCCTCAAGCCTAATTCACTCCCCTTCCAATTCAAGATTCCTTCGCTGAGGGAACGACGACCACCTGTGGTACTGACTAAATCTAAGCTCGGCCAAAAATTACAAACGCTACCACAATTCAATTTTTTTTCTTAAATATTTACCATCTACTATACTAAGTCGAGTACCACTAGCATTACACTGGATGAACAATAACGGTGGAGATTATAAATATCTAGCATTACACTGGTTTATACCGGTGGGATAACATTTCCAGCTTTACAGTAATGTGGGAAAAAAAAGGTCATGAATGGTGATTTGTTAGTGAGTGAAACAATGCTTATAATGCCTATATTACTGCTTGAAAACCAATATACTCTCATACTACATATAAATTCGTACCAAGTAAATAAATAAATACCGTTTATGAGTGGATAAAATAGTTACCCTCCCATAGAACTCGTTTTCTTTGGTGTCAGCATGTTAGAAAACCCAGTCAGGTAAGGAGGAACTCCTACTTGGAATGAGTATTTTAAACCTCAGGTGAGCGATTTCTCTATGAATTTTCGATGTTTCTCACCAAAAGCGGAGGTTTTAGCCAAAAAAAAAATTTTTATGAAAATACCTCGGGACTGGGGGATGTCGGAGGTGCGGAAAACCTCGGGACATGACGGGTTAATTAGCTTTTAAGCTGCATATCTAACCCTATCTACTTGTACGGAGATGATTCCATCCTTCACCTTTCCATTTACTTCTTGTAGCGTCCATCTCAGCAGTTACTTTAACAAACACGGGATGAGGCTATGGCACACATATTATCTGGCTTGGTACATGTCTTTGATTGGGGTAAGAGTAATTTTGTTGTCTTTAATGCATCAAAAACTCAGTTCTTACATTTTTCTACCTATAAAATCTTGTGCAGGAGTATCCTCGAATTTTTAACAATATCCAACTCAGTCCTGCATCATTATAAAATATCTTCAGAGTTGCCTTTCTTCATTTCCTGCTACTCTTCCTGTTTTGGTGTGCGTTGACTGCCTGCTGAGATGTACTGCCTCTCATTGGAGTTGGCACCATCTTCCAGGGTGACATCATATTCTGCCAAAGTTGACAGCAAGTCTAATGGCTGCTAGTTCAAGAGAGTGGTTTTGAACAGGATCGATGGTACAGGATCTGGTCTTAGTTGTTTTTCCATCCACCAAAGACGACAAGTAAATAATCATGTAGTGCATGAGCGGCTTAAATTTTGTAAATACTGGTGATGGTAAAATGTTGGTTAATTACTGTGAACAGGGTCATGAGAAGTTATTTTGTGTATTGTTTTACGGTGGATAATTTATGATTTACCAGTTCAAAATATTATTACTGTGCATTAGAGCAGTTGGTTTCAGGGCAATCTTCTTGCTTGAAACTCCATTATTTGATATCCTTCATTAAAAATTATGTAAATACATATACTTATAACTTCGTTGGATTTTACAAATGCTTTATGGTAAGAATCTTGGTGTTGTTTTGTGTGTGGGGTTTTACGGACTAAATGTCTGAGGTCATCTCACACACATAATTGACACCATGAGAAAATTTATTACAAAATTTATGAAATGCTGGAATGTTTCAATATAAGAGGAAGGAACCCTACGTTCTCGCACACAGAGTTAGACCTGTGCAGGAACTTGCAGGATGCAACAGTTTGTAAACCATCTAGCATGGCAAGTAAATTAATTTGGTCTTGTTTTGGCCAGAACTTAAAACTCAGTTAGTAATACTACGGCAGGAGAAGAATGTAGCAGAATGTAGTTGTAGTGGTAATCATCGTAAGGTCACCTGTATTTTTTTTTTATTAATGACTGTGTTGAGACTAACTTTGAAAAAATGCACATTGAGTTGAAGCTAAAGAGCAAAGGAATATCTGCCCTGGAAGTCTGATGGCCTTGAATCAGTTCACATATATTTGGTTTTGAATGATACTTTGAAGCACAGTTCGGGCTGCAGAAAGCAATCTCCATGCTGAACAATTTCAAGAAGATGGTTAGACTATACAGATTTTCATTCTTGATGTGTTCTAGCAAGACTCTGGTCTTTTTCGTAAATGCTAAGGTCAGTAATGTTTATCAGGTTAGTGAGTTAGCTGAAATGTTCTCGCGTATGAGGAGTCGCACGAGAGGAATCAGTGGGGATGTGAAACCATGACCGTTATCCTTCTCCGAATCTTTCTTCTCGCTAAGTGTCACGGAAGATAGACTTGCTTCAGCTTCACTGCAGGTAAGCTTGGAAAAGGGTCGTTCGGAAGAGTGTCTTCTTTCTACACTATCACAGTTTTAAATGTTTTCCAACATTAGTATTTTTTGCCATGATGCTGTCAGGTGTTCCCGTTAATTTTTTTCCTGCAAGCATAGCGGCAACACAGACTCCACAACAGTCTTGCTATATTTTCTCGGCCCATGAAGGCAGTGTTACACTACCTACCCTAGGGGAGATATTTATCTCACCTGAGCGATTATCACATTCTTTGTCAGGCTGAGTTATTCACCTACATCCACTTGTCTAGATCATCCAAATAAATCCTAAGAAACAGCGATGCAACCAGATCCCCTTTTCACTCCGTTCGAGTTTAAGTTTTTGGTTAATTTTTTAGAAAGAGTGTACAGTCTCCTCCTTTTTTTTGTATGTGTGTTAACTGCCTGCATTATTCATCTATGTATTAGTGAGTATAACACCATTACCTACATAATTATTTAGTTTTGACTCATCATTCACACACACACACACATATATATATATATATATATATATATATATATATATATATATATATATATATATATATATATATATATATGCTGAATAAAGAATGACCCTAACCTTCATAATGCGAAGAATCGGTGTGCGATAGGCAGTGTTAATCTTTGTCACCACGTACTTTACACTGTTGTAGGTGTTGATATAACCCGCCCGGCCTTCTACCACCCACGATTCCGGATTCGATGGCACAATAGTGATCCTCTTGTACAATTCCTAACGAAATTAACATTGCTTAACATATATATTTGCATTGGGCTTTCATAATTTTATGTTATTCACATTACTTGATATATTATTTCACATTAATTTGGTGATTTTGATATTAGCACAAACTAGCATATTTTGTTATTGTACTCACTCTGATATGTTTATCTGCAGCTTCCATCATTAAGTTACCAAAGTATGGTCCTTGCAATACAATGCCGAGACCAGACTCATGCAGGTCTTTAAACGTGTCGATGGTGGGGGGCTGGCGAGTGACTGTGAGGAATGCGACAAGTTTGGAGCAGTAAGACAACCCCAGCACCATTGTGTACAGCCACAGGAAGGCCATTAACACCCGGCTGCTGTTGGTGTTGGCCATTCGGGACACTGGCTCCTGCAGGTGCATGGCAATGGCTAGTAGGTATCCCGAGGAGAGAGACTTCAGGTACGGTGACTGCCAATTGCTGCAACACAATTCAGTTATAAAAACAGAAAACAAAAGGGACCAATGTAATCACCTTCATAAGATGCAAATGTGATTCACCGACTAGGTTGAAGTATTGTGAATACTTCAATTTATGTATTGCACACTGAACGATATACGTGTATGTAGCAAAACCCACTGATATTCTGTTTTTATATGTGTTCCCTTCCGTTATGCTGTGTTGGTTACCTCAACCATGCTTTACACAATGATATCACGGCCAGTGTCTCCGACATGCTATATAAGTTCACCACATAGAGGGTTCTACAGGATCTTTTTCAAGTTGCATTTAGAGTGCTGTGAACCTAAACTGTTATGCTGTTATCCACTTCTTTGTATACGATAAAATTACGAGAAAACTAGTAGTAATACTACTACTTGACTCTGAGAAATAGGTAATGATACTTAAGAGCAGTTATTTTGCCAACATAGCTCTAAACTTCTAGTATGAATATTCACTTGGCTCAGAAATGTTGTATTCTTCTCCCTTATTTATCTACAACAGAATTATCGGAAAAAAGGTGGAAGTGAAATATGACTAATTGTTTTATATTCATTTTCAATTACTTATAACCACAGTTAATTTTTGGTTGTTCTGCAATTACAGCTCGTTAGAATGATCAGGTTTTCTAGAGACAGTTTCCTCAGAAATCAGTCTTAACTAAGCAAGAGCCCTGGAAACCATTTCCCATAACATTTTCTCCACGATCCCTACAGTACTGTATATATATATATATATATATATATATATATATATATATATATATATATATATTTTGTGAGAAACATTTAATATAATGTTTATTATTATAATCACCAATTGCCTCTCGCCCCCCACCTATGCCTATGGGAGCTGTAGGTTGCTCGCGTGGCTCTGCCTTGGCCCACACCGCCAAGTTAGCCTGCCTCCATGAGACGATGGAGCAGGTCGTCCCTGCTCCACCCTCCCCCTCCAGCACCACCCCTTCCTCTCGTGCCCCACTTTACAGCAGAGAAAACCGCATTACCTGCCACCTACCACCTCCAAACTGTTTCACTCTGCACCCTGTTCTGCTCCCTATGCTGGTGCAGACTTGGCTGCTTCAGCCGACAGGACTCCCCTAGCTGCTGCTCCTCCCGCCCAGCCCGCCACCCCTACCACCTCTACTGTTTCTCCTGATGATGCTGGCTGGACCACATTTCGCGTAAACCACAGCGAGGGACACAGGTAAACGCCCCTCACCTGGCGTCATGCTCGGTGGCTCCACGGGGCCTCCACCTGCTCCACGCCCCGCGGTCTCTGTCAGAGTGCCTCCACCAAACCATTCCACCTTCCCGGCCTTCCACATGCCTCCTTGGGAAGGGTTTGGCATTAGCTATGATGCAGTCACAGCCCTGGAATGACAGCTGTCACCAACCGCTTTGGACGCGATGAGGGCTGCATGCTGATCCCGACTGAGGAGGAGGCATACTGGCGACTGAAGGCGTTGGCGGAGGATGAGGTCCCCTTCGTGAAGATCATCGAGCTCACTCGAGGGGGACAGCTGACCACAGCCATCATGATGGAGTACCCCCAGCATATGCCGGTGGAAATTCTGAGGCATGATATGTGGAGAGGGCCACGAGATGCCAAAATTGATGCATGCGGGAGGAGACGCAGCAAGTATGTGTGACCCCGCGAGGCCTGCTCGTGCCACAACTCGACCTGGGGAATTGGGGAGTGCACTATCTGTGCCCTTACACGCCAGAGCCGCTACAGAGTTACCCCTGGCAGCGGTATGGTTACCATTCCACCACCTGCAATTGCCCTGCAGTGTGCAGCATCAGCAGCAGGGCACATGACACCGAGCACTGTCTGGCGTAGTTCAGCGAGAAGGAGCCAGTAACCTCCTGATGCCCCAACTGCACTGGGTCCAATCATGTGTGGCATCCCAGCTGTCCTGCGAGGGTGAAGACGGTGATGCAGGGTCGGGAAGGGCAGGTTGCCTGGGTGCAGAACCAGTAGGCTGCCAGTGTAACTCCGGCTCCCCCACGCACTTTCATCTGGGGACAGCAATGCCGCCCTGCTGCACCAATGCAGCTACCCCTTGACAAGGCAGACTTCTCACCCCTGCCCTCAGCCCTCATTCAAGGCCAGATGCCTGTCGAGGTCCACCAGCGGCCACAGCAGTCATCCCAGGGTCCTCCACCCAGCTCAGAGCTACCCCCTCCCCCAGCTTTCACCCAGTTGGCCCTGCTCTTCTCTACAGAGGAGCTCAAGATGCTGGGGACACAAATTGCAATGGCTGTGATGCAGACCATCGCGGCAATCACAGGGACACCTATGCACACGGAACCTGCTGTGGCCGTGGTTGGCCAGATCCTCGACAAGGCGTTTGAGGAGAACCAGCAGCTCTATTCCCCTGCCCCTCCTCTCCCTCGCGGGACACCAAGCCGAGCGTGTGAGCCCACGTCTCAGCCTTTGTCTGTCCCGCCACCAGCCAATAGGGTGCCTTCCCTCCCTCCTACCTCCCCGGACCCTCAGCTGACCCCGGAGGTGGTCATGACGATGGATGTGACCCCATTTCACATGAAGGAAGCCTCACGGCTGGAGCTACCTGCCTGCAAGACACCACCACCCACCCCTGCATCCTCCAGTGGAACTGTTTAGGAGCTAGGAGTAAGCTCCTGCTCTTACAGGAGGCAACTATGACGGATTGCCATCATGTCATCCTGTTTCAAGAGACACTACTCCCAGAGTGGGTGGCTTTCCATCTCCCTGGATACACCACCCATCTCCTCCTCTATGTTCGTGGCATCACACGGGGATGTGCCATCCTGGTTCATGACCCCACTGCGACCACAGATTGTGACCCCCCTCCTTTCTGTGGGACTGATGTGGAGGTATAGGGCTTGGTTCTCCACCTGGCGACATCGTCCCTAACGGTGTTCAGTGTATACCGAATTGCAATGGCACCCTGGAGTGGGAGACCTGTTCTCCCAGGCTACATCAGACCCTGTGTACATTGGGGGCGACTTCAAAGCTCACCACGCCCTTCTCTCCTTGCAGCTTCAGCCTAATGATGCAGGGCAGCACATCTCCCTAGTACTGGATGAGATGGGTGGTGTCTCCCTCCTAAAGGACACTGCCGAGGCTGCACACATCTATGGGGTATGCCTTGATTTGTCATTTGTGTCCTCCCCCCTCGTGGGCTTGGCAACGTGGTCGCTGCACCCTCACCTTGCAAGCAATCACTTTGCCCCTAAGGTTACTCTGCCAATGGCTCTGCTTCCACCTCCACCTCTCCCTCTGCCATGGTGGGATCTCCACAGGGCTGACTGGGCTGCTTTTGGCCATGCGTTAGCCGCTGCCTTCGCGATATCTCCTCCTGCCCCAAACCTTGAGAGTCAAGCAGATCAGGTAGCCCGTGACTTCTCACAGGCTGCCTCCCTCACTATCCCTCTGCGAAGATGATCCACGAAGTGCTACTGGGATGGCTGGGTCTATTGTGATAGGGTCAGAGAGGTGAACCACAGGCTGAGTGCAGCATGCAAACAGTGCCAGTGGTGCCGTGCATCTCCGCACCGTCGGTTCCTGGTTGCTGTTCCACAACCTGTAATGACTGGAAAGCACCACATCAAGGAGGAGGCTTGGGAAAGGTGATGTAGAACCTTGGATTCTCACTCCACTCTCTGTGAGATGTGAGGAGAATCCATGCCATCTCTGATCCACGTCCTCCTCACCTGCCTTCTCATCTTCATCCTGTTGCTGAGGCCAGCTGACTTGCACGGCATTTCACAGATCGTTCTGCTTCCCACTATCTCCCACAGTCTGTCCGAGACCTTCAGGTGCAGCTGTCTGCCTTATGCATCATCGCAGTCCAGGCTGCCTGTGATAGGCCTGACCCCGCTGATTGTCCTATCACCAGTGGGGAACTTTGTAAAGCACTGCGCCACAGGAGCAACAGTGCCTGGGCTCGACGGGCTCACTCCATTCTATCACATGCTGGAGATTGTGGTAGTGAAAGGCTACTTGATCTGCTAAACCTCTCATGGTCTGAAGGCCAGTTGCCTAGGTCATGGAAGACTGCTGTCCTCCACCTGATTCCCAACCCTCACGATCCCACCACCATGTGCCCTATCTCCCTTCTTAGCTGCGTTGCTAAGACGGCGAAAAGGGTTATGCCTGCTTGCCCCGCCTGATGTCTGGGACTGCTGCAACTGAGGATTTATGCCTATCATCCGAGCAGGAGTGCCACTCAATGCCTGACATCCTTCCTTGGGGAGCAACGAGGTGGAAGGGGGATGGCAGTCTTCCTTGACCTGGAAAAAACCTTTGAGCTAGCTAACCCTCTTGCCATCCAGGCAGCCCTAGCGGCACGTGGGGTGGGAAGAAGGCTCTTGTTGTGGGTGAGGGAGTTTTCCTTGACCACGCGGTGGGGGTTAGATTCCAAGGGAGGCTTTCCCCATTTCATCTTCATAGCAACGGCACCCCCTAGGGAAGAGTCTTGAGCCCCTAACTTTTTAAAGTGCTGGTGGAGGGGTTACTGACGGTAGACTATTGTCTTGGCATTCCACTGCTCTGCTATGCACATGACTTGGCACTGGTCTTCTCGAGAAGGGACTGCTTCACTCAGGCACCTATTGCTCTGTCCAGGCTGCACACCAGGTGCTGCGACCTCTAGTTGAAGGTCAACCTTGAGAAGACTAATTGCCTCCCTTTTGGTCTCCGCCCTCTGGACTATCCACTGCTGCTTGGTGGCCACAGTCTCAGATTTGTCATGCTCCACCAATATCAGGGAGTCTTCTTTGACAGTGGGCTAACCTTCACCAGACACATAAAATACCCATGAGAGAGAGCTGCCATCCTCGTTTCCAGTCTCCAATACCTCTCCCAATTGAGTCTTGGGGCATCTTACAGTGTTCGCCGCACATTCTTCACACGTGCTATTTGCTCCCTTGTGGACTACAGTGTGATCTGCCTTACTAACCTTGCCTCACCTTCCATACGCTCTCTGGACCTACTCTAGAACGATGCACTGAGGGTTATGCTGGGTGCTTTCCACTGGACAAGGCTAAGCAATTTTTGTCTTGAGAGTGGCTCTCCCTCACTGGAGGATCGTATAGCATTGCGTGCGACTGCGTTAACACTACATGATACAGCGTCAGCCCCAACTCCCTGTTTCTGCTCTCCTGTGGCAGCTACTGGGCAGGACCTCTAACCTGCTACCCCAGCCTAATTGGGCTTAGGCCACAACTGCTGTCATTCACAGCTTGGGTGTGGAGCCGGAGGTGTGCTGGGATCCCGACATGCCTTGCCCAGAATATCCTGCTCCGGCTCCCTGGACCCCTCCATCTTTTACTGCTTTATATCACACTGTGGACAAACCGCGCCACTCCATTCCTGCCATCCTCTGACAGGAGGGGCTGAGTAGGATTGCGGCCCTGAACTCTAATGTTTCAGTAGCGTATTTCACAGATGGGTCGATCTGCTCTGATGGTTCTGCGGGGTTAGCTTTCACCCTCAGCAGTTATACAGAGTCCTGGTACCTCTCCTTGGGGGTCTCCGCTTTTCAGGCAGACATGGTGGCACTGCTTGGTGCCTTGCACCACACCAGTCGCCATCACCACCAGGATGTGGCAGTTCACGCTAACTCCTTCTCCTCTCTTCAGCGCCTGAAGAAAATTCCCCTGGGGGACCACTTGTTTTTGCTCACATCGATTTACATGGAGGCATCCCTCATCCAGCGGGGTGGCTCAATGATTTTTCACTGGGTCTCTGAACATTTTGGGATTGCAGGAAATGAGCTTGCGGATGCGGCTGCTCACTCCGCTATCTCACTCCCAGACATTACTTTTCAGCTCCGCCTTAGTGCCTCGCATATTCTCTTGGTGGTGGCCATCATTCTTCGCAGGCTCACTAGGGAAGACCACCAACTCTGTATCACTGAGGGCTCTCGGTTTGCTGCCTGGTATGCTGCAGCCTCAACCTACACTCCCATCTTAATTCTGCTGGGCTTACCTAATTATCCCCTTGTCAGGCTCTAGCGGCTGTGTATGGGGTTTCCATGTTATAGTCAGATTGCTGGCTTGGAGTCTGAACCATGTCCCCGCTGCCTGACACTTTTCACTCAGTGCCTATGCCACTGCTTTCTTGCCCAGTCACATCTCTGTTCTGCACTCAGTCAGATGGGAGCTTTGCTCGTTCCGGCAATGCCATTACAGATGCAGCAAGGGTAGTTGGCAGCACATCCTTCCCTGTACTTTTACAAAGGTCATGGATTACCCTCCCCCTTGATAACTGTTTACCAACACCGACAATGTCTAAGGACACTCTTCTGTGATTTTTTTTTTTTTTGAGGCTCAATTGATATGCCTATCCCTGACGGGCTCCAATTTTGCCTGTGCCCCCACAGGTGTGGGGCAAATTTTAACAAAGAAACAAATATTACCAATTACTGCATTACCAACAAGAAGAAGCACACAGATAGTATAATATCTGTGACCTACACATGCTGTAAGGGAGTAGACTGTAGCACCAGTTGAGCAGGGCAGTACTCGCAAGGTGGATGGAGTGCTGATGATAGGGAGAGCTGGAGCTCCCGTTTCATCAGCCCTTGGGACTAGTTCCTGACCACCCCCCTTTGCTGAGTTTTTTCAGTGTTCCAGTAACACAAAGAGTAGGCCAGCATGCTCTCTAGTACGAGTTTGTCTAACTGAAAACAACAAATTGCATGCATATTATGCACTACACTTCTTTTTCGAAACTACAAAAGTGTAATGGCGTCTAATAACCAAGCCTCGGAGTCCCCAGGGGGGGGGGACCATGAATGACCGCAGTATCCGCCCCTCTCGGTGATGACTCAGTAACCTGCCTGAACTCACTTCTTCATTTCTGCAACATTCCTTCCCTTTCCTCTAACTTTCTGTTGAGAACCACCTCCCCTCCTCCAAACCTCACCTTCTCTTCATGACTAAGACTAAGCTGTCTGAGGCAACTGACAGCAAATACTTTTCTGTTACCTCCTACTTTCTCTATACTCATTTCAAAGCCAAAGGTGGCTGTTGTGTATGTGTGTGCAATGAATTATCTTGCTCTTGTGTTCCTGAACTTGATTCTTCTGATTTCTCTGCTCTGGCTTCGGCATTCCTGTCACTCTCTGACAAAATATATCTGTGCTGTTTATTTATCCCTTAATTCTACTGACTATGAAAAATTCTTCAATTATTTTACTTCTGTGATGAAAAACATCCTATCCATTCTTCCTTTCTCTGAACCCTCCATTCTAGGAGATTTCAGTGTTCACCACCACCTTTGGCTCTCCTCTCGTTTCACTGATCCACCTGGTGAACAAGCCGACATCTTTTCTATCCTTCATGACCTAGTGCAGCTTGTACAGTACCCTACCCGTACCCCTGACTGCCTTGGAAAGAGCTCAGACATACTTGACCTCTTCATTATAATAAATCCTGCTTACACTGTTAATCATTCCTCTCCATTGAGCTCCTCCAATCACAATCTTATTACCTTAACCTGTTCCATCGGTTCGGTACGGCCTGTGGACCTTCCAAAGAAATGTTATTTGTGGCACGTTGGAACTGCTGATTGGGAGGCCCTCAGGCAGTACTTCTTTGATTTTCCCTGGAAAAATTATTGCTTCAATGCCAGAAGTCATCTGAGTGTGCCTTGCGCATTACGGAGGTTGCTCTCAGGCATGGAAGTGTACATTTCTTTCTCATATCCTCTGACTAATGCATGAAAGCCTCGGTTTAATCATGCTTGTTTTAATGCTGTCCACAACAAGGAGAGGGCCTATAAAATGTACCAGAGCCAACCAACCCCCGAATCACATCTTTATGTTGCTGCCAGGAATCGTGCTAAGTCTGTTTTTTGCTCTGCCAAAAATAATTTCATCCATGTTAAATCCTCTCAACTCTCCAACTTGAATTCTTCCTGCTTCATCTGGCACCTTGCCAAAAACTTTTCTAACAACTTTACCTCATCATCCTTCCTTCCACTTCTCTACTCTGATGGCTCTGTAGCTATTTCTTCTACTGATAAAGAGGATCTCATCTCTCAGACTTTCCTCTACAATTCCACCTTAGACGATTCTGGTGCTGTTCTTCCATCTCTTCCCCTCTCTGACTTCCCCATGGCTGACAAAATTTTTTTCACTTGATGCATTTTCTGACATCACTGGCCTCAATACTAATCAGGCATATGGGCCTGATCAAGTCCCACCTGTCGTCCTCAAGAACTGTGTTTCTGTGCTTACACCCCTCCTAGGTAAAACTACTTTGCCTTTGTCTACCAATTTGTGCCGTTCCCACTTGCTGGAAGTTTACTTCCATTCAGCCAGTCCCAAAGAAGGGTGACAATTCCCAACCCTCTAACTATCGCCCAATTGCTTTAACTTCCTGTGTCTCAAAAGTTTTTGGGTCTATTCTTAACAGAATATTTTTGAAGCATCCTTCCTATCATAACCTTCTTTCTGATCATCAGCACGGGCTCCATCAGGGACGCTCCACTGGCGGTCTTCTTATCTACCTTTCAGAGTCCTGGTCATCCTCCTTTCAGGACTTTGGCGAAAGCTTTGCCATTCCACTTGACATCTCAAAGGCTCTCCCTTGAGTCTGGCATAAATTTTTTATTTCCAAACTGCCCTCTTAACCTGTCACATAACGACCAATATCCCACCTCCGATACCCTCCAATCCCGAGCTATTTTGGAAAAAAAATTTTGGCTAAAACCTCCGCTTTTGTTGAGAAACAAAGGAAAATCACCAATAAAGGGCTTACCGGGGTCCATAAGTGGTCAGAACAGGTCAGCTACCCCGCGTTAGGTATCATATTCTGTCACCGACGTGTCAGGCTCTCACGTTTTCTTTGGTAGGTAATTTTGGGAGAAACAACAAAGAACACATCTACATTTATTGATTTTGAACTAATATACGATCACAACAATATAATGGTTTTCAATGATATAGATAGGAAAAATAAGCATTGTTCCATCGCGCGAGCATAGCGAGTTTGGTCATATTGGTCACACACTAGTTGCTAAGTTTCTTGTTTCAGTAAACATATCATTTTTTCTACCTTCATAATACTGTTTCAACGACATTTTACCATTTTTTAATGTTTTCAGCTGTTTCCATTCGTTACGATGATATTTAGCATAACTATTGCGCATATCTGCTTACTCAGAGCACTCGCTATGACTCTTCTCTCAACATACATTATTTTCTTTTTACTTTCATATTGTTTTTATGACATTGTACCATTTTTCAACCAATGTTAATGTTTTCACTAATTTACATTCCTTACGAGGGTATTTAGTGAAATGCAAGCGCATATTCACGTAGCAAGCACACTCGTTACCACTCGTGTTTCAACTTATACTTTATTTCTTCACTCCCAATATACTTCCCCACTTACAGTACACCCGTTTCCTCCTAATACTACTATTTACAATTTACGGGCCTTACTTATTATTATTAAGGATGAAAGTATGTATACAAGCATGGGCAATTGTATGTGTGTATGCTCCGACAGAGGACCGAGTTGCAAGAGTGAAAGATGAGTTTTGGGCAAGAGTAGAAGCATGTATGGACAAATTTGAGAGGAGTGAGAGAGTGCTCTTGATTGGAGACATGAATGGCAAAGTTGGGAATGTACGAGTGGATGGAGTGGTTGGTCAGTGGGGTGTGCCAGCTGACGTAGATGGGAATGGTAGTGCTTTGGTGGACATCTGTGCTAGTAAGAGGTTGGCAATAGCCAACACCTACTTTCGACATAAGATGATCCACCGGTATACATGGATGGTGAACTTGTTGAACGAAAGGCAATTATAGACCATGTGTGTGTGGACGAGCGAATGAGAAGACAAGTGTTGGATGCAAGAGTGTGGAGAGGGTATGGGAATGGAGTCTCGGACCATCACTTAGTGATGGCCAAGGTAAAGCTGCAAAGAAAATGGTTGAGGAGACGAAGGGGAAGACAGGAGGAAACAGCTCCTGTGAGAAGAGTGGAGAATTTGCAAGATAGTGAGAAATTGGCAGAGTATAAGAGCATAGTGGAAGAAAGATTGGGAAGGTATGAGCTAGAGCAGATGGAAGGGGTGGAAGACGTATGTAAGATATTTACGGAAGAGATAGGCGCAGCACGTGGGGTGGTTTGTGGAGTGAGGAGGAGATGCAAGGGTGTGCAAGGGAAAGCATGGTGGAATGATGAGGTGAAAAGAGCTGTGGAACAAAAGAAGAAGGCATATAGTGAATGGTTAGTGAGTAGAGGTAGGGGGGAAGATGAGAGAGAGAAGAGAGAGGTATATGTGAGCAGGAGAAGGGAGGTGAAGAAACTGGTGAAGGAAAGTAAGAAGAAAGTGGATGAAGAGTTTGGGAGGAATCTGAGTGTGAAATGGAGGGAGAGTAAGAAATTGTTTTGGAAGGAGGTAAAGAAAGTAAGGTAGTGTGAAAGGGGAAATAGTAGGGGAATGAAAGATAGGAATAATAGATTGTTGGTGGAGAAGAGAGAGAAATTGAGGAGATGGAAGGAGCACTTTGAGGATTTGTTGAATGTAGAGAGTGACAGCAGTGCGAGTATAAGTGGTTGGGGAATGGCTGGGAGAAGAAGAGATCAGAGGAGGGAGGAAGAGATCAGTTGGATGCAAGTAGTGGAAGCAATGATGATCAAGATGGGAAAGCCCCAGGAATTAATGGAGTGTGTGGTGAAATGCTGAGGTATGGGGGTGAGATTGTTGTGGAGTGGATAGGGAAGTTGTGTAGATTGGCTTGGGAAGAGGGAAGGGTTCCAGAGGACTGGAAATCAGGTATACTTGTTCCTTTATATAAAGGAAAAGGGGAGAGAGAAGTATGTGGTAACCATAGGGATATTTGCCTTTTTAGTGTGACTGGTAAAATATATGGTAGAATACTTATTGATAGGGTTAGGCATATGACAGAGGAGCTAGTTGGAAAAGAACAAGGGGGATTTAAGAAGGGAAAAGGGTGTGTAGATCAGATATTTGTTCTTAGATGTTTAGTGGAGAAGTATCTAGAGAAGGGAAAGAAAGTGTATACTGCCTTCATGGACTTGGAGAAAGCTTATGACAGAATAGATTAGGCAAGGTATGCGGAAGGTATTAAGAATATATGGAGTAGATGGGAAATTGCTGAATGCTGTGAAGAGTATGTACGAAGGAGCTAGGGCTACGGTGCGAGTGGATGGTGAGCTGAGTGAGTTCTTTGATCTCAGTGTGGGACTGAAACAGGGGTGTGTGATGTCTCCATGGCTGTTTAATATATACATGGATGGGGTTGTAAAGGAGGTGCAGGGTAGGGCAGTGTATGTGGGGGTGGCTCTAATGAATGAGGGTGAGATTTTGAAGATTTCAGTGTTGCTGTTTGCTGATGATACAGTATTGTTGAGTGAAGATGAATGGGAATTGCAAGGTTTGGTGAATGAATTTTGGACAGTGTGTAGGAGGAGGAAGCTAAAAGTTAATGTAAACAATAGTAAAGTTATGGTGTTTGAGAGGAATGAAGTCAGAGAATGTACAGTGAGGTTGGATGGTGAGGATAAGAGAGTGTGAGTGCTTTCAAGTACTTGGGTAGTGTGATGAGTAAGGATGGAACTTCGGGGGATGAAGTGCGTGAAAGGGTACAGCAGGGAAGGAAGGTTGTTGGTTCACTGAAAGCAGTGATGAGAAATAGGGAAGTGAGTATGGAAGTTAAGAAGTCACTGCATGATAGTATTGTGATCCCTACCCTGACGTATGGAAGCGAGGCGTGGACCTTGCAAGAGGGGAACAAGTCAAAAGTGAGAGCAGTGGAAATGAGTTGCTTGAGAGAAGCATGTGGAGTGACATGGAGGGACAGGTTGACGAATGAAGAAGTGAAGGAACGTTGTGGGGTGGATGTGGCTGTGGTTGAGAAGATTAGGAGAAATACACTGAGGTGGTTTGGACATGTGGATAGAATGGAGAATGAAAGACTGATTAGGAGGGTGTATGTAGGTGAGGTGGAGGGAGGGAGAGGGAGAGGTAGACCCAGGATGAGGTGGAGGGATGGAGTTGAGAGGTATATGATGGAGGGGGGGTGAGTTGGGGGGAGGGTAGTCAAATGGTGGGTGACAGAGCGACTTGAAGGCGTTTTGTCTCCAGCCACCCTTTGCGGGATTAGGGCATCGGGCTATAGATAGATAGATAGATTTATTCCACTGAGCGTCTGAATATCGCATCAATATACCCTCGCTAGGAATGTTTTGACTTAAATTATATTTATACACTTACATAATGATTTTCCACTTACATTACACCCGTTTCCACTTATACAACTATTTACATATTTACGGGCCTTATTTGTTCCACTGAGCATCAGAATATCGCGTCTATATACACTTGCTAGGAATGTTTCGACATAGAATATATTGACGCACTTACATAATTCTCCACTTACATTACACCCGTTTCCACTTTTATACTACTATTTACATATTTACGGGCCTTATAATTACACTGAGCGTCTGTATGTCGCATTTCTTCCTGAGTATGAGCATCATATCGCATTCACCATATCAGAACTGCATCAAGGTGTGATATTCACTGAAACAAGGGTGAATGCAGAGACCCACATCACACTCAACGCACTCATAGCTATGTCTTTTCTCTGAGTGGTGGGTCTCACACGGGAATTACTACACACATGACACTTGCGTTGGGGCCTAGGTCTATTTGGCTGGGGAGGTATAGGAGTGGGAAAATGGCGGGCGGATATTCTCAGGGGAGTTTGAGCGGTACGGGCAGTGCGTGTGCATTGTTGGGGCCTCTCGACAACATACCTGGCAAAAATCTCACATGTAAGCTCCCTCACAAACCCTTCAAAGGTTTCCTGGACTCCTGTTGTCATGGCGTGCAGGTGGTGGCAATTGAGGGCAGTTATATCTACCAGGTGAAAGAAGAGCTTCTTGTGTCATTTCATCGTGGTCCTGGCACACTCGACAGTGGATATCATGGAGTCTGACTGGTCCACCAGGTGCAAGTTGATGTTATAATCATGCACACTCAGGTTTCCAGATGTGGCGCCTCCTCTTGCTGTGGTAATCCACGGACTCTGTATGGTGCATCAATGGGCAGTGTACCGTGGACAAGAGGCTGACTTCTTTGTTGTGGTTCCACACTGTAGCTAGGATATTGTTAGCCTGGAAGAAGACCACCTCATTTTTTTCTAGTTTCTGCCCCAGCTTGACCATGTGACGCTGGTTCACCTTGACAGTACCACAGAGTCCCGTGTCATGCAGGTGTAGATAGTGAGCGAAAAGAGGGCTAGTGTACCAGTTATCCAAGTAAAGAACGTGACCACGATGAAAGTAGTCTTCAATCATTATCTTTACCACTGCTCCAGACAGTCCAATACTCCGATCTTCTATTATGTCTGTCTGTGCACCGGTGTACAAGACTATGTCTTGCACATAACCAGTCCTACAGTCACACATAACAAAGATCTTGAACCCAAAACGGTGCCTTTTGCTGGGTATGTACTGCCGAAAGGAAATATTGCCTCTCCACAGCACGAGACTCTTGTCTATAGGGATAACATGAGGAACGGAATGTTTGCCGTAGGTGTTAAAAAACCAGCCTAATTCGCCTCATCTTATCAGTGTTATTTGCATTGGCAGGATCATCAGCACCATAAAAGTGGAGGCGGCTTAGAATTTGCTGAAACTGATTACAGCTCATGATTTTGCCAAATATTGGTGTCTGCATGATAGGGTCCCTTATCCAGTATGCCGGAATTCTGTTTTTAAGTACATTACCCATCAAAAGTACCAGGGCAAAAAATAAAAACATTTCTGCTAGGGAAACAGGGTAATCATAAATGATGGAATGCCTGCTCCTTGTGCCCAGTCTTTCACTCTCACGGCACTGGATGCTAGCAAAACTGTTGGTTTGTTCCACTATCTGCTCCACAAAACCCTCACTGAAGAACAGGCAGAAAAATCCAGCCTGGTGGAACAACAGTGAATTCCTGGAGCCGTGCAGCCAGTGCACCCCTGCTCAGTGAAGGGGTGAATGATGGGAGAAAAACCACTGCCATCTTCCCAATTCCAATTCACATAACCCTCACCCCCGTCGTTCCCATCGTCGCCTTTGTTGGGGTGGGGAGGAGATGCTGGTGGGAGAGGATGGGGAGGAGCAGTGTGGAGGGCTTCCCCACTCGCACTCCTCTTCCCTCTGCCTTTACCCTTCCCCTTTCCCTTACCCTTACGGCCTTGGGGAACATCAGGGGGCTGTGGGGAGGAAGTCTGGGAATATTGGGGAGCATAAGACATGCTGGTGAGTGGCTCCTCCTCACCTCCTCGCTCCATCACCACACCACGTGATTCAACACGCACCCTCACTGCCCCACATGATACGCCCCACCTCCTCACACCACCACAGGAGAGCGATGACTCGCACCCGCCACTCTCACTTTCAATGCTCGCCCCTACACTTTCCATTTCACTCTTCACTCCCTCCATGCCACTTCTGCCTTCCCCAAACAAAACACTAGGCCCATTCCTGCTAGTACGACGTGCTGTGCACTCAGCGCTGCGATGCGTGATAATCTAGCAGCCGTACCACATGGCAGCACGTCCCATGGCTCCGTCCTCGTCCTTGTCCTCAAATTCGGGCTCCACATCATGTAGGGGCTGCCAAGAGGTTGTTGCACGATGTTTTGGTGCAGGCTGGCCCTCTCTAGCGGCACGATTTTTTTTTTCTTTTTAATAACAGAACGGAGGAAGGAAAAACAAATGGAGAAAAAAAAAAATCCATACACCAGATTACTGGTGTCCTCTGTTCATAAAATATCTGTAACAGTCACTGCACCACTTTCTGGGGGACGGGACCTCCTCATCACTGTTGCTAGTGTCCTCCTCCTCTGGTTGGACATAATCCTTGTCCACCACCTTGTCATCGAGGGGCGAATCACTGTCGCCTGTGAAGGCGTCCAGGGTGGGTTGAATTTCCTCCACCGAGAGACCTCTGTGTGCCATGTCTGACCTGGGTCACTGCTAACAGGTGAGTGACCAAGCCAAGGGTGAGAGCAGGTCTCACGGGGTCGCCGAGTGTCCCCGCCTGGTGGCAGGTAAGGGAAAGTCTCCCGACCCTACGTACCAAAATCAAGTGCAAGGTTTGAAATTATTGCAAATTATGAACCTTGCAATTGCGTGATGTACCAGTACGTCAACGGAACTGGCAACTATATAATGTTGCAATGTAGTCATACGTCAATGGGATGCCTTGGGTTAAGGTTTCTATTCTTCCATCTGTGCCTTTATCTTTGGTTTCCTTTCTGATCTTTCTATAGCTGCTGTTGTAGACAGCCATCGTTCTTCTCCTAGATCTATCAACAGTGGTGTTCCTCAGGGCTCTGTCCTTTCACCAACTTTCTTCGTTTTATTCATCAGTGGTCTTCTAGGCTGTACACATAACTCTATCCATTCATACACTGATGATTCCACCCTTCACTTTTCCATTTGGTTCTCACAACATCCATCTCAGCAGTTAGTTCAACAAACAAGCGATGAGGCTATGGCACACCTAATGTCTGACTTGGCTCATATCTCTGACTGGGGTAAAAATAACCTTGTTATTTTTAATGCATCAAAGACTCAGTTCTTACACCTATCAACCTGACACAGTCTTCTACAGGAGTACTCACTAATGTTTAATAATATCCAGGTTAATCCTGCATCATCCTTAATCATACATGGCATTTCAATCTCTCGGGACGTATTTTGGAAAGATCCTATTACGCCTCTTGTAAAATCTGCTTCCAAGAGATTATGTGTGCTAAGCCGACTCCTTCCCTTCTTTACCCCTGCACAGTTGTTGACTTTACACACGGGTTTTATTTGCCCCTGTGTATAGTACAGCTCATATGTGTGGGGAGGCTCCCCAAGTACAGCTCTTCTCAATACGGTGGAGTCAAAGGCTTTTCGTCTCATTAACTCTCCTTGGCTCCCTTCAACTTCTGTCTCTTCACCACACTGTTGCATCTTATCTCTTTTCTCCCGCTACCTCAATGGTCACTGCTCCTCTGAACTGTCTGTTTGCATCCCCCCTCCTCTACAGTGGGTGCGTAGCATCCGTCTAGCAACAAACTCTCATCTCTTATCTGTCCAACTCTCTAGTGCAAGAGTTAACCATTACTTCCGGTCCTTCATTTATGCAACAGGTCAACAGTGGAACTGTCTCCATCTGTCTGTATTTCCTACTTCCTATCATCTCCAGTCTTTCATATACAGTGTATCCAGGCATCTCGAAATGAACGGATCCTGAAGTTGGCTGGCTTTTTTTTTTTTTTTCTTGGAAAGAACGGTTTGCCGGCTCCTGGCCTTTGGTTCCTGCTTCCTTCCATAAAAAAAATCATCTGACTTTGTCCTATGACCTTGTTGCCTGACCAGTTGTTCTTGAAGAAATATTGCTTCATCCTTCCCCTCAGTCTTTTCAAATTTAGTCTAAGTTAATATTTTGAGTTGAATGCCCTATGACTATGATCTTTGACTTAACCTTCTCAAATTCAAATATTTTCATTCGTGTCTGGCCCTCAGTCCTTTCACAGAGTTTGGTCCAAATCTTATCAGACTTCTTTGAATTCCAGGTTTGAAACTTTAATACTTACCTATGGCACTGACCTTTGTTTTCCAAATAGAATCACTTAATTCTTGCATTACCCACAGCTTTCTATTTAGTTAGGCCAAAATCGGATTAACTGTTCACGTTGGTCTTGTCCTGTGACCCAGTGTTTGACCTACTGCTATCATAACAGTCAACTGCTGGGGAGACCCTCAACCCTTCCAACATGATTGATTTATCTGTGATTAAAAACGAGTTATTTTGTTAATGCACTAAGATGTAATGATGGATGCACACACACACACACACACACACACACACACACACACACACACACACACATTCGATGTGAAACTGGGAGGACATGCCTATGCATCACTCCGCACCGGGCCAATCTCGGCCCTCAAATGGCTATACCTAAAAAGTATCTTTATATGAGTCAAGCTTTTGTACTAGGTCCAACTAAATAGTGTTCTGATAAAAAAGAGAAAGTTTTGATTAAAGGTGATGTTCCAGTAACACAATACAACAAAGTTGCCAGAAGTTCCAAACAAGCAAATCAGCTGTTTTCAGTGCTGACTGTTTCGTCTGCGATGTACAGGAACGCAAAACTGTAAGTACAAGCTTTCTGTTAGTACCAGAAGATGACCAGGATCTTCAGCAAAACAACTTTGGAAGTAGTTAAGAAAAGGGACAAAGGTAGAAATCACGATGATGATTTCTACCTGGAATTGGTGGAGATGGAGACGCATAATAAGCTAGTAGAATGAGTGTACAGATTAGGGAAGGCATTTCAGAGTGAAACAGATGAAATTAAGAAGCAGTTTCACATGCAGAAGGTTTAAAATGAATATTTAGTAAAGGAGATTAATAAGAAACAACAATAAATGATTATCAGTTGAGGTGGGTACACTTAGCAGGAAGATTAGTGAAATGGCAAGCACAGTTGTCAACAATGAGAGTATTGTGGAAGAGTTCAGAAATGATACAGAGACAATAAGGCAGGCAAGCACTCCGATAGATCATAGCAGTGATATTGAGAAGATAAACCAGGTGAATGAAGCAATGCAAAGCTATAAAAATGATGTGGAAACCACATTTGCTGAAATGGTGAAAGTAAAGAGAGGCTTAGAAACAAGAGTTGAAGAAAAGAGCATTAGAAAGGAAGTGAAGAAGATAATCCAAAACAATCCAAAATTGGTCAAAGATTCAGCAGACATCAACAAATATATAGTAATCGTTGGTATAGAGAAGAAAGAAAAAAAAAAAAACAAGATTTTGAGAGACAAAAAGGAGATGGCAAATGTAATGAGCATACTGAAGGAAGTATCAGACGAAATTTGTAGTAAAGACATACAGGAACACAAAAGGCTAGGGAAATATGAGAGAAATAAATCAAGGCCCTACCTTCCAGAATGTAAACACTGTGGAGGAAATACTAAAAACTGCAAACAAACTTATGGAAAAAGAGGATTTCAAAAATGTATGGATAAAAAGATGTCTAACCCAAGAGAAACTTGGATTACTAAAAGAGAAGAGAGAGGAGGCAAGAACAATGAATGAGGGAAGATCAGAGGAAGAGAAGAACACATTTCTTTACAACGTAATTGGATTACAGGTTCGAAAGTTGTACATACACAGGAGGGAATAAAAAGGAGAATGGCAGTAGACCCAAGTCATAACAAGTATGTAAACAAGATGATTAGGTTGATGTAATCTAATGTATATGGAATGGTATCTAAATTACTGGAGAGGTGTGAAAAATATTTTACTTTATATAAATTTCGATATCCTCGGTCGGAGCACCAAGGTGTAAGAAATTTCTAGTATTTTCTAGTAAACAACTCGTAGGTCCTTACTCGTCCCTAAAATTGTCCTTAAGTAAATTCAAACAAGTCTCATTGGGTTAGGTGAACAGTAACTTACACCGTAACCACCTAACTATTCCTTTTCTATCGCCTAGCTAATCCCCCCTTGAATTGGCTAAATCGTAAAGGTTACTTAGCTAGGGAGTTCCAGACAGCAGATCACGACAAGCCTGCTTTTCTGTTGGTTGCTTGGGCAGTCAAGAGTCCCTGAGGTGAGTATGTACAAACATGCTTGGACCTTGTCTAGGAGCAGAGAGAGCTAACTAGGCAAGCCTCTATCTCCCTCATAGAATGGTAGAGGTGCCAACTATTAATTAATAACAGTATTAAATAGTTAGCTTACATCATGATATATACAGGGCGAATCTAACTAATTAATATTTGTTTAATTAAACTAAAGCCAAACCAATATTCCCTTTATCTATATGAATATGTTAAATCCACATATACTTTTACATGAAGGTCTCTTCATATTCAGACACGTCATCTAACGCGCAGACGCAGTTTAGGTCTGTGGAAATTCCAAAGTAATTACATGTATATATTTACAAGATAGTTGTCCACGTGGGTTAGATGCAGTAGCATTTAATTTATCAATAATATTAATTATTAAAGAGAACGTAATTTCTGGGTTGTTAAAACTGCTTGAATAGTTGTTAATGATCTCAGATTTTCCTACGCACTCTAACCAGGGACGACTATTTTAAAAAATAGAGAGTGCAACTGCTCTGGGGGAAAATATTTCCCACAGTTTTGGGACCGGAGAAAAAATGATATGCTGTATCATGTAATGTGACCCTTAGCCAGGAGTTCTCTCCATAGGTCTCGAGAACCTTGTGCTGCGGTCCTTTTAGGTCGCAAATCCTGACCCATTTGATCTCCACCATCCACTGTATCCGGAGTAACCGTTAACTCAAGGGGTACCAGGTTATCAATAGTTTTTATGCTGGTATGTCCCCTACACTTTATTTTTACGAGTCTCAGCACCCCCTCTGAATCAGGGTGCGTGGAGATCACCTTAGCTAATGGCCACTGGGATCTTGGTTGTTCTGTTTTCATTAAGACCACATCCCCTATGTTCATAACAGACTTATTGCTAGCAGCCTGAGCCGCATAATATCTTTCTCGTAGGCTCAAAAGATATCCTTCGCTCCAATGTCTATTCCAAGTATTCAGTACCCTTTTCAGACGTCGATATCCCTCCCGCAGATGTTGTCCTAAATCATTATTTTCAATGGTAGGATCATCTACTTCTTCCTGGATATCCACACAATGCACCAGATGGAGCTTCCTGCCATATAACATTTGAGCCGGTGTCAAGGCCTCTATCAAAACGCTAGTGTCATCTAAATAGATTAGGGATCCATTATTAATCATATTTTCAATTTCAGTTATCACTGTTCATAAATCCTCTTTTGTGATCTTAGTTCTGTGTAATGTTTTCCTTGGGCAGTTCTTGACAATACCAATCATTCGTTCAGTAAATCTATTTTGCCATGGTGCTCTTGGAGCTGTGAACTGCCAGGTACAATTTCGGATTCCCAGCGCCGACTTAACCTTTGGGTCACTCATGATGTTCAACAGTAAAGGTGCTGTTCCGAAGAAATTAGTTCCATTGTCGCTTATTAATTCGTTAGGACAAAATCTTCTAGCAGCAAATCTTTGAAAGACATTCAGGAATGTCTCTGAGCTCATATCTTCCGCTATTTCTAGATGGACTGCCCTTGTGTAGGTACAAGTAAACAGACAAATGTAAACCTTAAGGGGAGTTCCCTCATCCGTAACAGTTATAGCCCGTGTGTAATCCACTCCAGTTAGCTGGAAGGGCCGACTTACATTTACCCTATCCCTTGGTAAGGCAGGTGGTCCTGAATAGTCATATGGTCGTTATTCATACCTCCTACATGTGATGCAGCCTTTAAGATATTTCTTTATGACCTGTCTACCCTTAGGGATCCAATACCTCTCCTGGATTCGGGCCAAAGTCTGCGGCACACCTCCATGGAGAGTCAGTTCGTGGGCTTCCTTTACAATTAACTGTACGAAGTATCCACTCTTGGGTAATAACATGGGATGTCTAGTATGGAGAGGCAAATCATGCCTTTATTATTCGGCCCCGGCAACTAATCAGACCCTTTCCGTCTAAGAACAAGCCCAAATCTCTTATCAGCTTATTCCTGTTCCCAGTGCCGTGGCCTAAAAGGTCATATATCTCTCCGTAATAGTTCTTTTGTATTCTTTTCAGCCAATATTCCATGGGATCTAACTTCTGAAACCTCACTTTCATATTCGAAAATTCAACAAGTAATTTAGTAGTGTTAATAAGTTGTCATTGATGAGAATCGGCTGACGTCAATTACTTCTGACTCAGGTACTACAGGATCCAAGTTTACTACACCAACCTCAGCAATACTACTGTATACTGTTTCTGCTCAGGCCAGCCCTTAATGAGTTACCATTTTGGACCTTTAAACCACACGTTATCTTTGATCAGTCTCTTTACAGTCGTACCTCTCGAGAGCAGATCAGCTAGGTTTTGTTAAGAGGATATATGCATGAATTCAAATTTGGAAGACAGCTCTTTAATAGTCTTCACATTATCACGGATGCAAGGAATGTTACTGTCTTCTTTCCCTATCCAGTAGAGACAAATCTCACTGTCAGTCCATATATAAATATCCTCAACTGAGTATCAAGAGTAGTGGTCAAATACCTGGCAATTCAGTTCCTGCTTCTAATGAACCCAGTTCCATATGAGGAAGGGTTCTTCCTTTAAATGGCGCAACTCTGGCTTGGGACATAATAATCTCACTATCCTCTCCTGTTGCACAATAAGCTACTGCTTCATAGGCCCTTCGAGAAGCATCACAAAATATGTGTAAGTGCGACTTCTCACTACTGCTTATTTCCCTGAGAATACATATGCTTGATGTGGTTTCAAACTCCTTTCTAATCTGTTCCCATTGTTCCACATATGTCTCACCTAATTCCGTGTCCGTCCAACTTTTCTCGTTAAGCCTCCTGTACTAAACATCTGCCTCTAATAACTATAGGACTGACCAATCTTAATGGGTCAAATAACATGTAGACCTGACTTAACAAGGACCTCTTGGTGAGAGTGACATTAGAGAACTTAATTGGTTTCAAACGTATTTCATCAGCTGTTGTATCCCAGTTAAGACCTAACACATTTTGAATTTTGGAAATGTCAGAATCTGGATAGTCCTCGTGTATTTTATTCCTTAAAAGCGGTGAATTTGTATTCCTGCTCTGTAACGGCAAATCTGCCCTCCCACATTCAGAATTGGCTACTTCATAAGCCTTCAAAGCTTCCGACTCTGTATCAGCAACACCTTGCAAATTATCCATGTAAAAGGCCTGCCCTATTTCTGGGCATTTAGCATTTTCAAAATGATGCATTAAAGTGTTGCAAAGGAGGAAAGGACTAGCACATTAGCCAAAAAGCACCGATCGGAAACAGTAAGTTTTCAATGGACTACTCTCATTTTGAGGATCATGAGGCAAGAGGAATTTTGTAGAATTTCCTATCCTCCTCTCTCAGTCCTATTCTGAGAAAAGCCTTACTAATATCTGCTGTATAAGCATAAGGTTTCTCTCTAAATCTTATGCCACATTTTCGCGGGCCACTGAATGGTTTTGACCGGTCTGGACTCATAAGTGATAGCGAGAACAGGTTAATGTCGGTCCGATCCTGTCCGAGCCTGCTATTGGCTGTAAGAGTGACTGGGCGTGGCCTAGAAGAATGTAAACAAATGTCGGGGAATAGCTTTGATTATACAAATTTCATGCTTCCACTCGATTTTTATTTCTGTCATTAATGCTTTAATAATCTTATTTCGTGCGATCTGTAGTAATACAAAGCTTCTACTTTATGGTGAGATGTATTTGGTTCCCTTCTTGGATGATCAAGGGCTTCTGCTAGCATTAAAAATGTAATTTAGAACAAACCTCATTTCCAAGTCCGCCATAGTTGACCATTGATGTTTCACCCTGCCACGGACACTCCTCGCCTCCTTGGCTGTTGCTGACGCACATACGTTTGTGTGCAGACCGGTCTCGCCTAGGCTAGCTAGTGGGGCAGGACTGCTTTGGACCAGTCTGTACCGGTCTAATTGTCTCGCCAGAACAGCAATAAGACCGGTCTAAACCGGTCGAAATCGATCTAAAAGCCTCATGAAAATGCGGCTTTAGTAACATTCCCTAGCCTCTCTGCTAGTGTAAGTCCAGAGTATAAGCAATCGTTTAAGCTAGCTGATCCCTTGGACGTTGTACTACTACAATTGAATACTATCCTTATGGCAGTAGTTACTAAATCCTTACTTACAGCATGATGTGGTAAGTAATGTTCTTCTTTGTGGTTTACATGGAAATAATTGATTTTTTTATATCATATATGGTTAGATGTTCTGGTTTATCTCTCAACTTCCTTAGAAGAGAATTTAACTGAGCCCCAGCTGCTTGGTAATTTGTTGGTAACTCCGAATGGTTTAGTTTCCATGGTAATCCTACCCAATCCTGTCCATCCTTAAATTCCACAGACTGATTATAAAAATCCAAATTATTTTATCTTCAGGGGTTGGTTCCTCTCAGGGTGTATTCCTGCACTGTCTAGGTCCCACAATTTGTGTACAGGTATAATATTTTCATCCAACAAGTCATTTATCTGAGTAGGTTCTAATTCTGCACCTGTTCTAGCTACAATCGATGACTGTGTGGGGGTAACAAAGACTGAGTCTACTAGTTTGGCCTCTCCTTTAACTTGTTTTGGAAAAGGCAACTGACCCATAATAAGGTTACCTCTTGGACTCCTGAACATCTGTACCTTATTCTTCTTGAGAGTCCTAAGTAGGAGTTTTCCACAATAATCAGAACCAATTATCATTTTTATGGGCCCGCCAGTAACTGATTGTACACTCCGTTTAGCCAACTTTATCCCTGAGCTTTGTAGATGATCAGAGGTTTCCTTCAGTCTTTTCATATATATAATTGTCTCCATATTAACCAGTACAGCTGCTGTTATACAGCATTTATATCTGTCTAAATGTGTTACAGGTCTAACAAAATCAAAAGACTGAACTTCTTAGTTGTTAAGAATCCTGTAATGGCTAGATTTACCTTGCCAGTAATATGTAACTTTAATTTCTTCACAATGTCTGCAGAAATAAATGTTTTCTGAGCACTTGTATAAAAAAGGGTACATCCTAATAAGTTTCTATTCTCAAGCAATACCTTCACATCTGCTATTGGAACTGCAGCTGGCATTACTACTGGAGTATTCCCCTTTGCAATTGTCATATTGACATTTGCAGGTTTAGGAACTTCATTTGTCATCCATGGACATAGGGCACTATGATGATGATCCCTTTTGCATTTAAAACAAAGATTTAGTTTAGTCTTACAGTCCACGGAAGTGTGTTCGGAATTCATACAGATTATACAACACTCCAGTTCCTAAAGTTTTCCTACTCTAGAGCATAATCAGGATACTGTTGACAAGATGCACTGGAATGTTGCCCACCACAAAATGCGCAAACTTTCCTGACCTTTACCATGGAAGATTTTACTTCCTTCATATCATCAGCTTGTCTGTTTTTTGTTTTTAATATTCTATCCTCAGCCTTTAAGGAGCTAAAGAAGGTACCTATCTCTTCTTTAGGTACATACTTAGTCTTGTCTGACTTATGTTTCCCAACCAGTTCATTAGTGTCTTTTTTTCTTTATTTCAGTCTTCTGTTTAATCTCAGTAGGCTTTAATGTTCTGTGCAAATGTTTACAGAGTTGCATCAAGCCTTCCTCAGTCTCTTCACAGGAGAAATTCTCCTTTTGGTACCTACCATACAAAGCATCCTTGGTTTTTGTTAGAAGCTTTAAGGATACAACTCTTGAAAGCACCCAATCTGATGCCTTAATATCTTCATAAGTACCTAAGGCCTTTCAGTTACAACTCATTGCAATTCAAAAATTTTTTAAGGTATCAAAATCGTGTTTAGGTATGGGTAATTCAATTAGAGCCTTCAGTAATTGAGTAATAACTTGCTCCCTGTCTTCGTAGTTTTGTCTAAGGATAGTCAAGGCCACCTCATAATTATTTTCTTCTACTGGTAATTCTTTTATGAGCTGATACGGTGTTCCTTTGACCTGTCCTAACAGATATGTGAGTTTGCTGACCTTAGGGAGATCTGTTCTATCATGTACTAAATATCTGAATTGATCCCAAAAGGATTTCCAGTGTTGCTCCCCATCAAACTCTGGAAGCGTTATTTGTGGTAATACAGCTCTACTCCGCTGTTCCACAATTTGTGTTTCCACAGCAGTCTTAGCTAATTTTGACTCTAGTGTCTTTACTACAGCTAAATATTCTTCTTATTTCTTTTCAAACTTCGTATTTCTGACTCTAAGAGTTCCCTATCATCAGCCTTTACTATAGCCGCTTATAAAGTTATATAACCATCTTCGTACTTATTCCATCGGTCTTTTAGGATATTTAGAAGACTAAATAATTTCTCCCTGGACAGAGGTATTTCGTCCAACGATTGTTTGCAATCATTTATGGCTCTAGTTTCCCATCCAGCTGTACCACTAGAAGATCTTTGCAACAAGGAAACAGACATGTTGACTGAATTCTAATTTAATAAATAACTATGAGTTTCAACCACAAATTTACCTCAGCTTAATAATTATCTGATTATTTTAAATTTTGAAGAGGGTAGGGATCAAGTCTACAGTATCAAACCTATCCCCTTTACCCACAACACTACTTTCTTCTGACAGAAAGCAGGGATGGCAATGGGTTCCCCACTCAGTGCCGTTCTTGCTAATCTGTTTTTAGAACATCTAGAGATGCGTAATTTTAGTGACAGTCCCAAGACAGGTTAAGTGGTTTAGGTACGTAGATGATGCCTTGGTGATAGTTCCTTGTAGGTTAGATTTAGAGAGACTTAGGGATAGACTGAATAGTGTTGAGTCTAGTATTCAGTTTACTGTACTGTATAGTATGAACATGACGCCCGCTTATCTTTCCTCGATACTCATAATCAAAGAATGTAACAATCTTAAGTTCAAAGTTTTTAGAAAGGCTACCAACAAAAATGACTATTCATTTTTATTTAACCACAGATAGAACAGAACAGGGAACACTCATCAGCTTTTTCCTTCGGGCCTTGAGAAAACTGTATGTTCCAACGATTATTTACAGGATGGATATGATTACATTTTTAAGGCTTTTAGCGATCTACAATACCCTCCATATTTTATCAGCAAAGCTAGAAAGAGTGCCATTAAAATATACTTGAGTACACGCAAGAAAGGAAAACCTGAGAAATGAACAATATTACCTAAATCCTGTGCAGCAAACAATGCTTTCCCCTGTGTGAATATGGCAGGAATACAGGTGGTTAGAGCAGGAAATATAACTGTGGGTAGTTTAGTAAGGAACAATGACAAATATGTAAAAAGAACAAATGAAGGTGTGTATAAAATTCCGTGCAAAGATTGTGAAAAGGTATATGTGGGAGAGACTTTTAGAGGATTAGATAAGAGGTTAAAGGAACATAACTATGTTATGAGAGTATTGACTCTCAACAATGTATACTATTGCACAACATAGATCAGATACTGAACATGGAACACTGTGGAATGAGGCTAAGTTTGTGTTTCATGAAAGTAATTAAACAAAACGTGTAAGTATCGAGTTCGCCTATATTGCTGCATCGAATAATTTTAATCTGAATAGGGGGTGTTATACACTGGCCAAACCTTAAGCCCACTTTTTAACGAGCGGAAGACCTAAAGTAGGGTAGTTTGTTCTGGTTGTTCAAGAGCATGACGTCACTGTTTTGGAGCTGTGAGGCCTACTTAAGTCGCTGAGTGTAAACATTGCGTGCCATAGCTAACGAAGCCAGTCTTGGGAAAACACTGAAATGAACTGGGTCCCTGCTCTACACTTCGTGTCATGCTCGTTGGAGTTGTAGCATCCTACTCTGAATTCACCACAATAATTCAAATAATTGAAGAGACAAATGAATACAGGAAACCTTTGCGTATGGCATTCATTGATTATGGAAATGCCTTCGACTCTGCAGAAACACTAGGGGTATTGAGTGCAGTTTGTTGATAGGTTGTACATTAGATTAACTGTATAATAGTGAAAGACATATACAGAGATGGAACAGCATTCATCAAGTTTTATAAGCAATAGAAAAATATAGGTGTAAGACAGGGTGAGACAGTTACACCAAAACTATTTACTGCAGGTTTAGAAGACGAACAGTAGGCTCGCACAGTGCGCGAGAGATTGGGCGGTCCACGACCTCGCGCACTGGGAATTCTCGTACTGGGAATACATGATCTTATGGGAAAAATTACTTATGGGCGGTACCCCCCAATACCTGGACATTTTTTGGCCCTTAGAGACATAAAAAAGGTCAAATTTTTCAGACATTGTACTACAGATATAGCTGCAATAACAAAAATATGAGCAGTCACCTTAACAACAGTAGACAACAGGCCTGATGGACTCAAACAACAGGGGTTCTGAGGCGCGGCAACGCACTTACAGTGCCCCCGCCACCACCCCGGCCGCACCACGCTTGTTTAACGGTTGCCAATGTTGTATTATTCCAGGCTTTGACGAAGAAATTTATGGCCTGTTGAATGTTGCATTTGCAGCAACAGTCATTATGGTGGGGGTTGCAGGTATGCCAGGTGAAGCAGGTGAGTCAGGTGGGGCTGTGAAGGTGGAGAGGGAGGCGACTAGTGAGTCAGGTGGGGCAGTGGAGGACGGCGGTGGGCGAGTCAGGGGAGGTGGTGAGGGGAGGATCCTCCCTCTCCTCCTCGCTACTGCTCACATTTTCGGCAATTTCCTTCATCTCATCTTGCTTGTTTGTTTCGTTCTTCATCTTGTTATGGACGTATTGGCAGTATAACAACTTGATATTCACGAAATAAACATCATTATTATAGAAACTGGGTATCTATCCTAACTTACTCTTATTGCCGAAAACGTTATTATTGAAGCTGGTATTGGCCATATCTTATTGTTGACTCCTCTGGAGCACCTTCCCCATGAACCTCTAGGTCACTATTGGCGCGTTGTGTATGTGGGGGGTCGCGTACTGATGGAAAATGGCGTTTTTAAGCCACTTCTTGCCTCTACCTCGAGTTCTGTGGGGTAAACTCGCGCAGTCAAGGTTTTTCGTTATGATTTTTTATCACTCGCGCACAATGCGATTCGTGCACTGTGATGACGTGCACTGGGCGAGCTTACTGTATTTACATTCCTTAATTGGAGACCTAAATGGAATAAAATAGGTGAATATCTGAGTAACCTTTGGTTTACAGATGACATCGTTCTATTTATTGAAGCAGGTGGAAAATCATAACAATTGATACAAGACTTAAGGCCATCATCTCTTTTAAGATGTTGCTCCTAAACTATTATGGCTAGGAGGCTGTTTGTGTAAAAGCTTCATTAAAGTCGGTTCATTTTATTTTTAATTAACCCAAAGAGAGCGATGGGCCTCATTTGGGATTTGATAGTCGAAAGCGATAGGCTTAAAATGAGTGCCATTTTCGAAGACGTACCAGAACTGCAGCACAAGGAGTAGTTAGCTGAAATTTGTATGGCAAATAGGGGCAGCTGGCAACTCTCAATACCACCTGTGCACTGCCCCATATAAGCTCATAATACGCGCGGACACCATGGAGCACGCAGGTCAATCTTCCTTCCAAGTCACCGCCAACCCCGCACCTGGCACTCGCCCTTCCAGTGACGGCACACGCCCTAAGGTTCCCACCAGGAGACTCTCATACATCCCTCCAGACGATACTTCATCTGATGAAGAGTGCCAGGCCCAACAAGCTTCACGTAAGAAAAGGAAGGCTGCGTCAGGCACCAAAAGGCATCTGCAAGAGGTCATCATTGAAGACCTTTACCACCAATTCCACCACTGCCACTACTGCTTCAACAACTATTGCTGGAGGAGGCATTGTAGCAGGCCCCTTGCGGGGGGGAAAGTCTAGAGGAATTCAGGCAGGGAGGAAAGGGAAGGGGCTGCCTTATCATCGGAAAATTACACCTCCCACCACAGCCACCCCTACACCACCACTCACTACCACCTCTCCTTCCCACACCACCAGTGCCACCTTTGCCACCACAGCCACCACCACCACTGCCGCCTCTGCAACCACTGCAACCTCTGCCACCACTGCAGCCTGTCACCACTTCCACCACTGCCACCACCTCTACTGCTGCCACTCCTGCTGCAAAGAGGCCTTGCCATCATAAGCCCCTCACCCATTCTAAATATGGTGCCATCCTTTTCGGCAATGACTGGCGAAAGGGGGATGGTGAGGGGGCTGATGGAGGGCTTGATGCTGACATGTTGGCTGTGGGTTAGGGGGCTGATTCAGACAGTTAATCAGTGCACCTAGACGCTGATTATGTTTAGAAAGAAGACGAATGAGGGAATAAGGTAGAATGAGGGAATAAGGTGGCCATCTGGGAACATCCCAGAGATGATGGTGACGATGACGATGGCGAGGACGAAGGTGACGACAGAGATAGTGATGGTGCTTCTGTTGATCCATGGCACATCACATGGTCTGATGGGGCGAATTTCCAGCCTCAGCTGCATCCATTTGATGCCCTCAGGACTAGATCCCGACCATCCCCTTTTGCTGAACTTTATCAGTGTCTCTGTAACGCAGAGTAGGCCAGCATGCTCTCCAATACAAGTTGCTCTATCAACACCAAACTACATACACAGTGCACACTACACTTCCTCTTCCAAAATTAAAAAATAAAATAATGGCAGCTCAACACGTGGCCTCGGAGTCCCCGGGGGGGACCATAAATGCCCCCACCTTACGCTCTTCTCTCAGTGACGACTCGAGCTGCCTGGAACCACTGTCTGACTCTCTTCTTCTTCATTTCTTTGACATTCGTGGCCTATCCTCTAACTTTCGCTCTGTTGAGCACCACCTCTCCTTCTCTAAACCTCACCTTCTTTTTCTAACTGAGACTCAGCTGTCTGAGCTAACTGACAGCAGACCCTTTTCTGTATCCTCCTACTTTCTCTATACTCATTTCAAAGCCAAAGGTGGCTGTTGTGTATATATATGCAACGACTTATCTTGCTCTCATGTTCCTGAAGTCGATTCTTCTGAATTCTCTACACTCTGGCTTCGGCTTTCCTGTCATTCTCTGACTAAATATATCTATGCTGTTTACTTATCTCGTAATTCTACTGACTATCAAAAATTCTTTGACTATCTTACTTCTACGATGGAACACATTCTATCCATTTCTCCTTTCTCTGAAATTTCTATTCTAGATTTCAGTGTTCACCACCACCTTTGGTTCTCCTCTCCTTTCACTGATCCACCTGGTGAACAAGTCTACACCTACTCTATCCTTAATGACCTAGAGCAGCTCGTACAGCACACTACCCGTATCCGTGACCACCTTGGAGAGAGATCCAACATACTTGACCTCTTCCTTACAACCAATCCTTCTGCTTACACTGTTAATCTTTTCTCTTCCTTGGGCTCCTCCGATCACAACCTTATCACCTTAACCCCTACAACGCGGGGTTGTTTTTGCCCTCCTTGCGCGTCCCGCGAGGATATTCGCTCTCTGACTGACTTTATAAAAATATTTGCCAAAAATCAGTCATTAGTCCTACAATATTAAATATATGCAAATGGCACATACCTTCAGCTTTCCCCTGGGATGGTTGTTGAGCCTTCGTCGTCTACCAAAGGACTTGTGGAGACTTCTGAAGTTGGGTAACGAAGTCTCCAGCTTACACTTCCTGATACCCCGTAATATGGTTACCACTGCCTGATATTATAACTACAAACACTGATCTATGAATTTCAAGTAGTTCGGAATCCATATTAAAAAAAAAAAATCTGTCAAAGCAACGTAAATTACGAGCCCATATGAGCTTTCCTCCCGTGCTGGTTCCCCGATGGTATTCTGAGGCGGAGCTGTCATTTATTAATTATAAACATACTCACATTTTATATTCCTAGTACTTTATTACACTTATTTATATATACAATATTTATCTATAAGTTTATTTCAGTACTAGTGGTTTATTTTCCATCCAGGCATTCACTTTCTTGTCCTGTATACTAGCGTGGAGAACGAATCTGTCACTTTCACTTTTATAACTTCCAGTATTCATACATGCTAGACTGAAACTTTCACTTTCATTACTCCTAGTATATATACTCGTATTCTTATATAACTACTTATTTACATTTCTGTTTACATTCTCTATTTTATTTACATTATTTACATTTCTATTTTATTTACACTATGTTATGCACTGTCCCTTGCAGTAACTTATAAAACTATTTTCCACTGTTCAGCTATATTTACATTCATTGCTTTCACTTGCTGTTTACACATTATTTACATTTCCACTTGCACTGTTTATCTGTTTTTGAGTCACCAGAAATATCGTAGTCACTGTCCATCATTATCATTGATAAATTAGCCAGTTCACGTTCTACAGCAGTCACTTAATCCTTTACCCCTTCCTGTACGAGGATTAGTAGGGGTAGAGGTCACAGGGCCCTTTTCATGGGGCTAAAATGCTGCGGAATTAGACAGACGCGAATCCGACGTGGTTTCACCTTAAAGACGACAGTAAACTGAACGCCATTGCCTAGGGGCAGTGAAGGGCTGCCAATGTCAGCGTGGTGACAGCTGCTAATATATACGTTATGAAATGATTGGCAGGAAATCTAGACAATGCATAATAAATTAGGTAGTTCCAGGTGAATGTAAATATCACTTAGGCTTCTTCTTTCCTTTCTTATATATATTTTTATTATGAGAACAGGTCATATGGCATATTTCAAGGGGAAATAAATAGGGAAAATTAGCGAACGAGTGCACGTGAGATGTTGCCAGATGATAATTAGCCCATTCCAGATGTATGGCAGTATGAATTACCTTTTCTCTTTCTTTTATATATTATTTTGTATAAGAATAGGGCAAAGGGCACATTTCAATGGATAAAATGAGTGGAAAAATCCGTCCAGCATTTGTGTAGCGCAGCACAGCTGGTCAGGTGGGAGGAGAGGGTAATGGAGGGGAGGTAAGGAGGGGAGGAGTCAAGGACAGGAGAAAAATGGCTAAATTGTCAACAGTGGATGGTAGCACAGGTGACATTAGCAAAACTGAGAATAGCTGGACACTGGTAGTACTGATAGATGATACAAGCCACCACTTGAAAGCCTGGGCGAATTCAAAATAACACAGAATCACAAATGTGACGCCCCTCGGTATGATCCCTTGCTCCCGAGCATCATGAAAGTGATGCCCTGCGGTTAAGGGGTTAAGCTGTCCTATCATTCTGGTACGGCCTGTGGACCTTCCAAAGAAACGTCGTCTGTGGTTATTCTCTCGGGCATGGAAGCATACATTCCTTTCTCATATACTTTGACTAATGCAAGAAAGCTTTGGTTTAATCACGCTTGTTCTAATGCTGTCCACAACAAGGAGAGGGCCTATAAAAGGTACTGGAGCCAACCCACCCCTGAATCACATCTTTTATACGTTTCTGCCCGGAATTGTACTAAGTCTGTTCTTCACTCTGCTGAAAATAATTTCATCCGTACTTAATGCTCTCAACTCTCTTGAATTCTTCCCACTCCTTCGGGCACCTTGCCAAAAACTTTTCTAATAACTTTACCTCGTCATCCTTCCCACTCCATTTCTACTCTGATGGCTCTGTAGCTATTTCTTCTACTGATAAAGCAGATCTCTTCACTCAGACTTTCTCCTCCAATTCCACCTTAGACAATTCCAGTGCTGTTCCTCCATCACTTCCCTCCTCTGACTTCCTCATGGCTGACATTAAAATTTCTTCAGCTGATGTATTTTCTGCCATCACAGGCCTGAATACTAATAAGGCATATGGGCCTGATGGAGTCCCTCCTCTTGTTCTCAAGAACTGTGCTTCTGTGCTTACACACTGCCAAGGCAAACTCTTGCCTTTGTCTATCAACTTGTATCCTTCCTTCTTCCTGGAAGTTTGCTCTCAATCAGCCAATCCCAGAGAAAGGTGACCATTCCCAACCCTCTAACTATCATCCAATTGCTTTAACATCCTGTATCTCAAAAGTTTTCGTATCAATTCTTAATAGAAATTTTTTTAAGCATCCTTCCTATCACAACCATCTTTCTGATGGTCAGTATGGGTTCTGTCAGGGACGCTCAACTGGCTATCTTTTCACCTACCTATCAGACTCTTGGCCATCCTCCTTTCGGGACTTTGGCGAAAGCTTTGCCATTGCACTTGACATCTCAAAGGCTTTCGATCGAGTCTGGCATAAACTTTTAATTTCCAAACTGCCTTCTTACAGTTACTCCGGTTCCTGTCTGAGCCTCATACCCATGCTATGAGTCATCACCGTGTCCCTTCTCCAGTTTGGGGACAATTACACATTGTGAGGGTAAATATTGCACTATAACTTGTGTAAAGGGTCTTGTTGTTCAAGAAAACACATACATAGTGAATGCAATGTGCAAGAATAATTCATTGTGTGAAAAAAATTATGCAATTGTAAATTATATATGCATGTGAAAACTAGATAATCCAATAATATGAACATTTTCTGAAAATTGCTACTCATTCGAATGTCATATGTGCCCCCGCATATGATTATGCTAGGAGACAGTTCCTACATGAACAGTATATACTTTCTGAGAGTGTCCCTGGGCCATTTGGGATACTAACCCATGAAGAAAACGAAGATCTCTTACCTCAACTCGCAGGGTGTCAGCAGCAGCCGATGAAGTCTACGGGCTTTACTCTGAACATTTCAGTCACCCTCTGAGAGAGAGTCGACCTGAAAATCGACCTTTTAGGCTTCTGTGTGTACTTTTATGGTTGTTATCCATGATTTTTTATCATTCCCAACCTGTCTAGCCAAAAAAACAAAGGATAAAATTCACCGGCACTGTGGCTTCATGAAGGTCCCAAGTAAGCTGGCACTCGGAAGGTTAGAGAAGTAGGGGGAAGAGAATACAGTATAATTTTACACTCAGTCATGGCCAGAGCATAGCAGTAATGCTTCATATATTTAATATGTTGTTGCATTAATAGATTATTGTTTCATCTGCTAATTAGAGACCACATGAAACAAGTCATAATGTGGAGTATATTACACCACAAAATATTGCACCTCACATTTCACCCACACACGTGGTTCACTTTCCTCGTGGCTTCTCCTCATTTCACCAAACACGAGGTTTCCTTAACTCGCGGTTATTTTGCTAATTTCACGTACACACGTGGTTTCCTTCCCTCACGGCTTTTTCCACACCTTGTTCTCAGAATCAGCATCGGTATTGGAGCCGCTGCCAATAGAATTGAATTTCTCTTCACTCCTCACCTGTAGTGGTGCCTAAACTAATCGAATTTGAATACTCAGGCGACCTAGCCCTACCGGTGCTCTGCCTCCTCATTAAGGGTCTTAAAAGAGAGCAGGCGACCTCACTCACCCCACTTCTCTCCACTCTCAACTTCAACCCGCCTACTACCTGCTCTGCGTCTCTCCTGGTAGATCTGGCCATGCAATACAACTTTACACATATAATTACACAAACACATTAGCCCAGCACTCCCGCTTCTCACTAAATTTATTACTCACACTTTCATTCTGTAACTATTTATCCATGTAATCGATCTACACATGCTGTAATGTAATGGTCTTGTACTATCGTGAAATCATGCAGTAACTCTGTATTGCTCCAAGTCAGTAATCACTGTCCTACCTATTTCTTCCCAGCACAAGTGCATTTATCCATCCTTACCACTTGCCTTGGTGTAGCCCCTAGTAAAAACATACTCATAACTAAACGCTACAGTAGTGACCCCAACCTCATAAAAACGTCACATTGGTGTCTTCTCGGAGTGTAAAAAGAACTTGGAAAGCTTACCACACATTTGTCTATCCCTTCCTACATCCACGTAAGATATTAACACGTGGTTTACACAAGTTGATGCCGAGTGGCCTGACGATACCAGTGATGACATTTTCAGAGCAGTTGTCCGCATTCTCCTAACTCAAGCAGTGGCCCTGGTACAGGATGTACTCCTCAAACCACCTATTGGGAACAAATATAAAACCCTGAAGGAGAGTCTGTTATGGGCCCTAGGCAATCGAAGCAGGCACTTCTAATGAAGCTGGATGCAATTTGCTCCCAAGAGCATCATCCCTCTGCCCTCCTTGCCCACATTCAAGTCTCTCTCAAGGCAACCTTGTCGGATTACCTCCTCCGGCACCGACTCCTCCAGCTCATGCCACCAGACTTCTGGCTACACCTAGCATCCCCGGGCCCTGGCATGTCCCTTGCTGAGTCATCGAGAGGGCAGACACTCAATAAGAAACTCAACAGCATTACGCTAACCAGTCAGTATGTGCTCACTCCTCTCTTCCCCCTGTCATAGCCCCCAGTGCTACCCCTAGTGAAACAGTGTTGTCAGTAAACAGTGTTGCGAACAAAACCGGTTCCATGTTAGAGCTATGTACCCTATTAACAAATTTAACAAATCAAATAGACGAGCTGGAAAGTAACATAAGTGGCTTCGCCACTCAGACCCCCAGTGTTATAAATCATCCCCCAGTCCCTCCGAGTTCCAACAGTGCTCCCCTAGTGAACTGTGGTCCTAATCCTCAGCCCCAGATAACAACAAGGGACAATATTGTGTTATGTACTTCTCATAAGTGCTTTGACATGGAAACCAGAGGATGTGCACCACCCTGCATATTCACGGGAAACACGTATGGCAGGAGACAATCCCCAGTAGTGTCTCCCGCCACACACGCCAACCAACCCCCCAGGTTCAGTACACCCAAAAGCACGACACTTTCCACTGGCTCCATGGAACTGCTATGGGTTAGAGACACCATCTCCGGCACAAAATACCTTATTGACACAGGATCCGCATTCAGTATATTTACCCTACCTCTGACCACTAAACGGCCCAGTAACCCACATTTGACCTGATAGCAGCAAACGGCATCCCCTTAGCCACATACGGCATGGAACCCCGGCACATGGCACTCGCCCAATCAGTGTCATTAACTTGGCCGTTCCTCGCTGCAGATGTTAACCCGTCACTTCCCGAGCTATTTCGCACCTCTGACACCCCCCAATCCCAATTATTTTCGAAAAAAATGTTTTCGCTAAAACCTCTGCTTTTGGTGAGAAACATCGAAATTTCATAGAGAAATCGCTTACCTGAGGTTTAAAATACTCGATCCAGGTAGCAATACCTTCTTACTTGACTGGGTTTTCTAACAGGCTAGCACCAAAGAAAACGAGTTCTATGGGAGGGTAACTATTTCACACCATTCATAAACGGTATTAATTTATTTACTTGGTACGAATTTATATGTAGTACGAGAGTATATTGGTTTTCAAACAGTAATATAGGCATTATAAGCATTGCTTCAGTCACTAACTCATCACCATACCTGACCTTCATTTGCCACATTACCTGATCATCATTTCTGACTTTCTTCCTCTAATGCTATGTAAACTTTGTCCTCCACATTGTCATCGATTGGGGAATCACTCTGGCCCTGAATGTCTTTATTGGCCAGGTCACTGGTAACAGGTGAATTGCTGAGACAGTGGCGTGCAGGTGGGGAGAGGGAGGTTATGTGGTGTAAGGCATTGTCCCTGCTTGGCATCTTGTAGAGGAATAGGGGAAGGTGTCCCGTGTATACGTACGAAAAATCATGCACAAAAATTGAAAATTGTGCAAATTAGGGACCTTGCAATTGCACAACGTACCAGTACGTCGTCGGGACTGGCAAATGGCAAATGTTGCAACGGACCCATACATCGATGGGACGTCTCGGGTTAATCAACCCATTATTGGTGTTAGCATATTGGAGGCACATGACTTGCTTGTGGATACCAGAGGACGGAATCCTATATCACCGCCCCTCAAACTCGTCCATCAAAGTAACTAGGTGTGCCAGTAATTCACCACTCATTATGCACCTTCACTTGAATTCCTCATATGATTCCATACTACGCCAGTTTCCCTTTTTGACCTCTCAGTCACCCAACAAAGGCCGTACTGATCATGGGATAGAGCACTGCATCATCACTTCTGGACCACCCTGTTTCACCCGTCCCAGATGTCTCCCCCCAGAATGTCGTCAAGCAGTGGAAAAGGAGTTTCAGGCGATGCTCGACGAGGGGATCATTCGGCCATCATCAAGCTGCTGGGCATTCCCTCTACACATAGTACCGAAAACACAGCAGGGTGAGTGGAGAGCATGTGGGGACTACAGGGCACTAAATGCAATGGCAGTTCCCGACAGATATCCCATTCCCCACATCCAGGATTTCCACCACCAACTGCACGGCCATCGTGTATTCTCCAAGATCTATTTAGTCAGAGCATTCCACCAAATCCCTGCGGCAGAGAAGGACATCCCCAAGACTGAGGTGGCTACCCCCTTTGGCCTTTTTGAATACAAAAAGATGAATTTCAGCCTCAGAAATGCCACGCAAATGTTCCAGAGATTTATGGACCAGGTTGTCAGGGGACTAGATTTCATCATGGTGTACATCGACGACACCCCTATTGCTTTGGATTCCCATGAGCGGCACAAAACACACCTCCAAATGCTGTTCCAATGCCTGCAGGACTATGGGCTGTGTGTGCACCTGGCGAAGTGTAACCTCAGTGCAGATGAACTGGATTTCTTGGGCCACAGGGTATCAGCCACAGGTATCACGCCCCTCCCGCAGAAGGTGGACGCCATTAAAGACTTTCCATGCCTGGCTATACCTCGCAGACTCAGGGAGTTCTTGGGGATGGTCAATTATTATCACAGGTTCCTGAGGAATGCTGAAACCACATTAGCCCCCATTAACCCGAGGCGTCCCATCGACGTATGGGCACGTCGCAACGTTTTGTTACAGCTAGTCCCATCAAGTGTAGCAGTACGTCACGCAATTGCAAGGTTCATATTTTGCACAATTTTCATTTTTTGTGCGTGATTTTAGGTACATATACACGGGCACCTTCCTTTACAAGATGCCAGGCAGGGACAATGCCTTACCCCGCATAACCTCCCCCCTCCCATCACACGCCATTGTCTCGGCAATTCACCTGTTATCAGTGACCTGGCCAATAAAGACATTCAGGGCCAGAGTGATTCCCCAATCGATGACAATGTGGAGGACAAAGTTTACATAGCATTAGAGGAAGAAACAGTCAGAAATGATCAGGTAATGTCGCCAAAAACAGGTCAGGTATGTTGATGTGTTAGTGAGTGAAACAATGCTCATATTGCCTATATTACTATGTGAAAACCAAGATACTTTCATACTACATATAAATTCGTACCAAATAAATAAATAAATACCGTTAATGAATGGTGTGGAATAGTTACCCTCCCATAGAACTCGTTTTCTTTGGAGCCAGCCTGATAGAAAACCCAGTAAGGTAAGGAGTACTGCTAGCTGTATCGAGTATTTTAAACCTCAGGTTAGCGATTTCTCTATGAATTTTCGATGTTTCTCACCAAAAGCGGAGGTTTGACCCAAAATTTTTTTTCCCAAAATTGGTCAGGACTGGGGGGAATCAATGGTGGAAAATCGGTCGGGACGCGACGAGTTAATGATCTCCTGAAGGGGATGAAAAAGATATCCTTCAAGCCTCTTCAATGGACCGCACAAGCGGACTGTGCCTTTTCCACCCTCAAGAACCACATCGCCACCACACACTGACTAGCAGACCCATCACCAGATGTCCCCATCACACTCACCACAGATGCCTCAGCCGAAGCTGTGGGGGCAGTCCTACAACAACATGTTAATGGGGCAAACGTGCCTGTTGCATTCTTCAGCCAGCACCTTAACCCTGCCCAATGCAAATACAGTGCCTTCGACAGGGAGTTGCTGGCTATATACGAGGCAGTCAGACATTTCAGGCACTTTCTGGAAGGCAGAGAATTCACCATCCTTACTGACCATAAACGTCTAACTTATGCAATGGCCCAGAAAGGAGAAAATTGGTCTCCTATGGTAGCAAGACAGTTGGCCTTCGTTTCAGAGTTTTCCACTGACATCCAGCATATCAGTGGGGATGGGAACAAGGTTGCGGACGTTCTGTCCCAGGGAATCTCAGCTGTCGGCCCTACACTACCCCCACTACACCAAGCAGCCTTGGCCCGGGAGCAGGAGAAAGATCAGGAACTCCGAGAATTGCTGCAGGCCGTGACTGCACTTCAACTGCAACAGTTTGCCGTCATCGGCACACCCAAGAATCTCTGGTGTGACATATCCTGCGGGACAGCATGGCCCTATAATCCCCAGTGATTCCACAGGCAAGTCTTTTGTCATCACCATGACATGGCGCACCCAGGCATTTGTGGCACGTGTAGCTTACTTTGCTGGAGAGTGGTATGGTCAGGGATGAGGCGTGACACCACCAGCTGGGTCCAAGCATGCGTGGCTTGTCAGCCTGCAAAAATACATCACCTCACCAAGACACCACTACAACTGCTGTCCACACCAACTCAACATTCTATACAATACACATTGACATCCTCGGCCCCCTCCCCGAATCTAGAGGTAACCGCTATATCTTAACGTGCATAGAGAGAGCGACAAGGTGATTGGAGGCCACGCCCATGCTCGACGCTAAGACTGACCATGTAGTATATCATTTCCTGGCATCCTGGGTCACTCGTTTCGGTGCCCCACAGATAATCATCACAGACTAGGGCCCCCAGTTCGAATCTTGGGCCTGGAGGACCTCATGGACTTCCTGGGTACTACGGGCCACAGAACCTTCGCATATCATGCTCAGGCAAATGGGATGGTTGAGTGCTGCCATCATCGCCTGATGGAAGCACTGAGGGTACTTCCCCACCGACTGAATTGGGTGGCCATGCTGCCGGTCATCCTCCTAAATTTGAGGGTTACTGAGAAGGAGGACATCAGGAATTCCCCGGCAGAGCTAACGTACAGGGAAGACTTGAGGTTGCCGGGGCTGTTCGCCCCACAACTAGGCACACCGGCCCTGGTTTTCCTCCCAGAGCTCCAGCAGGCAATGCAGGCACTACGACCAGTCCCTCCTTATGCTTGCCAACAACAAATGACATTCATCCCACGCCCCCTACCAGACACAGAATAGGTCTTCATGAGAAGGGGTCAACACACTTCACCTCTCCAAACCCTATACAAGGGCCCTTACCATGTGATCACAAAATCAGACAAAACAGTTACAATAGACAAACACGGGAAATCATCCACAATCTCCGCAGACAGAGGCAAACTGGCCACACCACAAATCCAGTCACAGACAACACCCCACAGACAACACCCCAACCTTGACAGCCCACCAACAACATGCACACAACCAACACCTCAAGTCCCTGCACCAACACCTACATGCACCACTCACCCCCCCCCCTTTGTCAATTCCTACCCTTCGCTACCTGTCATCACCACACGCCGACCCAAGCGTTATACAGTACAGCAAAACGCTCCCACTGACACAAACACTCCCTCACTACCACCCACACTTCTGTCCACAAACCCTATCTCACGCACCGACCCTACAAGCACTAACCCAACATCTCTATCAACCTCACACGATCCTACCTCTTGCTTGGCTCCCCCACTCACCACCCCTCAACCCGTCCCAACACCTAATCCACCCTCTCCGTCAACCTCACACGATCCTACCTCTCGCCTTACTTTCCCACCCACAACCCCTCAACCTGTCCTTATGCCTATTTCATTCTCTCTGTCAACAACAGCTCCCACCCCTTTCCCAGTCCTTAACAAAAACAAACCCTCTCTGTCAACCTCAGGCGATCCTACCCCTCACTCTGTCCCACCAGTCCCCACCCCCATCACCCCGTCATTACCCCCCATACATCAACATCCGTCGCTCCTGTAAACCCTACACTACTCACCACGACCCTATGCACTACTCACCACAACCCTACAAACTACATCAGTACCTGTGACATTTACCTTCACACAATCAGGCCGGCTTATCAAACAACCACAATTTTACACCCCAACATAATCTCACACCAAAAGATCCCGCAGACTCTCAGAGTCGTCCCACACTTATATTGCATTCGTATGGTACACATTATTTTTTTGTGTGTATTCTCCCTCATACAAAGACTCAATTGTAAAGGCAGGCATAACTTTCTCATTCATTTGCTCATAATGACTAATCAAATTGTCGGACAAAAAGTTATGCCCAGCAACTATTTCATACTTTATAATCAGGAACCCTCCCCCCATTTAATACCTTACTCCATCACACATAGCCATGGGCTTGTCATGTGTAATTAACACAGACAAATCACTTCCAAATGTTCACTCACTGTGAAAACTATGTATATATATATATATATATATATATATATATATATATATATATATATATATATATATATATATATATATATATTTTTTTTATTTTTTTTTTGTACTTGTACCCTAATCATTTTTGGTTCTTCCTGTTTGTGTGCCTTAAAACGGAAAGGGGGGGAGGAGGAGTGCTGTGGCGTATACTACACCACAAAGTATCGCATCTCACATTTCACCCACGCACGTGGTTCACTTTCCTCATGGCTTCTCCTCATTTCACCATACACGTGGCTTCCTTCCCTCGTTGTTATTTTCCTCATTTCACGTACACACATGGTTTCCTTCCCTCACGGCTTTTTCCACACCTAGTTTTCAGAATCAGCATTGCTATTGGTGTCGCTACCAGTAGAACTGAATTTCTCTTAACTCCTCACCTGTAGTGGTGCCTAAACCAAACAAATTTGAATACTCAGGCAACCTAGCCCTACCAGTGCTCTGCCCCCTCATTAAGGGGCTTAAAATCGAGCAGGCGACCTCACTCGCCACACTTCTCTCCACTCTCAACTTCACCTCACCTACTACCTGCTCTGCGTCTCTCCTGGTAGATCTGGCCATGCAATACAACTTTACACATACAATTACACAAACACATTAGCCCAACACTCCTGCTTCTCACTAAATTTATTACTCACACTTTCATTCTGTAACTATTTATTCATGTAATCCATCTACACAAGCTGTAATGTAATGGTCTTGTACTATCTTGAATTCATGCAGTAACTCTGTATTGTTCCAAGCCAATAATCACTGTCCTACCTATTTCTTCCCAGCACAAGTGCATTTATCTATCCTTATCATTTGCCTTGGTGTAGCCCTTAGTAAAAATATACCCATAACTAAACACTACAGTGGTGACCCCAACCTCATAACTACGCCACAATAATACCGCTGCATCACTGAGACTTACACATGTCAAATGATTACAGTACCACAGAACATGATGCTTTGTAGGAAATCTGTCCACACCAAACCAGAAGTCAACGCCAATTAGCATAGAGTTTAATCTAGTGTAGCTTATATAAAGGATCATTGTATGCATGTTTTCTTTTTCATCAATTTTAGTTTTTTTTTTTAGTATAATTCAGTGATTTCTGACTAAAAGGTATAAAATATTATATCGGTCTGTGGCCAGTAATGGATTAACGCACCTTAAAAGGGTAGATCAAGATTATCTGTCACTTTTTTGTCAGGTTTTCGCACATCCGTACCAACCTTTCAGGCGATGCCACACACACCTCTTATGTAAGAGCCTTGGAATACTTTTAAAATATATGAATAACTTCTTGATGTCCCTGAAGATAAACACACACACACATACACACACACACACACACACACACACACAGGTCGTCAATCGAGGCAGAAGTGCGACATCGGTGCTCTGTACCGAACCAAGACGGCCAGTGGCATTACCTAAATTAGTATCTTTGTATGAGTCAAGCTCTGTACCAGGTTAGACTAACTGATTTTTCATTATTAAAAGGAAAAAAATAATAAGTTTAAACAAGACTTGTTCAAACAGGAAAGAGAACCAAGACGAAAGAATGCGCTGAGTCATCTGAGGTTTGTTTAGACTACATCAACACGAGTATTGTAAGTACACACTCTGTACTTTCAGTAGTGCAAAATGGATACATACTTTAGTAAAGCAAATTTGGAAAAGAAAAGGGATAAAGGTAAAAAGCAAAATGATGATTTCTACCAAGAACTGGTTGAAGTGGAGACTCACAATAGACTGGTTGAATGTGTACACAAACTAAAAATGGCTTTCAAAAATGAAATAGATGAAATAAAGAAGCAGATGCACTTGCAAAAGGAAGAAATAGAAAATCTAGGAAGGGAGGCCAACAAGAAAGACACAACCATCAGTGAACTAACAGTGGAATTGAGTACACTTAGGAAGAAAATGAGTGAAATGGCAAGTACGATAGTCAATCACGAAAGTGTTATGGAAGAGTTCAAAAATGACACAGAGACAATTAGGCAAGTAAGCAGTCTTATAGACCAGAGCAGTGATATTGAGGAGAAGATAACACAGGTGATTGAAGCTGTGCAAAGCTACAAAAATGATGTGGAAACCACGTATGCTGAAATGGTGAAAGTAAAGAAAGACTTAGAAACAAGGGTGGAGGAAAAAAGCATTAAAAAGGAAGTGAAAAGAATAATCCAAAACAATCCAAAGTTAGTCAGAGATTCAGTAGACATAAACAAATCTATGGTAATCACTGGTATAGAAGAGGAAGAAGTAAAAAACAAGATCACAAGAGACAAAAAGGAGATGGCAAATGTAATCAGCTTACTGAAAGAAGTATCAGAGGAAATCTGTAGTATAGACATTGAGGAACACAAAAGGTTAGGGAAATATGAGAAAAGCAAGACAAGACCTCCAAAGGTGACTTTCCAGAGTGTAAACACTGTGGAAGAGATACTAAAAAATGCAAAGAATCTTATGGAAAAAGAGGAGTTCAAAAATGTATGGATAAAAAGATGCCTAACACAAGAGGAACTGGAATTACTGAAAGAGAAAAGGGAGGAAGCAAAAACAAAAAATGAGGGAAGATCAGAAGAAGAGAAGAAGAATTTTTTTTTTTACAAAGTAATAGGATTGCAGGTACGAAAGTGGTACACAAACAGGATGGAAGAAAAAGGAGGAAGGTAGTAGAACCATGTCATGACAAGTATATAAACAAGATGATAAAGTTGATGTACTCAAATGTGGATGGAATGGTATCTAAATTACTGGAGATGAATGATTATGTCAGAGAAAATGAACCACAAATAATATGCCTTACTGAAACAAAATTAACACCAAGGATATCCAATGACATACTAAACTTAGAGGAATACAATATATGGAGAAGTGGCAGAAATTTAAAAAAAGGAGGAGGAATTATAATATTAACTAAGAAAAATCTAAAAGTCAATGAAATAAAACTAGATATACCTTCACAAGTAGAACTGATTGCAGTAGAGATCAACACATCTGAAGGTAAAGTAAACGTAGCCAATTTGTACATGCCACCCAGATCAAATACATGGGAAAGAGATGAATATGAGGACCTGGCAGAGAGTACAATTCAGAGTTTAAGATCATTACTACATAAAATGGAAGAGAAATCGGAAAGAATTATACTAACTGGGGATTTTAATATAAATATAAATTGGAATACTCTAGATATAATTAGCCAAGAAAGCTGTTGGGACCAAAAGCTCCTGGATCTCGTGCAAGAGTTTTTCCTAATGCAACATGTGAGGGAAACCACCAGAAAAAGAGGACTTGATGTGCCTTCAGTGCTAGATCTAATATTTACTCGGCAAGAAAATGATATTGACAGTTTAATATATCACCCTCCACTCGGCAAAAGCGATCATGCAGTACTAAATTATAACTTCAGGATAGCATATGACATAGTAAACAGCAATGACATTTACAAAAAGAGCTTAAACTATAAAAAGGGAAATTATCAAGACCTAAACTAGTAATTCTTAGAAGTTGATTGGGAAAATGAGCTTAAAGGACAAGATTTAAATGCTGTATATAAAAAATTCTGTGATTTTTATGAAATAGGAGTCCAGAAGTACATCCCACAGCACAAAGAAGCAGATAAGAAATACAGAAATGGTTCAATACAGAATGTAAAAAATCAAAAGAAAGAAGAGATTTGTTGTGGAATAGATACAGAAGACACAATAGTGAAAGGTCGTATAATAATTACAAACAGGCAAGAAACGATTATACAAGAATAAGGAGGGAAGCCCCAAAACAGTTTGAGGAGGATATAATAAATAAAAGTAGTGATCAACCAAAGCAGTTTTACAGCTATATCAGAAGCAAAACCAAAGTAAAAGATATAATACAATCCATTACGGACGAGAGAATCACTTATACACAAGGGAAAGATATTTGTGAAGCACTAAATAAAAATTTCCAATTAGTTTTTACAGAAGAAAAAAATTTTGAGAGGGACTATGTGGAACATGCATGTCCACACATACTACCAGATATACAAATAGCAGAAAAAGTAATACAGGAGGAGTTAAGTAGATTAGACGGAGGAAAGGCAAGTGGTCCTGATGAAATTTCATGTTGGGTACTACGAGAATGTGCAAAGGAGTTAAGTAAACCATTATTTTTAATTTTCAAGAAATCCTTGAGTCAAGGTAAACTACCTGATATTTGGAAAAAAGCAAATATTTTCCCCTTATTCCAGAAAGGAAATACACAAAATCCACTCAACTACCGACCAGTATCACTGACCAGTGTTGTAAGCAAGGTATTAGAAAAGCTTATAAGAAAAGCTTGGGTAAATCATCTAGAAGAACACAGTATGATAACAGAAAGACAGTTTGGTTTCAGAAAAGGAAAATCATGTGTTACTAATCTGTTGAGCTACTATGACAGAGTAACAAACACAATACAGGAAAGGGAAGGATGGGTGGACAGTATCTATTTAGATTTCAAGAAAGCTTTTAACACAGTACCACACCAAAGACTTTTATGGAAACTGTACCATCAAGGAGGAATCCGAGGCAAACTGTTTTGTTGGATGCAAGACTTTCTCATAAAAAGAGAAATGAGAACAGTACTAAGAGGAAACCACTCATCATGGAAAGAAGTGACTAGTGGAGTACCACAGGGTTCAGTGCTGGCACCAATCATGTTTTTAGTGTATATAAATGATATAAACAGTAACACTGGAAATGAGAGCTATTTGAATATGTTTGCAGATGATGCAAAAATACAAAGGAGAATTACTAACACAGACTCTTGTAAAGAGCTACAAGAAGAATTAAATAAACTTCATGAATGGAGTAGTACATGGCAAATGGAATTCAATGTGGACAAGTGTCATGTAATCATCATTCATTGCCAGACGCCATGTATCCCACACGGGGTGGCCAAGGGCTTAGAGTTATTTGTTTTACAGGGAGGGGCACTAATCCTCCACCAACCCCACTTGACACGTATCTCTGGCTGACCACATCAGCGAGAAGGTACGGAACATGTATATACTACTTGCAAATATGAGAATAGCATTCACATACATAAATGAAGACATGCTAAGAAGGATAATAACATCATTCATTAGACCAACCCTGGAATATGCATCAGTAGTCTGGAGTCCTCATCTCAAAAAGCACATAGACAAGATTGAAAAAGTTCAAAGGGCCGCTACAAGATGGATACCAAGCTTAAGGGTCCTAAGCTACGAAGAAAAACTAAATAAACTGAATCTACCAACACTACAGGAGAGAAGGAAAAGAGGTGACATGATAATGCTATATAAGAGCATATCAGGGAAGGAGAAAGTAGACATAAATGATTACTTGACCTATGGAGAAGCATCAGCAAGAGGACACTGCAAAAAACTGCATAAGAAGAGAGGTGATAATGACGTAAGGAAATTCAGTTTCCCAAACAGAGCAAGTGATCAATGGAATGCACTACCGAATGAAATAGTGTGTGCCAAAACAATTCACAAATTTAAGGATATGTACGATAAATATGGTTTAAGACACGGGACAGTACGAGCTTGACTCATTCCTGTAAAGATACAATTAGGTAAGAACACACACACACACACACACACACACACACACACACACACACACACACACACACACACACGTGCGCGCTCGCGCGCATACATTGAATCTATCTCAAATACCAACAAGTGGTACCACACACAAGAAACCTAACCTAAAAGCAGTTATTTATTTTCAAACGTTTTCAAGTTATAGCCCTCTGAAAATCTGTGCTCTTGCATTTGACATTTCAAGGTCACTCAAGTTTAAAGGCCATGGTGCCAAATGAAAGCCCATATGAGACTTCCTGTATCTTGTTAATAATTAATATGTCTGTCTTCATCCAGTTTCGAGTTATAGCCCCCTGAATATCCGTGACTTTGAGTTTGACCTTTCAAGGTCACTCAGGGTCAACGATCTTGGTGCCAAATGAAAGCCCGTATGAGAGTTTCTTTATGCTGATAATGGAAATATCTCTATCTTCAACCGGTTTCATGCTATAGTCCTCTGAAAATCCCTGACCTTGACTCTGACCTTTCACGGGCACTCGATTGCCTCCAAAATTTAATTACTTTCTTTTGGGACTACTGCCCACATATCCTGAAAGTTTCATGTAATTTCATTCAGCCTTTTTCCGTAATGGTACAAAGAGGCAAGGTAACTCGACCAAAAACAATACCTCGCCAGACTCCGTTTAGGCAAGGTAAATAAACAGTGAATTTGGTGCTATAACCTTTGTCCTGAGTATAAAGCCATGCAGTACAGAACAGGCCCGCTCAGCAAGAGTCCCGCTGCTATGGCCAGCCACATGTTCTCTGTGAAGGGCCATAAGGGGGCTTGCCAGCGAGGCAACGGCTGCGGCACCCTTAACACGACACAGTTTACCTGCAAAACGTATGACAAACATTAATTTGTACAGGAGGTAGTGATGGCTGAAGTGGCTGAATAAAGTTTGGTAATGGATAGTTAGCAGGTGTATACAAAATTAGATGCATTATTTAAGCAGTTAAGCTAGAAGAGACTGACCAATGCCCGTTCCACCGTAAAATAAAATTCCCATTCACGTTTCGGTCTGTATCGTTGCGAGAAAGAAAACCGCCAGTCAAGTTCTCTGTTACTGCACTAGGTTCTCTAGCAGGCCACCGAGTTCTCCATCACTGCACTACGTTCTCATTACTGCACATAGTTATTACTACAGAGGATTGTCTGTCATTGTACTGAGTTCTATATCACTGCACTCAGGTCACTAATACAACACCGAGCTTTCTCTTACTACAACGAATCCTCTGTAACTACAGCCAGTTCCTTATCTCTTCAGCGAGTTTTTTCTTAGAGCCAAAGATATTAAATTCAATTATGCACAGTTATACTCATAGTCTGTATACATTACTTCTACGATTCTTTCTAAAAATTTTCATGCACTCGCAATCTGTTTTTGTTTAGCACAGGATTGACTTTCCAAACTGGGTTACATTTATTCTTTGCAAACCACTAAAGTTTTAGGATATTTCTTGGGAAGTATCGTGTGGTAGCAGCAAAAATAAATATAAATTAGGTCTAGGGCGGAAACTTCTTGTAATTTTATATTTATAAAGGGCTTTAAAATTTATTGTATGTATGACGAAGTCTCTATATACTCCTATATTCCTATTTTTCATTCGTTTCCCAGACCTTTGCTTCTTAATAACTCTTATTGGAAACAACCACATTAATCCCTTGAGCTTGAGGTCGTTACTCACACATGGCGAAGAACAATATGTTTCATCAGCTTCTGAAACGTCTTGGGCTGAAGGAGTTAACTTTTAGATCTGGACGTTAAGATCCTAATTAATTCGAAATCTTGTCACAAACCTGCTTGAATATGATTTTGGAATGTTGCATGATGAATAATATAGCTATATTTGTGCACAGGATGTAGGGCATATAATCATGTAAAAGTTAAATACGGATGTTGATTATTACAATCGACCTTTGTTATCGTAGTATCTTAAGGACCTTTGATTGATCTGTACATACAGGAAAAAACAAAACTCAGATGAAAATCGATAATAATCAAGAAGTACATTCAGAAGTGGAAAAATTCTTTATTCATCCGATTGCAAACAATTTTACAGGAGAGTCCACAGTTAGAAAGATGCAGAGTCATTAAGAATTGTTCTTTCTTCCGCTAATGAGACTCCATGCTACCTGTTCCTTAGTAATTTATTACAGCTTATTATTAATGTTATCAATGTATTTTAATACAGAAAAAGGCGAGATAACTATTATACAAGAAAATATTACTGTACAGCGTCTAATAATTTATTGGTAACGTGCATGTAACTCTACTTAGCCTAAGAGAAAGTGTTACTAGTTGGATGACAAAGTAAAGAAATGCCACTTGCGTTTTGATCGGTTGGAGTACTGAAATGCTGCATGTCCAGTCGACCCATCAGACTGGTAATGAATATACTGGCAATGCCAAGGTCCACCGTGCCTCTCCCAAGCATGCCAACAATCCCATTATAGGTTCCATTTGGCAGACGGGTACCCCACAGTTCATCTACAAATGCAAACATTAGTAAATCTTCGCTGCATTTTATCATCACTGCACACACCTCATTATTACCTGATATTGTCCCTGTCTGCACCTTCTTCTCAGTAGTCTTCATTTTCTGCGCAAGTAGGTTCTTAGATATCGTATTCTATTTATTTGCAGCACCAAAAATCAGTCATGTTTACCACCAATCTATTCTCATCATTTCATTTGATCCGCCCCCCTCCCATCAGCTTGTTATATTGTTTCCATATACATTATAATGATATAGCCGTCATCCCACATATTCTCACATTTCTTTTCAACTCTCATTCCTTCATTTTCACGCCAATTTAAAAGGAAAATTTCTATTTACATCGTAACTGAAAACCATTTTTCTTCAACCTTACGTGAGTTTCTTTCCCTTCCTCTCCTCTTCAAGCATTTCTTGCTGTCGGTATACTGCCTCCTTTATTTTTTCAAACTCATTTTTTTCATCAACTTCAACAACTTTGTTAATTTTGCATGACTTTCTTTGAATCTCCACCTCTCAGTAATGTGCACTTTTGTTTCTAGTTGATACCCATGACAGTACACTCAGCTTTAACTTCTCTAACCAGCTAATCATTATATGAACTCCGCATAGCCCCCAGTCTATTAATTTTAAGTCTCTAATATCTTATGCTTCTCTACTTGTGTTACTTGCATTATGTTTACCACCAGTATATTCTCATAATTTCATTTGATTTCTACCCCGTCAGCTTGTTATTTTGTTTCCACATATGGTGATACAACCGTCATTCCTCATATTCTCACATTTTTTTTTACTTTCATTCCTTCATTTTCACATCTCTTTATAAGAAAAATATATATTCACTGTAATTGAAAGTTAATTTTCTTCCTTCAACATCGTGATTTTTTCTCCTTTCCTTTCCTCTTCAAGTATTCCTTGCTGTCATTATATTGCTTACTATATTCTTTCAAACTAATTCTTTACATCTACTTCAGCAACTTTAAGTTTGCATGACTTTTTTGAATATCCACCTCTCAGAAATGTGCACTTTTGTTTCTAGTTGATACCCTTAACTGTACACTCAGCTTAAACTTCTCTTACCAGCTAATCGTTATATGAACTGCACATAGCCCCCAGTTTATTAATTTTATGTCTCTAATATCTTATGTTTCTCTACTTTAGTTATTTTCTTGTTGTTCAGCTCGTCCATTTTGTTTTTATATCCACGATTATCCACCTGCTTCTGCTCATTTTCAGCTTGCATACTATAGTCATAAATATAACATATCTCTGCACATTCCTCTCACTGCCCTCGTGACAAAATCACTCCCAGCTACAAATCTCTCTACATGAACATTTTCAGATTGCTTTCATAATTATCTCCATCAGTACCAGCTGACCTACTTTTCCTAGAGCACATTAAGTCAGCTAATACCTCATGCTCTACGATCAGCAAGGATAACCAAGCCTGCATGGAGAAAGAGCACATTAAACATGACATAAGACAATTGGAGCATCACTGAGTTTATAAGAGGTCATGTAACAAGTCTGCATGGAAGAAGTTCTTAACATTACAGGATCTAAGGAATTCCCACTTCCTCTATTCCATTACTTACTCAGTTGCTACACCTGTCACAGATGATATCTGGGGGAACCGGTGAATGACGGAACATCATCTGTATGGATCATATTTCTCTTTCTTTCCTTCTTTAAGAAGATGGACATAGGAAGGAAAAACAAATCAAATAAAAAATAGTTCATACACTAAATTGCAGGGGTCCTTCATTCATAAAAATAAGGGGGAATGAAAATTAGTGTGACATCTGATGTGCACATAATGCTTAATTTCTGTGCTGATGACAACACTGAAAACGTTCAGGAAAAGGGGATGGTCAGGAACAGGTCCTGAGGGCTGGTGAAACGATAACTACAGCTCTCACTGCCACCAGCTTGCCATCCACTTTGGAAGTACCTCTAAGTAGCAAAAACATCCTTGCTTTTGACTCCTTCAGCCAGATTATGTATTTATGCCTCCGGTCAAATACCATGGAGGAGGTAATAAGTGATTGATCTGTCCATCCGTGCATGCATGGGTGCGTGTGTGTGTGGATCCGTGCGTCCGCACGAATTTTCACTAAACCATTGTCAGTGATGCAGTATGAGACAAAGAATTGATTAGGTATGCTAGGTCAAGGACTCAGTGATGAAGTTCATATGGGGTAGAGGAATTTTATCCTTGTGGGCACCCTATCAACTGAACCCCAAGCGGATTTTGAGCAAACTATCGTCAGTGATACAATATGAAGGGACGATGAACTGAGTCGGTCAGCAAGGCCATGGAAGTTGTAAGGCAAGTTCGTGCACAAAGCATGGCGAAGGCATACTGAACGATGCTTTGCATCGACAACTCAAGGCCCGGGTTCTCGGTAATTCATTTGCATTTGTTCTTGCTAACCAGTTAGGTGTGACTTTTCAAACTAAAGGAGTTAGATTTACCCATCATTAATCACTTCAATACTCCAAAGCACAACAAAATAATCTGGAAGTATCAAGAAGAAACTGTATTAATACATTACATTAATGAAATAAGCAGTGCGTAAAGTGAAATGGGATATTTTGAAGTAACTACTCACCAGGTGGAGGCTCAACGAACTTTATGGTGAAGTTGCAGACGTGGGCTAAAGCTTTTATTATCTCTACTTCTCGACCATACAGACGCAGTTGACCCCCTTTTTGTCGGTCGTACATGACGTCTGTCGGGAACTCAAATGCTGCCACCTGAATAATGATCATGGGTTGTGTTTATAATGGAGAATAACCTCTTGAGGATTATGACCTGTATTTTCATCTAATTCATATTAGTAAAAGACGATTATATTCAAATTAAGACTGACCTGTGGTAGTAAAGAAGGTTTATTTTCTCCATCCTAAAATCTCTCAAAGCTTAGTAAAATAATCTTTTAATAGCAAGAAAAAGTGTAAAATACTATAACACAAAAATTTTCTTCTAAAATGATTGTTAAGAAGTAGGAATGGCAAAACTGCAGAGGTAAGAGATGAAAAAAGCACAGAATCAAGAGCATTCCATCATCTACAAATACATGTTTGTGGCCAACGTGTGGAATGTAGTAATGAGTATAGGCCTCCAAATCTGCAAAGGACAAAAGTTCTGAGATAAGAGGTTAGAAAAAGCATAGAAACAAGAGAACATTCAGGATGGGAAGAGATTTGGAAACCATTACTACATTCCACACCCTAGACACAAACATGTATTTGTATCTGGTGGAATGCACTTGTTTTGCTTTTTTTTTTTTTCTTTCATCGTCTCTGTGCACTTTTGCTATTCCTACTTCTTAACAATCCTTTTAAAAGATTTTTTTTTTTAGTTTATAATCTTTTTGCAGAAGTATAGTTATCCATAAAGCAAGTGTTAGATTTGGATTGTTACATGCATAGCACACTGAATGACTAGACCATGGGTGCCTTCCTGTGAAAATAAGTGTTTTGGCACGTTCTGTAACTGAAAGCGAGCTGTAGCTAATCAGTCTTGCGAAAATTGCATATTTAATGGTGACCGCGATTCGGTTTTCAGGCAGTAACTCGCCAACCGGTGCCTGAGCGCTTTTCTAAATTGACAAGAAGCGTTTGGGTGTATAGTACGCTTGCGTATGCCTTTTTGTTTTGGAGTTATGACTGATGAAGAAGAAAGAAAGAAAGAACAAAATTGATATTTTTGCGGTTTGATTTTGTGAGTACTACGAAGGTTAGCAAGACTTTGTGAGTTGTTTTGCACTTGAATAATGAAGGTCTTTTCGATCATAAGCTTAGAACTGGGCTTTGCGACAGTTTTTACACAAATGCTCCTGTACTCTATGAACAGGATGCCATTTTGAACCTGCACCATTCCTACTTACAGAGTACCTACCGCAGTCTGTGATGACATTTCAGAGGGGGTTAACTAGTAAATTTCAGTTACTTCCAGAACCAAGTAGATTAGAGGAGGACTGCACCAGCAGTTCACCAATTCTATGTGCGTAAGTACAGATCTATTCAGGCCATATGAAAACATGCACGGTAAATCAGCCCCAGTAGTGCAGTGACTAAGAAATATGACAGTTGTAGTCTTTTCGGACATTTTCTCCCCTTAGATCCGTGAGACCAACTTAAAACAATATAGCCTAAGTATTTTAGGTCATCCAGAGGGAGATATGAGCCCAAAATATTTTTTTTGTAATGCCTGGATTGGATGGAGAGATGAAGATAAGTGGGCAGTATGAGATTAGGGGATGGTGATTGGTGATGTTTGATGAGGGAAGTATGCCTACCGAGTATGAACACTGTTCAGCTAGAAGTTGATGCAGTCAGTTTTTTGATAATCACATCAAAACAATTATAAGCAGGATTGATAGCAGTTGCTAAAACTCTGGAGTTCCAGGCAAATTTATTCAAGTTCCAGCTGCCTATCAATTGCACTGTTGCTAAGACTAGGTGGAGGTGCACTATGATGGAAAAACCTACAAGGGTTTGAAGCTTGATCCACGTCGTGGTGATGTAGAGGACATGCAAGCCCAAGGCTAAGCCCAAGGCTTCAAGCACGGGTTTAACCTTTGGAAAGCACTGGAGGCCAGGGCTTGAAATGTTCAAAGTCTTTCAAAGGATGATCGACTGCCTTTGTTGTCACGAGAGTTCGGGGCGATTGGGGGTCGGCATAGCCGCACTCTCTGAAGTGAGGCGACCCAGGCATGGTGAGATCAGTAGCAATGGTTACACATACTACTGGTCTGGCTGGGATGATGTTGCCCATCATAGGGGTGCCACTGTGGCAATTGCTGCTCACTTTGTCTCCTGTGTCAACAGGGTTACTCTGTTTGATAAACGTGTAATGTTGGTGAGACTGAAGCACTCCTTTGGCTTCATCTGTCTTATTGCAGTGTATGCTTCAACTGAGAAGAATGATCTTGAAGAGAAAAAGTTATTCTACACCAACTTGACTCTGTTGTGGGACAGTGCCCCTCGCAAGATACAGTTCCGGTCTTGGTAGACTTTATTCCAGTTACTTGCACTGACATGGAGGGCTTCGGGGATTGTGCAGGTCCCCATTGCTCTGAAATCAGGAATCGAATAGTTCTTACCTTCTGGATATCGCAGAATCTCCTAGGTTAAGAATTGCCTAATCCTGGTTCCAGCAGCCAGATCTTCACCGCTGGACTTGGTATCCCTATACTGGAGTAGTTGCAAAGGAGACTGATCACATTCTTGTTCGTACTTGCTGGAGGATCCTTCAGAACTACAGGGTTTTTCAGGGGGGCGGATTACTTTGCTACTGATCACAAACTAGTTGCTACTCAACGCCACAAGTCAAAACTGAAAGATTCTCAGGATGCCACCAAAAAAGGTTCCATCTTGACAAACTCAGGGATGAAGAGTGTGCATATGAGTATGCAGTGGCAGTCTCAAATCGGTTTGAAGTGTTCAGGACTGTTGTGGATCCTGTTGAAGGATGGGATACTTTTATGTGTGCTACCCTGGCAGCAGCTGATAAGTGTATTAGAGACTGCCCGAGATCAAGGAGGGGATCATCTTGCAGGGGGTGCTGACCACAGCTGAGGAGTGTCGTGCTGCCAGACTGATTGGGGAACGGGAACAGCACAAACCTTCGTCTCAACGGGCCTGAGTTTCACTGAGATGGGACAAGGATAGGTATGGCAAGGAAATTGCTGAGGAGATGGAAGGCCATTTTCATGCAAAATACCTTTGATCTGCCTACCAAACCTTGAAGAAGCTCCACTTCAGACCCACCTCTCAAGTTAATTCTGTTTGAACAGCAGATGGGTGGCTTGTGTCGGGAGCAAGTGCATATAGCGCTTGTTGTGCTGAGTACTTTGAACAGCTGCATATGGCTGAACCTCCCAGTGGAGAGCTTCCATCGGCTGGTGTACAACCACTGACTACTCTCCCAACAGTTGACGAAGCCGTGCCTTCTCCAAACGAAATAAAAAAAGGCAGTGGCTAGGTTGTAAAGTGGTATAGCAGCTGGTGTTTGTGACATCCCAGGAGAGCTTATCAAAGCTGGGGGTAAAACCATGATCGGGGGGTTACATGCAATCACTGAAGCCATTTGGTATCATTCCTCCTGACTGGACAAAGAGTTTGATCACCCCCGTCTAGAAAAGGAGACCAGCATGACTGTATTAGCTACTGTGGTATTACAGTGCACAGTGTCTCGGGCAAAGTTCTTGTTCACAATCTCCTGATGCGTATCTTAGACCATTTGCCAACATGTCATAGGCCTGAGCAATCTGGATTCACGCCCAACTCTACTGTTGACCATATCCTAGCTTTTTTGTTGGCTTAAGTCATGGGCGAGAGTGTTTAACTCATGGATTGCGAGCCACAGCTCAGGCTGGGTAGTGTCGCTCTGCGAGGCACAGCTCAGGCTTTGCTGACCGTGCACCAGACTAAACATTTCAACCCCAATGCTAACTTACGCATGGAGCTAGGTAAAGATGGAGAGAGATTTGTTTTCTTTTCACCAGATGATGCCCTGGATGTTTATCTTCAAGTTTATAAAAAACAAAAACAAAACAAAATAATTTGATATTTATTTCATTTTTTCACTCCCCCCATACATAAACTTAAGAATGGCCCTACGCAAAGACGGAAAGAGAGATGATGCCCTGGATGTTTATCTTCAAGTCTATAATAAACAGCTAAAAAAAAAAAAAGTATTTTCCATCATTTTTTGCACACCACAGGGTGGGATAAAAAAAAAAAAAAAGTTAATCGCACAATCTATGGATTAATTAGATAGAGAAGGTTATATGGTTGTATCGTTAATGGGAGTGGCACCAGGAAAAAGAGTAATGGTGAGGCGTTGTAGATATAGGCCATTTCTGTTCCGTTATCTTCTTTGTATTGTAACTGAGGTGACACGATGACTAGGCAGACTGGGGTCAGTGGAGTTTATTGAAAAACCGTTACTTGAATGAAAAAGTTAAAGAGCTTGACATGACCCAAGTATGGTCAGTGGCAGTTTGTGCTTGTTGCCGTCCTCCTACTTTACTCTCGCCTAGACTCCCAACCTCCTCCTCTCTGTAGCTTTCTGTGGTTCTCTCTGGTTCTCAGAATCTCCTACACCTGGTTTTGGAACTTATATCCCCTCCGGCTTCTGGCTAAAGTGTGTGTGTGTGTGTGTGTGTGTGTGTGTGTGTGTGTGTGTGTGTGTGTAGGGTCTCGCACCGTTCTGACACGTGAAGGACTAGCTTCCATCAGGTCATCCTGTTGTCGGAATGCTTTAGTGTCTGGCTATGGGGAAGTGTATCTAACTTCTTCCTGGTGAACTCTTCCTGGAGTACATATTGTTACTCCCTATCCCACACTGCCAGAGGCTCCAACAGAAGCAGTTCAGTATAGGAAGGACGTTGTCCAGTAAGTTGTTTTTCTTATGGTCAGCCTTTTGGTGTACAGTACACAAGATCAGCTAGGGTGTACTATATAAACACTGGCTTCTTAAGTTCATTGTCTGTATTTTCTGAATAATTACACTTAATGCTTGCCAACTTCACTGTTTTCACGAGTACCAGAGCTATATAATCTTCACTAACTGCACTGACACTGAACTGACTCTGAACTGTACTCAAACTAAACTGCAACGAAACTGACTGCCCTAGGCTCTTCTACCTCCTTATGTAGCCTTGCATTACACTCGAAGCTTCTAGTACACTCTCGAAGGGGCAAAAGATACCAACTTGGAGACATCTAATACATCCAGAGTTGTCTTACATAACACTCTAAATAATTTAGCATACAAACTGAGATAAAATTACATAACAATCATATAAATAAAACATTATAAAGAAAAGGAGCACAAAAATTAATGTACAACTTACAAAATACCTCCACTAACAATAGCAGGCTAATTGGCAACTCTGACACATAACTGAAAAATACTAGAAATACAGAGAACCTTCCATTGCTTTCAATCTAGCAAATCCCGCTTCTCGACACTACCCTATCCCTAGTCTTTTATTGTCTGAACAAAACTACACAATGTATACAAACATAACCCTTAATCCAAACTAGACATTGATTTAATTATGCACAAAATAATCCTTGAACATATCAAGTCTTCTCCTATGCCATTTCTAACAATGTCTCATCTCCTCCGCACAGTCCACTCCTCCTGGGATGTCTTGGTCCTCTTCCTGATTCACTGCTTCCCTCGGGAAACTGCCAATATCCTTCTGTACTTCAGCTCCGTGGTCCTCCTCAATATCGTGGACTGCAGGTGAACATGATTCCTCTGAGATGTCCCAGCTGTACAGTCACGTGTACCACCTTTATGTGAGGCTTCCTGGCTCCCTGAATCCAGTACGTTATGTCTGATATGTGGTCCAACACACTGTAAGGCCTGTCCCATGGGCTCTGCAGCTTCTGTGACTGTCCTTCTTCCACTGAGGACTGTATAACCAAACTTTGTCACCATCCTTAAAGATCACCTCACTTCCCTTGGCAAAATGCTTGCACTTCATCACTTCGCCTGAAAACTTTAGAGCTTCTCACACTTGATGGTGTACCTCAGCCAGCCTTTCCTGATGATGCTTCACATAGCTGGAGATGTCCGTAGGCAGCATTCACCAGGTGGTCTTCTCATTAACAAATCAATGGTAAACGTAACTCACCCCCGAGCATCAGTTTTACAGGGGTGTAACTGGTTGACTCGAGGGACCGATATGCCATCAGCAATGCAGGCAATTTCTGGTCCCATTCCATTTCTCCCTCTGTGCAATACTTGGCCAGTTCTTGACCCAGGTTCAAGCTGAATGTCTCCACCATCCCATCTGACTATGGCCTGAATGGGGTTGTCCTGGTCTTCCTGAACCCCAGTAACTTGTAGCACTCACGGAACACAGCAGACTCGAAGTTTCTACCCTGGTCTGAATATAGTTCTTGTGGCATCCCAAAATGACAGGAAAACTAGTCAACCAACACCTGAGCAACAATCATGGCCTCTTGATCGGGAATGGCATAGACTTTAGGCCACTTTGTGCAGTAGACCATGACAACACATATATACCAGTTTTCTCTTTCAGTGAGTGGGAGAGGTCCTGCAATGTCCACCACAGCTCTTCCCATCGGTGCACCCACTTGGTCAAAGGGGCTCAACCATATTTCTTGGGTCCCTTCTTGGCAAAACATATATCACAGGTCTGACACCACTCTTCAACATTCTGACACATTCCAGACCAGTAGAACCCCTGGCTTAAAGGTGATCTGGTTATAGGACTCATCCAAGATCTCGGACCTCATTTTCTTTGGAACCACCAGATGTCAATACTTGCTGAGACAACCGGGTGTCTCCCCCTGATGCTCCAGTAGTCCACTGTTCAAACGTAGATGGTCCCACTGATTCCAGTAGCTCTTAGTCACAGGGCTGAACCCTGTGAACCTTTTCCCAAGATGGCCACACTGTACTCCGCTGCAGCCACTCCAGCACTGGCTGTAAATCTGCATCCTCCATCTGCATCCTCTTCAGGTCTCCTTCATCTGATGCTGGCCCTGTCACTGCAGTATGGCTGCATTTCTTATTATGATCTTCTTTCGCACTACACTGCCAGCACTCTGGGTCACAAGGCCGATAACTCAGGCTGTTAGCATTGCCATTTACCCACCCAAGACGGTGCTGCATCTCATAATTGTGTTGATCCAGCTTCCCGAGCCAGCATGCCATTTGTCCTTCCGGATTCTTTAACGTCTTCAGCTTTTTGAGTGGTCTGCCCTGATGATGAAATAGGACCCATACAAGTAGCGATGAAAGAAATCAAGGCCCTTCATTACCACCAAAAACTCCTTATGGGTCACACAGTAGCTCTGCTCTGGTGGGCTGAGCTTCTTGCTGTGATATGCCACCACATACTCCTGTCATTCTTTATCTGTGACAGGACTCCACCAATACCATGGTCACTAGCATCACAGTCCAGGATAAATGACTGACTCTGAACTAGGTATGGCAACACTGGAGAGCTTGCCAATCCATGCTTGAGTTCGTTGAAGGCATTCTGAGTCACTGTTGTCCACACAAAGCTCTGCCTCTTCCCCAAGAACTTGTGCAGAGGTGCAGCTATTGTTGCAAAGTCCTTGACAAAACGTTGGTAGTAGGTACACAAACCCAGGGAACTTTGTAGCTCCTTCACACAAGCTGGAACCTGCCAGTTTTCCATAGTGGCCGCCTCTGGATCAGTACATACCCCACCCTCACCTACAGTGTGTCCCAGGTACTTCACTTCCTTTTGGACAAGTACAGTAGCACTTCTTGGGGTTCAATTTAAGATGCACTGCTCGGATCCCGTTGTGCACCTCTGACAGCCTCTCCAATTCCTGGTCAAAAGTCCGTCTAAACACAGTTACATCGTCCAGATAGATGAGAGCTGTTAGCCAGTGCAGGCCTTCCAGTACATGATCCAAGAGACTCTCAAAAGTAGCTGGGGCTTAATAGCATCACTTTAAACTGCCATAAACCTCTCCCATGTGAAAAGGCTGTTTTCCCCTTGTCCTTCTCCGCAACCTTGACCTGATGATATTCTGCCTTCATGTCTAGGGTGGAGAACCACTGGCCACCTGACAGGGCATCCAAGGTGTCATTGGTTCTTATCAAGGGGTATGCATCCTTCACTGTCACTTCATTCAGGGATTGATAATCTACACAACACCTTACTGAGCATCCTTGTTCTTTACTAGAACCACTGCTGATGGCCAAGGACTGCTGGACTTTCTATCACTCCTTGACTTTGGAGATTCTCCATCACCATCTCCATTTCTTGCCATTGAGCTGGCACAATCCTCCAAGCTGGCTGTATAATTGGGCGGTGATCCCTGGTGTTTATACAATGCTCCACCAGCTCAGTACACCCCAGGTCTAGTCTCCGGTGGAAAAGGCATCAGCGAACATTGCTAGAAACTGCCTCAGTTTCAGCACTTGTGAGTCATCCAGGCACTGGCAACTCCTTAATAATATGTCATGTAAGTTGTCTGGTAGATACTCATATTCTTTGACTACACTCCTTTTACAGGCCTTCCTGTGATGCCACTCAGGGTCCACCACCTGGCACAGCCCCACAATATCTTCCTCGTTGATCTTCTGTGGCTCACGGGAGACACTGGCCACCACAACCGGCACATCATCTGCACCTATTTCCACCAATGTTCTCTCCACCATGACTCCAACCGTCATCTTGCACCATACATTAGGCTGCAAAATCTTGCTCTGTAAACCTCAGTTTGGTACATGGACCCATATCTGCACTCCAGTACTTTTACTAAGGACTGATAACTGTTCCACTCCTCTACTGACATCTGGCCAAGAATCTCCATTGCTGAGCCTTTAAGGCTCATATAAGCTGCAATGTCCTCAGCCTATCAGCCCAACCATTCTGATCTGTAAGTATCTCAAACTGCATATGGTAAGCTTCCCAAGATACTCTACCATCAAATTCCTGAGGTTTCTTTTAAAATGTACCCCCATTATAGCTGTGCACTTCTCTGGCTTGGGGCCTAGAAACTGGGGCATCATAATTAAGTCCAGGACTAAATACTTGTGCATTCTGATTTTTCAACCCTGTAATGCTACCTTTAGATGCTTGGGATTAGTCAAGATCCACGATACTTTGTTTATTTTATTTTATTTTTTTTTAATGTTCCCAGTACACTAACTTGAGGCCCAGCAGTGCAGTGTTTCTCTACACCCTCATTACTCTCACAAATTATCTTGAAATGACCGTCTACATGCTTCAACTGGTCATCTACATACTTCAACTGGTCGTCTACATCCTGTCTGCATTCCATTACTCTATTGCTTGCCTCACACTTCTACTGCTGTAGCTCAGCGTATACTTCCTCCTTCAACTCTTGTTGTTCTTCCTTCATTTCCGCCATGAAAGCACCTAGCTGTCCTTGCATCCTCAGTTGTAACTCCCTCTGTTGCTCCTGTAATGCCCCTAGCTACTTACTTTGTGCTTGTAATAATTGTTCTTTGATTTCATACCTGAGCTCTTTCTGTTCTTCAGTTTGTGCCTCCAGTTGTTCACTCTGTGCTTGCAATTGTTCTTTGATTTCATTATGTCCTTCATTTTGTGCCTGTAATTGTTCTTTGTGTTCTTTCTGTCCTTCATTCTGCGCTTGTAGTAGCTTCATGATTGTAGCCAATGACACCTCATCCTGCCTAGCCTTGCTTCTTGTCTGTACACCTTCTGCCTCCATTTTCCTAATGATCCCACTCCTAACCCCACTGTTATGTTCCCGTCCCTTACTGCCACAGGCTCCAACAACAGTATTTCAGTATAGGAAGGACGTTGCCCAGTGAGTTGTACTTCTTATGGTCAGCCTTTCGGTGTACAGTGCACATGATCAGCTCAGGGGTGGTAAAAAAAACACTGGCTTCTTAACCCGTCGTGTGCTGGCTATTTTTAGCTCTCTGGGTCACCCCAGTGCCGGCCATTTTTCGACCTTTTTTGGGGGGGGCTAAAATGATAGATTTTGATGTGGAAACAACGAATTTCGCCATTAACTCGTCACGTCCCGAGCTATTTCGCACCTCTGACACCCCCCAATCCTGAGGTATTTTTGAAAAAATTTTTTTTGGCTAAAACCTCCGCTTTTGGTGAGAAACATCGAAATATCATAGAGAAATCGCTCACCTGAGGTTTAAAATACTCGATCCAGGTACCAGTACCTCCTTACCTGACTGGGTTTTCTAACAGGCTGGCACCAAAGAAAACGAGTTCTATGGGAGGGTAACTATTTCACACCACTCATAAATGGTATTTATTTACTTGGTACGAATTTACATGTAGTACGAGAGTATATTGGTTTTCAAACAGTAATATAGGCATTATAAGCATTGTTTCACTCACTAACTCATCACCATACCTGACCTCATTTTGCCACATTACCTGATCATCATTTCTGACTGTTTCTTCCTCTAATGCTATGTAAACTTTGTCCTCCACATTGTCATCGATTGGGGAATCACTCTGGCCCTGAATGTCTTTACTGGCCAGGTCACTGGTAACAGGTGAATTGACGAGACAATGGCATGTGGGAGGGGGGGGGAGGTTATGCAGTGTAAGGCATTGTCCCTGCTTGGCATCTTGTAGAGGAATAGAGGAAGGTGTCCCGTGTATACGTACAAAAAATCGTGCGAAAATTGAAAACTGCAAATTAGGGACCTTGCAATTGCACGACGTACCAGTACGTCGTCGGGACTGGCAAATGCAAAATGTTGCAATGTACCCATACGTCGACGGGACGGGGCGGGTTGAAAAACTCACCGAGGCTCGGCAATGAGTTTTACTGAGTCCTGCATACTTGTGTACAGGTATAGCTGCTCTCTCATGCTCACCATGTACGTGAGAGAAAGCCGTTTTCTATGTAAGGTATACTCAGGTATTTATGCTGGGAAGGTATAGCGATGTTCAGTACACTTTTCTGATCACTTATTGCTTCAGCATCTATCACAATTTGCATGTCTTTCTCACTGTGAATGCATTATCTTACACTTACTTGAAGATAGGTACAACCTGACTTCATTACATACAGTCTTGGCACTTACAAGAAGGTATTTACAACTTGAATTCACTATATAGTCCTTACACTTACAAGAAAATATTTACAACTTACACTTACATAAAAATATTTACAAAATGCCTTCACTATGTACAGCACTGGGTGAGGCACACAGGCAGAGTGAGTCTGAGCAAGCGTGAAGTGGGAAGCGAGTGAGTGTATGACCTTGACAGTCTGGGGGATGGTAGAGGAACAGTTACCTAACATGCCCGCAAATTTTTACCTACGAATCTTGAAAAATGCAGTTACAGTGAAGTTTTTTATTTTAGATCGTTTTAAAACGGCACTCTCACTGGCCCCGGTATTATGTCAGACCGTTTTAAAACGGCACTGGCACATGGCGGGTTAAGTTCATTGTCTATATTTTCCAGATTACACTTAATGCTTGCCAAGTTCACTTCACTGTTTTCACAAGTATTGGAGCTATACAATCATCACTAACTGCACTGACACTGAACTATACTCAAACTAAACTGCAACGAAAGTGACGCCCTAGGCTCTTCCATCTCCTTATATAGGCCTGCATTGCACTTGAAGCTTCTAGTACAATCTGGAAGGGGCAACAGTAACCAACTTGGAGACATCCAAAACATCGAGAGTTACCTTGCATTACGTAACACTGTAAATTATTTAGCATACAAACTGAGATAAAGTTACATAATTTAACAATCACATAAGTAGAACGTTATAGAAAAAAGAGCACAATAATTTATGTACAACTTACAAACACCTCCACTCACAAATTGCAGGGTAACTGGCAACTCTGACACGTAACTGAAAAGAATACGAGAAATTCTGAGAACCTTCCGGTACTTCCCATCTAGAAATCCCGTTTCTCTTCAATATTGATGCATGTTAACAACCTTTGCATCATTATGAATACATATAACTATTTAAATGTCTCCATACTACTCGGTCATGCCAAACTGTCATACCTACAATGTATGTCTATATTAGTTTTCCAAACCACAACACGGTACACTGATATGAATATATTGAACAAAAGTTGAGTGAATACATGGTATTCATCATAACATTGTAGTGACATAATAATAATGAAGAAACATAACATACAGGGTATAATAGTGATATATTGCAGTAGCATAGTTGTGTATGTATAGCAGACATATGCATATATTTATATAGTGATAATATATAATAGCAATACAGTGGGAAGTTTCCAGTAGTCATTTGTATCAAGAATCAGTAGTATGTAACGTACTCTCTCTCTCTCTCTCTATTTGTTACATGGCTGGCAATGAGACACGACACGGCTCACCCGACCATCCACCCATATCTGTTCGAAACCCGCATCTCTCACCTCCACTTACTACTTCAGAATGCATTTGGAACAGAGACTGAACGACTGGACCATGCTATGGCACACTGTTGCGATGACGTTAGGTGTTGAGGGTCCAGGACTTCGGGGGATTCGGATTCATTCGAATCCTGCACAGCTTTGTAGAGGAAGTTGGTGAGGAGGGAGAGAACAGAACTACCTTGAACTGGGATGAGAGAGGTGACGAGGGCTGGTCGGTGGTCGGCAGAGCCAGGTTGTGGTTTTACACCTGTACAGTATATATCTGTAATTGTGAGTGATATTATAAGCTGACCCATATAGCAGACCTATGTAGATTTGTTTGCTGTTACTATGAAGGGTGTTCATTATTTGGTGCGTAAGGTGTCTCATGATCTATTGTGGTACATTGTTTTGGTGAATGCAAGTACAGGTTTTAGGGAATGCAGAATTTTAGACTCTCTACCCTACTCCACAGTAAGCAAATCCATTCAAGAAGACTATTTCTGACATACATGGTGATACATTAGAATCATAAGTGATGGAAGTATTATGATATAAGGAAACTTCAGTGAAATGGAACAAGCAGATTACAAACCAGTCGTGACATCAAATTTCAAATCTTGTGGGTTCTGTTACGCACCCTGTTCAGGATCAGCCAGTGTCACTGCCCAGAACTAAAGCTACGTGACAATATTCATGAGATTTATTAAGATTGTTATACAATATGGGTCCATGTCTAATAAATATATATGCACTATGTGACCTCATAATCTTTCTTCATATATATATTGTTATGGGGGGTATATTACGGTGCACTCTTAACCCTTAATTAAGCACCAAAAGGGATAAGATAAAGTTTAAGAAAACTAACTTAACTTTACTGTACACTATAACACACAACCAGAGAAGAAACCAGGGTTCGTTTTACAAAAGGGAGGATTCATATAGGCCTCAGGATACAAATATAAAACAAGTTATTTCTTACCTAACTAGAATACACTCAGTGGAAGCTAAGTACTCACAAAGCTCGAGGAAACGTGGAGACTTCGAAGGTTAAATCCAGATATAAATCACACACTAGTGTAAATGGAGGAGTGAACCAAAAATGGGAAATTATACACAAACAGTGTGTTTTGTAATCAAAGTCACGTATTGAGTAGTGTTGGGGAAAAGTGCAACACAATGTGACAAAAGTGTAACGTGACAGTAAATGTGTACAAATGTGTACAAATGACAAAATGTGTACAGGGGTGTGTGTACAAAATGAGATAAAAATCAGTCTCTTCACAATTTCCTTGACCTTATAAAGGAGTCTTACTCTGCCTTTCTCAGCTAATTAACCACTAGGCTGTCTTAAAAATAATCTCTGTCCATACAGAAACAATAGAGCCACCTGCTACCAGTGAGGGCGTCATACACTTCTGACAGAACCAATTGCGTGCCATCAAGAATGTGACGAAAGCACCGTTTAAGGCTTCTAATTGACAAACATCCCTACTTTGCTCCTCCCACATTATGTCACACCCACAGTTCAAGGACAAGAGGAACTTTCTGGGTAATTTGTGAGAAAAACATGTGGGGTGTTATCAGTTGAGAAGGCAAAAGTGACCGCTTGGGTTTACCCTTACAGGCAGCAAAACTGATAAGTGAAAAGATTTACTGTTCTTGAGGCTTGCTTCTCTCTCCTTTCCTTATCATCCTATTTCTATTTCACCCATTCGCTACTGGGGTAACTACGCCAGTGACACCTCCCTTCCTGAGAGAAGAAATTTCCCAAGGGGAAATTTCTGGATACTGTACAATCAAATTCTGGACAGGTATTCTGCTAAAACATTACTAACACCTTTTACATGTCTTACATCAAGGGAGTATGTTTGCAAAAATAGGGCCCAGTGGGTCAATCTAAGCTTTTTGTCCTTAAATCGGGACAAAAATTTCAGAGGATGGTGATCAGTGTACACTACATCACCTGACCCTGGACCAACATATACAGAGAAGTGTTGAAGGGCAAATATGAGAGCAAGGAGTTCTTTCTCAATAGCTTAATAATTTCTCTGGGCCTTATTGAACTTTTTGCTAAAATAGCACACAGGCATCTCAAAGCCTTCATCTTTATCCTGAAGCAAAACTGCGCTGGCCCCTAGGCCACTGGCATCAACAGCTAATTTAAAGGGTTTATCAAAATTGGGAGCTTGAAGCACTGGGTGACTTGACAAGATGGCTTTGACTTTAGAACAGGTTTCCTCACATTCTGGCTTCCACTCATACTTGACTCCTTTTCTTAACAAATCAGTGAGGGGAGCTACAAGATCAGAGAAGTTCAGGACAAAATGTCTGTAGTACCCTACCATACCCAAGAATCGTTGCAACTCTCTCTTATTTTTGGGTTGGGGGGAATTGACTATGGCCTGAACTTTAACGTCAGGTGGACTCACTTTGCCTAAACCGACCACATAACCTAGGTACTGCACTTGAGCCCTCACAAATTCACATTTAGCTAAATTAAGCACTAAATTAGCAGAGGACAGTCTCTGAAGCAAGGCATCTAGCTGGCTCAAGTGTTGTTCCCAGGTGTTGCTAAAAATAACATCATCATCAATGTAAGTAACAACGTTCTCAACATCCTTGGTGAGATCATTCATCAGCCTTTGGAAGGTGGCAGGAGCATTCTTCATACCATAGGGCATGACCTTACATTTATAAGTCCTGCCACCAACCACAAAACAGGAAATTCCTTAGGCCCTTTCTGTGAGTGGGACTTGCCATTACCCCTTCATTAAATCTAATTTTGTTATAAAGTTAGCACTGCCTATCGCATCCACACAATCATCTGCTCTAGGAAGTGGGTAAGTATCAGTCTTGGTAAGGGAGTTGACTTTACGGTTATCAATACAAAAGCGATGTGACCCATCGGGTTTTGGAACCACTATGACCGGGGAGCACCACTCACTTTGACAGGACTCGATTAACCCCTGCTGCAACATGTAGTTCAGCTCCTCTCGAATGATGGTCTGTTTCTGAGGACTAGCCCAGTAGGGGGACTGCTTTACAGAGCTGGCATCTCCAACGTCCACATCGTGCTGTGCCACTTCCGTCCGTCCTGGGGTGTCCCGGAAGACATCAGGGAACTTCCTGAGAAGGGCAACAAGCTCAGCACACCGCTCTGCAGTCAAGTGGGAGAGTTTATCAGTCAGTGTACTCCAAGCTTCCTGGTTTTCTCTCCAACTGGTCATCTGGTCCAAAGTCAAAGGGCAGCCCTCATCCTCCGCCAACTCGACAGCCGACTCCACGCATGCAGCACTAGGGGGGTCCGCAAACTCGACAGCCGACACCACGCATGCAGCACCAAGGGGGTCCACGTCTCGCCTGTGGTACTCCTTCAACATATTTATATGGCACAATCTTCGTTCCTTCCTCCGGTCTGGGGTTAAAATGACATAATTTACTTCACCTACCCTCTTTTCCACTAGATAAGGGCCCACAAAACTTGCCTGCAGAGGCTGACCGTGAATGGGAAGCAAGACAAGAACTTGATCGCCTGGGTGAAACACTCTGTGCCTAACTTTCTTAGAGTGTTCATACCACCTCTTCATCTTCTCCTGAGAGCACTCCAAGTGTGCCCTGGCTACTTCCATACTATAGGCCAGTCTTTCTTTAAATTTTGACACATAGTCTAGGAAGTTAATTTGGTCATCATCACTGACCCATTGTTCTTTAAGGAGTTTAAGAGGACCTCTTACTTCATGGCCAAAGATAAACTGAAATGGGGAGTAGCCCAAGGACTCGCTCGGTGCCTCTCTGGTTGCAAAAAGTAGGAAGGGCAAACACTTATCCCATTCCTTTTCATCAACACATAGTTTTCTGAGCATGCTCTTCAAAGTTTGGTGATACCTTTCTAATGCACCTTGACTCTGAGGATGATATGCTGAGGAAGTGATCTGTGAGATTCCGAACTCCTTAAGGGTTTGTCTGAACAGTTTGGAATAAAAATTACTGCCTTGGTCCGACTGCACCTCCTTAGGGAGACCAAAACGGGTAAAGAATGTTAGCATCTCCTTTACAACCAATATAGCTGAAATATTTCTCAAGGGAATGGCTTTAGGATATCTAGTGGCCATGTCTAACAATGTGAGGATGTACTGGTGGCCTGAAGAGGTCTTAGGCAAAGGGCCAACAATGTCCACAAGGACTCTAGTGAATGGGGCCTCAAACACAGGTAGAGGAATCAAAGGAGCCGCAAGGATGGGCTTATTGCTCTTACCGACTACCTGACAGGTACGACATGACCTACAGAACCGGGAGACATCTCGACGAATTCCAGGCCAGTAAAAATGCTGCCAGATGCGGGAAAGAGTCTTCCTCACCCCTAAGTGACCTGCTAAAGAAGACTCATGAGCAATGGACATATTTTTTGCCTGTAGAGTCTTGGAACCACCACCTGATCTACAGTCTCCCACTCGTTATCATGAGCAACACTAGGAAGTCTCCATCTTCTCATTAACATGTTAGTTGGCCTTAAATAATAATACCCTGTCAGTTCAGACTCACATTTATTTTCCTTAACTGCTGAGTCAATTAAAGTGGCAATCTCTGGATCAGATCTTTGCATATCAGCTAACTTTGCACTTGCATCAGTTTGGGGAGAATCATCAACCTCTGAATCATTTAACTGGCCAAAAAAGGTATCACCAAGCCCAATATCATCATCGGCATTGCCAGTGCCATTACTGTCAACATTCTCATGGCTGGCTTTTGCCGTCATAGCTCTAGTTACGCACATGCGGGAAACAATTTAGGACATGTATCTTCCAACTCTTTAGTCCTATCCTGACTCAGAGGAGTTTTTGACACGCAGGGAAGAGCACTCACCTGTCCTCCCGCCAGGTCATTACCCAAAAGAAAAGTGACCCCTTGTACAGGAAGCTGGTCAACAACATCCACACGCACTGAACCAGTAACTAACTCTGACTGGAAATTCACCTCAACTAGGGGAACATACAAACTCAGCCATACCCTGCAACAAGACACATTCATTAGGGTCAGCTACATCAACAATCCCCTTCAACATTAGTGACTGTGAAGCTCCTGTGTCTCTAAGTATAGTGACTTCCTTACCACCTTTTCCATCAACTGAAACTAACCCCTTAGAAATAAAGTTAGCAAATAAATTACCTGGGAAGGAGTCACTTTGAGTACTGCTTGGGGGAGGGCACTGTGATGGAGTCTTATCACCACTCTCACCTGAACCTGACGGCTGCACTGCTCCAGTCTTACTAGTATCTGACAATGGCTTTACAGGAGTCTGTCTGTTCACCACTGACAGTTCCACTCTGGCCTTATCAACAATATGCACCTGCTGGGGTAGTGTCTGATTACCGCTAACACTATCTGTAGGTGGCTGCTCTCTGTTAGTGTCAAAAGATCCCCAAGAGTTTATCAAAGAAACAGGTTTTGTAAAGGGATTTTTCCCTCGTTTCTTCCAGCACCAATCCTCCAAGTGCCCCGTTTTCTGGCAATACTGACAAAACCTGACACCTTTTCTTGACCATCTGGCAACACTGTCCTCACTTACTTTCGTAGAACTAACATGCTCTGGGGTTGCAGTGTTCCCACTAGTGTCACTTGACATTAATTTGCCTTTACCAGAAGAAGGGTTCACAAAAACTGGTTGGTTCACTCTCCTACCCTTAACAAATAACTGAGGCTTACGTTCATGCTTATGAATTATACTATAGTTATCTGCTACAACAGCAGCCTCAGCTAGGGTATCTAAATCTTTTTCCACTAGGTATGTAGCCACATCCCTGTCTATCTTACCGGTGAAGTTCTCCAAGATCATTAATTCTTTAAGTTTACAGAAATCATCAACTTTCTTAGACTGCAACCATTGATCAAATAAATCTGAGAGTACTCTAGCATATTCCACATGAGTCTGATCTTTCTATTTAAAGGTGGATCTAAATTTAAGCCTATATGTCTCTGGCACTTCATATGCTTTAAGAATGTCATATTTTAAACAATCATAGTTAGCACTTTGATCAACAGATAAACAAATATAAGCCTCTTGAGCCTTTCCTTTCAAAACACTCTGCAGCAGTACTGTCCAAGAGTCTTTTGGCCACGAGAGACGACCTGCCACCTTTTCAAACATATGGAAATACTTGGTGACATCTTGCTCATTAAAGGGAGGTATTAGCTTAATGTTCCTAGCAACATCAAAAGATTCCTTGGCAGATGAACCACCAGCTCTAGGTAAACTATCAGGGTGGTTCAGTCTGAATTCGTGATCCATTTCCTTTTGTCTCATTTAAGCCTGTAATTCTATTTCCCACATTTTGGCATTCCATTCTTGTTCTCTTATTTTTGCTCGCACTTCAAGTTCCCTCAACTTAATTCTGGCTAACTCAAGTTGCACTTTGTCACCAGTATCATGAGCAGAAAAATCACTAGGGCCAGGTATCTCCGATGCCTAAGGCTCAGGGTCAACACCTTGTGCAGTATCAAATGGCTCAGAACTAGCTACAGAAGACTCACTTTGATCAAACATGGTGTCCAGTATTAAATCAAGTAACTTAGTGACTGAGGCAGGAAATCTCAACTGTAAGGCCTGGGCAAGCAATATGAGCTCGTGTTTTGCGAGTGTTTTCACTCTGGTTGGGGAAGGCTTAGAATCCAAAAATGCTTTCACATCACTATCACTCATTAGGGCCATGATTACTAATTACAGTTAAGTAGGTAAGAGTAAGCACTGTGTATGTGGCCAAGGTTGTCAATATTATGTCACAGAGCTATCCTGGTAGGAGGTCGCCAAATTGTTATGGGGGATATATTACGGTGCACTCTTAACCCTTAATTAAGCACCAAAAGGGATAAGATAAAGTTTAAGAAAACTAACTTAACTTTACTGTACACTATAACATACACAACCAAAGAAGAAATCAGGGTTCATTTTACAAAAGGGAGGATTCATATAGGCCTCAGGATACAAATATAAAACAAGTTATTTCTTACCTAACTAGAATACACTCAGTGGAAGCTAAGTACTCACAAAGCTCGAGGAAACGTGGAGACTTCGAAGGTTAAATCCAGATATAAATCACACACTAGTGTAAATGGAGGAGTGAACCAAAAATGGGAAATTATACACAAACAGTGTGTTTTGTAATCAAAGTCACGTATTGAGTAGTGTTGGGGAAAAGTGCAACACAATGTGACAAAAGTGTAACGTGACAGTAAATGTGTACAAATGTGTACAAATGACAATGTGTACAGGGGTGTGTGTACAAAATGAGATAAAAATCAGTCTCTTCACAATTTCCTCGACCTTATAAAGGAGTCTTACTCCGCCTTTCTCAGCTGATTAACCAGTAGGCTGTCTTAAAAATAATCTCTGTCCATATAGAAGCTATAGAGCCACCTGCTACTAATGAGGGCCTCATACACTTCAGACAGAACCAATTGCGTGCCATCAAGAACGTGACAAAAGCACCGTTTAGGCTTCTAATTGGCAAACATCCCTACTTTGTTCCTCCCACATTATGTCACACCCACAGTTCAAGGACAAGAGGAACTTTCTGCGAAATTTGTGAGAAAATCATGTGGGGTGTTATCAGTTGAGAAGGCAAAAGTGACCGCTTGGGTTTACCCTTACAGGCAGCAAAACTGATAAGTGAAAAGATTTACTGTTCTTGACGCTTGCTCTGCTTCTCTCTCCTTTCATTGTCATCCTATTTCTATTTCACTCATTCGCTACTGGGGTAAGTACGCCAGATACAATATATATATATATATATATATATATATATATATATATATATATATATATATATATATATATATATATATATATATATATATTATATATATATATATTATATATATATATATATATATATATATATATATATTACATATATATATATATATATATATATTATATATATATATATATATATATATATATATATATATATATATATATATATATATATATTTACATATATATATATATTTACATATATATATATATTTACATAATTTACAGATGTATAACTTTCATTAAGAGGGCCATACTTGAATGACTACTGCTTCACCCCCCCATGAATAATGATTCTAAGTTTATAACCCTAATTTTTTTTCTGTGCATAGCCAATATTAATATATCAAATATGATGGTGAAGATTATAAAGACAACTGAAGCTTGGCTATACATATAAATTGATTGAACATCTATCTATCTATCTATTGCCAGACGCCTCAATCCCGTACGGGGTGGCCACAAACAAATCGCCTCCACTTTGCCCTATCCCCCGCCATTTCACTGCCCCGCTCCCAACTCACATCCCCCTCTCTCATATACCTCTCCATCCCATCCCTCCATCTCATCCCTCCATCTCATCCTCGGCCTCCCCCTCCCTCTCCCCCCCTCCACCTCACTCACATACACTCTCCTCGTCAGTCTTTCACCCTCCATCCTCTCCACATGGCCAAACCACCTCAGTGTGTTCCTCCTAATGCATCCTATCACATCCCCATTCACACCACAACGCTTCTTTATATCCTCATTAGTCAGCCTGTCTCTCCATGTGACTCCACAGGCATCTCTCAAATAACTCATTTCCACTGCTCTCACTCTTGACTTGTGTCCTTCCACCAAAGTCCAAGCTTCACTTCCGTACGTTAGAGTTGGTATCACAATACTGTTATGTAGTAACTTTTTCACTTCCATGCTCACTTCCCTGTTTCTTATCACTGCTTTCAAGGAACCAGCAACCTTCTTTCCTTGTTGTGCCCTTTCAAGCACTTCACCCTCCAAACTTCCATCCTTACTCATCACATTACCCAAGTACTTAAACATATTCACATTTTCCATTTCCTCACCATCCAACCTCACTGTAAATTCACTGACTTACATCTCTCTCAAAGATCACCACCTTACTCTTCTCTACATTCACCTTTAGATTCCGTTTCTTACATACTTTCCCAAACTCATCCACCAAGCCTTGAAGCTCCCCTTCGTCTTCACTCAACAACACAGTATCATCTGCAAACAACAGTACAAGGAGTTTCCAAACACTACCCTCTCTCACCAGGGCCACTCCAACATCCACTGCCCTACCTTATACCTCTTTTATTACCCTATCCATGTACAGATTGAACAACCATGCAGACATGACACATCCCTGTTTCAATCCACTCTTCAAATAGAAAAATTCACTCAGTTCACCATCCACACGCACTGCAGCCTTAGCACCATCATATATACTCTTCACAGCATTCAGCAACTTCCCATCTACTCCATATATTCTTAATACTTTCCACAATCCTTGTCTATCCACCCTGTCATATGCTTTCTCATAATCCATGAAAGCCGCATACAACTTCTTTCCCTTCTCTGGAAACTTTTCCACTAAAGATCTAAGAATGAATATCTGATCTACACAACCTCTTCCCTTCCTAAAGCCTCCCTGCTCTTGTCCAACTATTTCCTCTGTTCTTTCCTTAACTGTCAATAAGTATCCTACCATACACTTTTCCTATTATGTTAAGAAGACAAATGCCCCTATGATTACCACACACTTCTTTTTCCCCTTTTCCTTTGTACAAGGGAATAATTATACCTGACTTCCAACCCTCCGGGACTCTACCTTCCTCCCAGGCCAATCTGCACATCTTCCACATCCATTCTACTACTATCTCTCCCCCATGCTTCAGCATTTCACCACACACTTCATCAATTCCTGGGGCTTTCCCCAGTTTGACTTTCTTCATTGCTTCCACAACTTCTATCCTACTGATTTCTTCCTGTCTTCTCACCTCCCTCCTTCTCCCAGCCATTCCCCAGCCACTTATACTCGCATTACTTCCATCCTCTATGTTCAACAATTCCTTAAAGTGTTCTCTCCATCTGCTCACTTTTTCTCCCTTCTCCACTAGTAATCTACCATTTTTATCTTTCACTCCCCTGCTAACTTCACTGCCACCCTGTCTTATTCTCTTCACCTATTTCCAGAACATTTTCTTACAGTCTCTCCACTTTACACTCAAATTCCTTCCAAATTCCTCATCCACTCTCTTTTTTCTCTCTCTTAATAATCTTTTCACCTCTCTCTTCCTTTCTACATATAACTCTTTCTTCCGCCTCTCAACTTCTTCCACGCCCCTATTTCTCATCCATTCATTGTATGCTTTTTTTTTTTTTTTTTTTTTTTTTTTTTTTGTGCCACAGCCTATGTCACCTCTTCATTCCTCCACGTTGTTCCTTGCACCCCCCTCCGTCTTCTCTTCACCCGACACACCACGTCACATGCTGCACATGTTTCTTCTGTGAATATTCTGCACACACTTTCCACATCCCCCATCTGCTCCAATTCATATTTACCCAATCGTTCCTCCACTTCTCTCTTATATTTTGCCTTTTTCTCATCCTCTTGTAACCTTTCCACTCTCCTTGCAACTACTTCTTCCCGTCCTTCCCTTCTTCTATTTCTCCATCTTACTTGGATCTTGATTCTGGCCACCACCAAATAGTGGTTAGAGTGTCCACTCCCCCAACCTCTATAAGCTCTCGCATCCATTACACATCTTTGCATCCTTTCATCCACACACATAATCAATCATTGCCTTCCTTTCATTCAGTTCACTACCCACCCTTCTCATCACTTGCCATGTATACCTATGGATCATTTTGTGTCTGAAGAGGATATTGGCTATCACCAACCCCATCCCGGCACAAATGTCCACTAACGCGCTGTCATTCTCATCTGTCTCAGCAGGCACACCCCACTCACCAACTGTTTGATCCACCTTCACATTCCCTACAGTACCATTCATATCACTTATCAAAAACACTCTCATTCCTTCCAAACTTTTCCATGCATATTTCCACATTTGTCCAGAACTCTTCTTTCACTGTGCTTGCACGATCTCGCATAGGCGCATACACGCACACAATTGCCTACATTTGTATTCCAACTTTCAGTCTTACCCACACAATCCTTGACCCAACTGATCCATACTCTCTAATGTTCTTCTTCCATCTTTTACTCATAACAATACACACTCCTTCTTTTGCGCTCTCATTCTTACCTACTGCTGCACATATACCCCATCCATACTCCCATTCTCTCACACTTTCTCCTCACCATTTAGTTTCAGTTACTCCACATACATCCACTTCCCTCAAGCATCTGGAAAATCTCTGTTTCACCTCATATATTAAACATACTTATACAATATTCTTCCCAGGATTTTATTGTTTGGTTGATCAATTGCATGATTTCAAACTTGGGTGAAGTCAACTTAATATGGGTACTCAAGTTTAGATCCATCTTAGGTAGTGGTTGGAGTTGCTTATGAGTGTGACTGAGAATGGCATAGTGGTTTTTGGTAGCTAAGGTGGACAAAGATGGTGTAAGTAACGCACAATAGTCAGGTGCTATGTATAGACCTGATGCTGAAGTATGTGATGGTGGTGTATCTGGACAAATTACGAAGACTGATGTGTTACTAGCGAAAGCAGAACTGTGAATGACCGAGACGTTGATGATGGGTGAGTTTATCTGGGGCAAATGTTAAGTTGTAGTGCTAATGAATGTCATGATTTCTTTTGATATCCATTTCGCAAGGGACTGTTGCAGCTGGCTGGAATGTGAAGATGGACTCAAGACAAAGGTGAAAAACATGTAATGATGTGCAACATTTACGTTCAATTGTTTTTCACTAGCGAAGGTGACAGTGTCGTGTTTCTTAGAGACCAAGATAGGTTCCGTGTTAGTGTTGATGGTGACATCATCTTTATTAGAAGGGAAAGGGCATATCTGAGAGATAGTGAAGAGATCGTCTGTTATGGATGATACTACTATTGATGTCTGTGAGAGTTGCTTCTAAGTATGGGTAATATAGAATGAGATTCTTTTCCTCAGACAACAGCTTCAATCCATGTTTATGTATGCCACTGATTATTTGACATAAATAATGAATTGGCAGTAAGCTAATGATGATAGTGCCATTATCATTATTGGCAATTCCTTTCATGAAAGCTTGATAACAAGCCCTGGTATTGTCTAACTGAAGTATTGTTGTGTCAACATGTTCCAGGACCAATGAGAAGTGTTGGAAGAGAGTTATATTCCCTTCCAGTGCACTAATTTTCTCCACACTTTCTTGAGTTGGTATTTTGCCTTTCTGAGATTGTTCACAATCGTCATCATTGCAGTGTTCTGTGTATCAGCCAGCTTCTCTTGATATGTCAAGATATGAGCTATATTATATTTGTTATTTATTTCTACAAGATCTTTCTCTGTAGCCAGTCCAAAGATGTTACCTAGAATTGCTTCACCTAGATGATCTAGATCGAACAAACCACGTCTGTCACGTGTCTGTGCGATGTTGTTAGTGTCCTTAAGTGTCTCAGTCTGATTGCTGGCTTGTACACAAACTGACAGTGCTGTCAAGTGTGTGTGTGGAAGGGGGGGGGGGGAACATCCGATTTCTTCCCAGTAAGTTCTGGTGTAAGACAGGGATGTTTCCTTGCCCCCACACTTTTCAACACATGTATGGATTTAGTACTGGCCAGGGCTGTGAGTCAAAGTAACTGTAGGTGTCAATTGGCATTTTCAGGGATGCTGCCCTTGACATTGGTGATGGTGCAGCTCTCCTAATGGAGTTGCTGAAGACACTACTGAGTGCCCTTGAGGAATTTCACGGGGATCTGAAGTCACTGGGATGAAAGGTTGGACGAAGCAGTTCGGTCTGTCTAAGCATTTGGTGAGGATATAGAAGTCATGGAAAGATTCACTTATCTTGGTACTGTGGTCCATATGAACAGTAGATCAGACAGTGAGATCTCTCGTCACACTGGTCTGGCCAACTGGGAGCTGGAGTCACTGAATTTGGGTATTTGGCACTGTCATTATTAGTGTACGAAGAAAGTTCACATCTTCAAGGTGCTGGTGCTTCCTGTCTTACTTTATGGCTTTGAGACATGGACACTAACTAGTGACTTCAAGCAGCGAAATGACTCCTTTGGTACTTAGTGTCTTCGTAGGATCATGAGATATTGCTGGTACGACTGGGAGTGTCACATGCGATTACTCTGTAAGACTGAAACCCACACAATACGTCAATGACATCTCCAGCTATATAGGTACATGACCCGCTTTCCTGAGGCTGATCCTGCTCACAGGGTGATCTCTGAACGAGTTAACCCAGGGTGGGAGAGGCCAAGAGTAAGGCCACATGGCTCATAGCTGCAGCAGGTCGATAACTCCTTTTGGGAGATACTTAGAGGAGGAAGAGTCGCTGCTTGGAGGGTTGCACATAGGAATTCATGTGGGTGGGGTCAGAGGGTGAATGAGGTTATGCGCTCCACGGCATTTGCTCCTTCTTGAGTGACTGTGTAAAGTTAGGCAGGTTAACCCATTGCGTGTCAGCAGACTTTAGACCCTCATGGCACTGTGGTGCCAGCCAATTTTTTATCCATTTTTTTTTGCTACATAGCTTAGAAGTGATGAGAACAAATGGAGTACAACCATAAAAGTACTCACAGAAGCAATTTAGGTTGATTTTGAGGTTGATTCTCTCTGAGGAGGAGGCTGAAAACTTTGGAGTAAAGACTCCATCACCTGCGCCACCACAGAGCGAAACGGAGGCAGAAGCTCTGAATTTTTTTCCTCAGAAACTATGGTATTTGACCCAAGGACACTCTTGTTGGGTAAACAGATGATGTAAGAAGGCCTAGAGTCCTAGAGAGACACAAGAATATCCCAGGCAATTTTTTGCCACCTAATTTGAATTTTCAAAGTTAGGCAAATACATATAATCACCGATGTACATGTATGTCGTTGGCACTGTCCGTGCATATAGGGACTGACGTACATGTATGTCACCAGCACAGGGCGGGTAAAAGATTAGGCGGTCAGCTCCCTTGTGCAATTACCTCACTTCTGCCTTGGTGGGGATGGGTTGTTTGTCAGTGCTGCTCAGGAGCACATACGGCAAGCCTATTGAACAAATAGCCAGACTCCATAATCCCATAACGAGTGACCACTTGTCTTTGAGTCAGTTGTTTTACGGGAAAGGGCACTAACCCTTCACCAACCCACTAGGTGATGCGTAGGGAACATGCATGGGTTGCTATATGGTTACCACCCTACGTTGTAAATGGTTTCCTGGTTTAAAGGAAACCATTAGGCTTGTCACTTAACGCAAAAGCAGCTGACAAGGTAAGAAGAATGATAAAAAGTAACAGGAAAGATGGGAGAAATAGGAGAGGATGGCCTACACAGAAAATAAATGATAAATGTGAAGGAAGAATTCAGCAACTCTACATCGCATGTGTGGATGATGGTTGCCACCACCTACCACCAATAATAATAATAATAATTATTATTATTATTATTATTATAATAATAATTATAATTATAATAATAATAATAATAATTCTAATAATAATAGTAATAATAATAATTATAATTATAATTATAATAACAGTAATAATTAAAAATAATAATTATTATAATAATAATGATAGTGCTACTCGTACAACTACTACTACTAGAAATAAAGATGTGCAGCTTCTTCCAGTGCATTCAGAGAAAACATGAAAACTGCCTGCCCAATCTTGCAATAGGCATATCAGTTTTAAAAAATATTAAAAAATACGGTAATATTACTTTCATAAAGGATGTCACTATCCTGATGTAAAACCTGTATTAGCTCATTGGTGGCATGAGTGAAAGGGTGATCCCTTAGGATAGACTCACTGAGTATTGGTAGTAGTAGTAGTAGTAGTAGTAGTTTATGACAGAAGTGAAACTCAGGATGAAGACCACCATAGAGGAGTGCATGAAAGAGAGAGTCATCCAGGTAACATACGTCCACAGAACGGTAGTGACACAAACAACGAGGACGCAGAACAGCCTCACAGGTCTGTGCGAGAAGGTCATTCCACATACTGGCTGGGCAAATCTAGAGAAAATGTAGTAACCTGGGTGAACACCACATACAATGAAATAGTTGGATGGTTGTCAAGTAACCTTTTCGAACCACCCAAATGCAATGCTACAACTGATATTAACAAGGAAATCACTCGCCTAATAGCCTATTACATAATAACTCACCCATTGCCTCATTCTCTTTTAAGGTCCTTGCACTGATATCACGTCTCTTCCTCAACAAGACCCGCCCAAAAGCTAGCATTGAATAAAATATTAAGGCCATCCAAAGGCGGGTTGAAACATGGAAAAGAGGTGAAATCGACAACCTACTCGAGAAAGCAAGGGCCTTGCAGATGAGAATAAACAACAAAGGCAGAAGAAACCGGAACACCAACGATGTGGCAAGGATTTTTAGCAGCAATTTGAGACAGGAGAGAGTCTCGATGGCGACGAGATTCCTGTCAGCTGAATCACCAAACGGAGTACGTGACCTGATAGAAGAAACAAATGCAGCACCTAAAAGAAAAACACCCAACTCCACGACATGAAAGTGCCCAGTCAAAGCTTGACTGGAGCTACACTCTACCCAATCACATCATATATGACAAGATAACTGGAGATTTAGTATGGAGGAAGGCAATGCACACACAAGGAGGGGCAGGACCGTCAGGCCTGAATGCAAAATCTTGGTGATTAATCCTCAGTAACATCAAGTTTGGGGAGGCAGCAACAGACCTGTGTAACACCATTGCCTCACAAGCGAGGAAGCTGGCTTCAAGTCATTGCAACAGCATCGAAGGACTGACGGCTTGCAGACTAATCCCCCTTGATAAGAATCCTGGATGTAGGCCCATCGGGGTGAGTGAAGTCTTAAGACAGATTACATGAAAATGCATCATGGAGGTGGTGAAAGATAATGTGAAGCAGACAGTTGGCAACCTCCAAGTGTGTGCAGGCCAGCAGACAGGAAGTAAGGCAGCAGTTCCCTCCATGAGGAAATTATATAAGGAAGAGGACTGTCAGGCAGTATTATTAGTTGATGCCTCAAATGCATTTAATTCCATCAAGCGGGAGGCAGTGCTGTGCAGCGTCAAGGTATGCCCAGAATTTACCCAATGTGTGGAAAACACCTACAAAGAACCAGCAGACCTCTACATTGTGGGTAAGACAGCTGCTTACTATGTCGGTGTAATTCAATCTACAGAAAGAACTACCCAGGGGGACCCTGTTGCCATGGCTATGTATGCCCTGGCTGTGACAGTGCTGCAACAGCAAATCAAATATGAGGCCACCAATATAAAACAGGTAGCCTATGCAGATGATCTCACCGGTGCTGGCAAGTTGGAGGATATGAGGAAATGGTGAGATATTGTAACATCTTATGGTCATGAAACAGGTTACTGCCCTAATGCAGGTAAGTCCATCTTGATCATGAAACCAGCTTACTATCAAGATGCACAGGAAGCCTTTAGAGGCACAAACATGATAGTGACTAAGGAAGGTCAGAGGCATTTAGGTGCTGTGATTGGAACTAAGGAATTCAATATGTGAGTGATGACGTAAAGACATGGGTGGAAGAAATCCATGGATTATCCAACCACACAAAAACAGAACCCCATGCAGCATACAGCGCATTTACCTGTGGTGTCAAGCACAAGTGGAACTTCGTGATGAGGACTATACCAGACATCGAGTTGCTGCTACAACCACTGGAAGATGCTATTAGGGATTCATTCCTCCCATCTCTAACCAATGGCCACATCCCCCCACCAGAATAGAGGGACCTTCTAGCACTATCACCCAGGATGGGAGGCCTTGGTATTATAAATCCAGCAGCCGTGGCAAGCTATGAACACAGAAAATCACTCAGGCTCACTGAATCCTTGTCACAGAAGATCTGCGTCCAGGTTCAGACGAGTGAAATCGACCACCAAAGGCAGAAAGACATAAAGACACAGAGAAGCAGGGAGTGAGAAGCAAGACAAAAGGGCCAGCTGCAGCACATAACCGAACATCTAACACCAGACCAGTGCGGAAGAGTTGAGATTGCACAGGAGGTTGGGGCATCGAACTGGCTGACAACCCTGCCTCTCAAGGCAAAAGGCTTCCACTTCAGCAAACAAGAATTTATTGATGCCATAGCTTTGAGATATGGATGGCCAGTAGAGAACCGACCTCAGCACTGTGCCTGTGGCACCGTCTTTGATGCAAACCATGCAGTGGTTTGCAAGAAGGGAGGCTTTGTTTGTATCCGACATGATGAAGTACGCGACCTCACTGCCAAATTGCTGCGGGAAATATGCCATGATGTCATGATTGAGCCAGCTCTGCTACCCCAGGACGGCGAGCACTTCGCCCACAGAACAGCAAACGCATCAAATGATGCAAGAGTGGATGTCAGTGCTCGAGGTTTCTGGACACATGGGCAGAGGGCATTCTTCAACATCAGGATACTCGATCCCAAGGCAGCATATCATCGTGAACTGTTTCTCGAAGCTGCACACCAAAGGAATGAACATGAAAAGAACAGAAACTATCATGAAAGGATCCAACATGTGGACCACAGTTGATTCATTTCCCTTGTGTTCACTACATCAGGTGGGATGGGTCCAGAGGCAGTGAGATTCTACTCAAGACTGGCAGAGGTTCTTTCTGAGAAGAAACATCAACTGCACAGTTCTGTTATGGCCTGGATGAGATGTCGACTGTCATTCTCCCTTGTGAGTTCTGCACTTCTATGTCTCAGGGGCACAAGATCATAAGCCCTCAGGCATGTCTCTCTGGTGGATATGGATTGCGAGGCTACTGGAGTCGAGAGTCGCATAGACCAGCGACTCCAATAGTTTAATGTCTTTATTTACACTATAATATCAATAAATATAAAATAAAGTAATAATAGTAATAATACAGTACATGATTGGTAACCTCAACCGTTGGTGTGCTTGTGGCCATCGGACTGTAATGAGAGGGTTAGTGTTAACCCTCACTTTGCAACTCCAAATGGAGAACTGTAATAGGAAGGTTGGTTTTGATCTTCACACTGTAATTCCCCAATGGATGGAGGTGATTAACCTGAATAAAGTAGTGGTAGTAGTAGTAGTACTAGTAGTATTTATCTCTTAGGATCTCATTGTACAATACTGTATTTACAGTATTAAGATGGTAAAGTGATATATGCCCCTTTCCTTCATGTTGTATCCATTATAAGTTTTGGAGGGAAGCTGACCTCTAAAAATAGCTGTGGAAAATTTAATACAGTGGAAGACCTTACCAAGGAATCCAGTGAACTAACCTGGTAAGTTTAGTTGAAATTCGTATGCTCACGTCCCTATTTTTTTTATATTTTTTTTATGTATACAGTATATCTTTTTTGTTCCTGGGAGGGGAGCTGATTTTCACCAAAATCACTGGGAGAATCATGGTCTCCAAGTATCGCATTAAGGATGAGAGTCCAGTGTGTAACTTGAATGAAGCTTTCAAAGCCATACCAACTCTCCCTTCACTATTTTTGAGAATATTTAAATTGGTGACAGGACGACCACCCTAAAAACACTGTTTGAAAAATTATATAATAGTGAAGACTTTTGGTGTAACCAGACGAACTTGCTTGGGAAGTTCCATTCAAATCCAATAAATATCCCAGGAGGAATTAACACACACACACACACACACACACACACACACACACACACACACACACACACACTGCATCTTGTGCAACGGTATGGAGCGAGTTTCTGAAAAAATATTATATTGCTTGTCAGGGTTAATAATAATAATAATACTGATACTAATAATCTATCTATCTATCTATTGCCAGACGCCTCAATCCCGTTTGGGGTGGCCACAAACAAATCGCCTCCAAGTCGCCCTGTCCCCCACCATTTCACTGCTCTGCTCCCAACTCACATCCCCCTCTCTCATATACCTCTCCACCCCATCCCTCCATCTCATCCTCGGCCTCCCCCTCCCTCTTCCCCCCTCCACCTCACTCACATACACTCTCTTCGTCAGTCTTTCACCCTCCATCCTCTCTACATGGCCAAACCACCTCAGTGTGTTCCCCATAATGCTTCCTATCACATCCACATCCACACCACAACGCTTCTTTATATCCTCATTCGTCAGCCTGTCTCTCCATGTGACTCCACAGGCTTCTCTTAAATAACTCATTTCCACTGCTCTCACTCTTGACTTGTGTCCTTCCAACAACGTCCAAGCTTCACTTCCATACGTTAGAGTTGGTATCACAATACTGTCATGTAGTAACTTCTTCACTTCCATGCTCACTTCCCTGATTCTTATCACTGCTTTCAAAGAACCAGCAACCTTTCTTCCCAGCGGTACCCTTTCAAGCACTTCACCCTCCAAACCTCCATCCTTACTCATCACACTACCCAAGTACTTAAACGTACTCACATTATCCAATTCCTCACCATCCAACCTCGCTGTACATTCACTGACTTCACCTCTCAAACACCATCACTTTACTCTTCCCTACATTCACATTTAGATTCCGTTTCTTACACACTCTCCCAAACTCATCCACCAAGCCTTGCAGCTCCCCTTCGTCTTCACTCAACAACACAGTATCATCTGCAAACAACAGTACAGGGAGTTTCCAAACACTATCCTCTCTCACCAGAGCCACTCCAACATCCACTACCTTACCTTGTACCTCTTTTATTACCCCATCCATGTACAGATTGAACAACCATGGAGACATGACACATCCCTGTTTCAACCCAACTTTCAAAGAGAAAAATTCACTTAGTTCACCATCCACACGCACTGCAGCCTTCGCACCATCGTACATACTCTTCACAGCATTCAACAACTTCCCGTCTACTCCATATATTCTTAACACTTTCCACAATCCTTGTCTATTCACCCTGTCATATGCTTTCTCCAAATCCATGAAAGCCGCATACAACTTCTTTCCCTTCCCTAGACACTTTTCCACCAAAGATCTAAGAATGAATATCTGATCTACACAACCTCTTCCCTTTCTAAACCCTCCCTGTTCTTCTCCAACTAATTTCTCTGTTCTTTCTCTAACTCTGTCAATAAGTATCCTACCATACACTTTTCCTATTTTACGAAGAAGACAAATGCCCCTATGATTACCACACACTTCTTTTTCCCCTTTTCCTTTGTACAAGGGAATAATTATACCTGACTTCCAATCCTCCGGGACTCTACCTTCCTCCCAGGCCAATCTGCACATCTTCCACATCCATTCTACTACTATCTCTCCCCCATGCTTCAGCATTTCACCACACACTCCATCAATTCCTGGGGCTTTCCCCGATTTAACTTTCTTCATTGCTTCCACAACTTCTATCCTACTGATTTCTTCCTGTCTCCTCACCTCCCTCCTTCTCCCAGCCATTCCCCAGCCACTTATACTCGCATTACTTCCATCCTCTATGTTCAACAATTCCTTAAAGTGTTCTCTCCATCTGCTCACTTTTTCTCCCTTCTCCACTAGTAATCTACCATTTTTATCTTTCACTCCCCTGCTAACTTCACTTCCACCCTGTCTTACTCTTTTCACCTCTTTCCAAGAATAATAATAATAATAGTAATAATAATAATGATCATAATAATAATGATAATAATAATAATAATAATAATAATGAAATGCCAAGAACTCAGGCCCTGAGCTGTCGACACAAAACCTCACTCAGTACGCCTCCATCAAGCTGTGTGCACAAACTCGCTGTACAACCTCCATGACTTTTCTGACCTACTCAATTCATCATCCCTTCATACTGCATCGCTGACTTATGTTTAGTCAAAATCCGTTAAGGGGTTTAAGAGATATCACACCTACAAGGATAAACTAAGTCAACCCCATATGACCTTGACTTTTGACCCATTCACCTTGGCATCCTAAAAGTTCGTTGGCCCTTCATACTGTACCACTGACAAAACTTTGGTTAAAATCTGTAAAGGGGTTCAGGAGATATCGTGCCCACAAAGATAAACGAAGTCGACCCCATATGTAATTGACCCTTGACCTTTTGATGTAGCTGACCTAATCAGTTCATAACTTCCTCATAGTGCATGACTGACAAAAGTATGATGGAAATCCGTCAATGGATACAGGAGATATCACACTCACCAAAGTGTTACAGACACATGGACCTACACATGCACACAGAGAGACAGACCAATCACTTAATGACTCCTCCACAAAAGGTGGGCAGAGTTATATTATTATTATTATTATTATTATTATTATTATTATTATTACTTATTATATTATTATTATTATTATTATTATTATTACTTATTATATTATTATTATTATTATTATTATTATTATTATGCATCCACTCACCTGTGGTGGAGGAGGCATTAAATGATTGGTCTGTCCATCTGTCTGTGCATTCATGTGTGCCGTCATGCGTGCATGAATGAGTCCGTGCATATGTAACACTATTTTGGGCGTGATATCTCCTGAATACCTTGACAGATTTCGACCAAACTTTTGTCATACAGACGGTGTATAGGCATGAACTGATTAGGTCTGCATTATCAGGGGGTCAAAAGTCAAGGTTATATGGGTATGGGAGACATATCCTCTGAACCCTACGACAGAATCTCACCAAACTTTTGCCAGTGATATAGTATGAAAGGGCAATGAAATGATGAGGTCAGCAATGTCAAGGGGTCAAAGTTTAAAGTCATATGGGGTCAAATTAGTTTTTCCTTGTGGACGCAATATCTCCTGAACCCCTCTGTGGACTTTTGCCAAACCTGTCACTGATACATTATGAAGTGATGATGAACTGATTAGGTCACCAAGATCATGGAGGATGTTTGGCGAGATCATGTGCAAGGCTTGGCAAAGGCATACCCGAATGACACTTCGTGTCAGAAGTTCGGGACCTGAGTTCTCGTTTTTTCACTATTATTGTATTATCATGATAAGAACAATAACAAGTAGGACACCATTAAAATTGTCCAAGGACAATTCTGATCAAGAAAATTTTTCATGGCCATTGCCTACTAAAAGCTGAACTACAAAGAGACTTTGAGGTGAAGGTCACTGATCTTATGCCTGTCACCGTAGGTCATTCCAGTCTATTACCCTACCAAGTTAGGTGGCTCTAGCTTTAATTCTTCACTGAAAATTCGGTGACATCCAGAATATCTGGAAAAGTCCATATTTTTTTTACCCCACGTAGTCTCTGAGAATAATCAACTGACTGGAACCATTCTCCTTTTCATAATGCATCTGCATTGAGACTATATTGTTACAAAATTTCAGCTTCTCATCTTCAGCAGTTCTTGAGTTAGCATCGATGAATCGCTTTTCTGTGCTCCATATAATATCTGGTGATTAGGTTGACAGATTGCTACCATATTTGGCCAAAAGAAGCGGACAGTTGTCAGATTAAATTGAACAAATTTGAAGGTCATAGACCAAGTAGCAATTTTATATGCAGGAATAACAATTTATATTTTGGAATAACACTATAATAATAATAATACACCAAAAATAATGATAATGATGATGATGATGATGATGATGATGATAATAATAGTAATAATAGTAATAATAATAATAATAATAATAATAATGTGTAAATAATAATATTGACAAAAACAAGAAAACTTCCCACAGGGATATGTGAAGTTTTAATTAAAATAATAACAAAACCCCAAGAATTCAGCCCCTAGCTGTTGACATCGTCTCACTAGGTATGCCACTGCTAAGCCTTGTGCACAGACTCGCCATACAACCTCCATGACCATGCTGATCTAATCAGTTCATCATCCCTTCATTCTATGTTACTGACAAATGTTTGGTCAAAATCCGTCAAGGGGTTCAGAAAATATCTTGCCCACAAGGATCAATATTTGACCACATATGGCCTTGACCACTGACCCCTTGACGTTGTTGACCTAATCAGTTAACCGTCTCTTCATACTCTATCAATGACAAATGCTTGGTTGAAATCGGTCAAGGAGTTCAGGAGACATCACGCCCACAAGTATAAACTAAGTTGATCCCTCATGACCATGACCTTTGAGCCCTTGATTTTGCTGACCTTATCAGTTCATCATCTCCTCATACTGCATCACTCACAAAAGTTTGGTGGAACTCCGTCCATGGGATCAGAAGATATTCTGGCTACAAGAGTGTTATGTACGCATGGACCCACAAACGCATGCACCCACCCCCGCACCCATGGACGGAGAGACCAGTCACTTGATGCCTCCTCCGCCATAGGTGGGCAAAGGCATATTACTACTACTGCTGCTGCTACTACTACTACTACTACTACTGCTGCTGCTGCTACTTTTTTTTTTATGTAAAATCAACTCCATCCATTAGGAAATATATTGTGAAGATCAAAACCAACCTTCCTAATACAGTTCACCATTTGGAGTTGTAATGTGAAGGTTAACACTAACCCCCATATTACAAGCCGTTGGCCCCAAGCACTCCAACGGCTGTGGTTACCAACCATCTACTATTATTATTATTATTTTTCTTTCTATTTATTGATACTACTACTACTACTACTACTACTACTATTATTATTATTATTATTATTATTATTATTACTACTACTACTACTACTACTACTACTACAACTACTAGTACTACTTTATTATTATTATTATTATTATTATAACTCACCACACCAGTGGTGAGTTACATTGCTCTTTCAATTATTATTATTATTATTATTATTATTATTATTATTATTATTCTTTCTTACGAACCAGTAAATTGCTCATATTCACTCAGTTTCTAAGCTACGGCCATCATACTTAGCCATCTGAGTCTCTCAGCTGGTGGTGTCATATGACCCAGTATCATCCAGTTCTCAACACTGATTTTCCAATTACATCCAAAAACTTAAAATAATAGTCTATTGGCAGATTCTCAGAAACCGCTAAATGTACAGACTTTAAATTTTGCTGGACATAGCCAAGGTCAGGGAGCAGGTCTGAACTAACTATGGGCCTATTTGGATCAGTAGTTTCTGAGATCGCCTGGGGGTCAATGGAAAGTAGTTTGTAGTCACTGACAGCACAGTTTTAAAAATCAAGATAAAACTGAGCTACAATCAACAAACTTCGTACATCTATAGAACTTGATATGCTATGCATTGCTACTCAGTATGAATGACCTTGACCCAAAACTCAAGGTCACAGCCAAAGTTAAAGTTTAAAATTTGCTTATATTTTTTATATACTGAGGTCGCATGCACAAACTGGATGACCTTGTCATGTGCTGGGTTACTGAACTATCTATCTGTCCATCTCTCTATTGTCAGACGCCTTAATCCCGTACGGGGTGGCCACAAACAAATCGCTTCACGTCACCCTGTCCCCCGCCATTTCACTGACTACACGCCCCTCTCTCATATACCTCTCCACTCCATCCCTCCATCTCATTCTCGGCCTCCCACTCCCTCTCCCCCCCTCCACCTCACTCACATACACTCTCCCTGTCAGTCTCTCACTCTCCCTCCTCTCCACATGGCCAAACCACCTCAGTGTGTTCCTCCTACCGCTTCCTATCACATCCACATCCACACCACATTGCTTCTTTATATTCTCATTTGTCAGCCTGTCTCTCCATGTGACTCCACAGGCTTCTCTTAAATAACTCATTTCCACTGCTCTCACTCTTGACTTGTATCCTTCCAACAACGTCGAAGCTTCACATCCATACGTTAGAGTTGGTATGACAATACTGTCATGTAGTAACTCTTTCACTTCCATGAACTAGCTAATGGCAATTTCCGTTTTCTAGTTATTATTCTTAAAATGAGCTGGAGTGATAGTGCTTAGGGAGGCATACTGGGTAAAGGCTGTGATAATTGTTGTTATTTGTTGACAAACCAGGTGCAAGTGAAAGGGCAAAATAAAAAAAAGGAGCTCAATAGGCGGGCTTAAGTGGGACAAGAGAGGAAAGTGTTGGAGTTAGACAAAACGAGAACATTCGTAGAAGACAGGCATATATAACAGGCAGCAGTCACGGTAGGAATAGATTTATCTTAAATACCCGGTATGAGGAATTACATAATAAACTGCGTAGGTAGAGAATGATAGGATTGTCAGGGGGTTGTGGAGCAAGGTGGGCTCATAATCTCTCCAACAAAAATAACTCTCTCTCTTGCATATCTGTCGTCACACGAAGCAGGTAAAAATTATTTTCTATGCCTGAAAGGTTTAAAGGTACAAATTAAAATAATTACTTTGATGGTAGTTCCATGCAGATTTAATGTCTCATCTGGGAAGAGGGCGGGCGTGTGTGTGAAACCTGAGCCCCGCCATGTAGACTGGAATATCATTGTCTGTTTGGCGTACACCTGGTTCACGTACACACGCCAATCACCACCTGATCCAGACTGGAAGGAAGATGTCATCAGCACGGCACAAAGTTTAGTGACACACACACACACACACACACACACACACACACACACACACACACACACACACACACACACACACACACAGAAATTAACCAACACAAAAATGCAGTTCACTGCAGTGAGCAGAGATGCAGCTATCATCAGCCCAGGAAGACGTCAGCGCTGCAGTGTATCTGCTATGCAGTATACCGTCATGAAACTATCCAAATCAGGCTATTTTTTCTGTCCTAAGATGGTGCTCCACGGCAACTCTATCCATTTTTCCTCTCTTTCGACAGTTTATCATCATGAGGCTGCACAAATCAGGCTAACGTTTCTGCCCTAACGGTGTGCTGCATGACAACTTTATTCTTTTGTCCCTCTTCCGACATTTTTTCTCATTCTTTTTCTGTTTATTTTCCTTTAAAGATTTCATTCTTCCTATTGGGGAACTGGAACTTAAATAAGTAAAGTTTCCTATTCAGCTGAAAAGTAAACTTCCAATGGCTGAAGTAGCAAATGTTTATGAAGTTGCTTCCTGCTGAGGGGGGGGGGGTCGCCTTGATGTGGTGGTGCAGCTTGAAATGCAGCTGGTGGTGTAACCTACTTTGAAAGCCTACCTGTCTTTGAAGGATTCGGTGTCTGTCGGCCCACGGAGTAAGCACCCCCTGTGCACTGCTTGTAGAGAAGGCTTGCTGGTGATGCTCATCCCTCCCATCCCCCATCTCGGGCAGTGTTTTAACCTCCCCATGTGTTTGGCGTGTAAGGCGTCCCATAATCCAGGGAAACGGGAGTCCTTGGGATTGGACCATGCTCCACAGTACACCCTGAAGTAGCAACACACCACTTTGGTCCCCTGTTCTGGCTAAATGGGCAGCCTGGTAGGGCCCAAACAGATCAGTTGGGTGGTCAAATGTTGGCTAACCTCAAATGGAGCATGGTGGCTCCTATCATCCATGAGTCACCCTTGTCTTGCTCCCCTGGTGGTGAATACTTCCTCACTACCTCTGGGATCACCAGCAATATTATCCGTGGCATAATTATTGTCTCCCCTTGTTGGGCTCCATAGTGTGTGAGGAGAGATGGGGGGGCAAAGGTGGTTCTTTTACCTTCACAACTTGTTCTCTTGATCATGTTGTTGGCGGTTCTGCTTATACCCTTGGACTTTCATCGGACCCTCCTTCTATTGAGGCACCTGAGGCTTCACATAGGGAATCACTTGTGGCCATCATGGAGCCCTACCTGCTTAATTCTGGTGGTCTGAGGTCCTTGGATTGGGCTTGGACGAAAATCGACATGCAATCAGTGGTGCCGAATGGATCTAATCGTGAGCTCCTCCCAGATTTCTTAAAAACAGTGATTTTGGTTAAAATACTTTATTTTTCATTCTTTGGAAGGTCAGCCTTTAGTAAGTTGTGACCTTTTTGAAGTTTATCCTAAAACTGTTTGTTTGTAATAAAGTACTATGGATGTCTACTTAGAGGGATGGTAACCTTCTGGTGGAAGTTAACTTCCCCTGAAGAAAGTTCCCACGTTAACGCCAGGTGTCAGGCCTGGTACTATGTTATGTGTTCATCATGCTGAATTTAATAAGTGCTGTGGGATTGTATTTTTCTGAGGCCTGTTATACTACTCACAGAAGATTCTTGAGGAACTATGGATAAACAAAGTTGTGAAGGTGATGATTCAGAAAAAAAAAAAATTGATGGTATTCTCACTTCATTTCTATCACTGTTGCTAACTTTTCATTGTACAGTTCTTCTTTCGTCTCTCAAGGTTGCATAGTTTTCTCTTTAATTTCAACCTTTTGTCCAGAATCCCAGGCACTGTTATCATTGTCAGATATACGTTCATGTTGGACGCAACTTTTCCTGGTTGCAATAATGCCTCTCGGCAGTGTGCATTAATTGTGGTGACCACCCGTGTGTATCGGGATTGTCCTAGACTGGCTGGTTACATCCATTGTCATAAGACACATCCTGCCTCCTACACTAATTGTGATCAGCTTTGGCTAGAAAGGGAGAGCCTTCTTATTTGTAACAGAGATAAAACAAGATTTGTTGAAGCATGAAGTTGGGCGTTGGCTTGAGTTTTGAGGAATGGAAAATCTTATGCTTTGATTCTATCCTGACATAAGAGTAAACACTGTCCCTGCATGTTTTCCTTTCTTATACATGATTCTTTTGCCCTCCTCCATTTCTTTTATTTTGGTTTCCTTTTCAGAATATATATTGGCAGCATTTTTGTTGTTTGCTTAACGTTATGGTGTCCTGTGCGGACATACTGCAATGGAACTGTCGAGAGGTTTGTGACAACTGGGAGCAGTAATAGACCTTATTGATTTCCTCTCCTATGTGTGCTTTTTTACACGACACCCTTGTGAGTTTTGCCGCTCCTCCTGCACCACCTGAGTACTGTGGTTTTTACCATGTGCTGACCCAGCATCTTATTGGTGGTAGTGTGGTTTGGGTAAAGAAATATGTGACCAGTTCCCCTCCAGTTTGACCTTCAGTGTGTTGCTGTCTCATTGCATGCCCATCATTTACTCAATGTTTTCCCCTTTATTTACCACCCAATACAACAGTGGAAAAGACTGAGCTTAAGATTATTCTTCGGGAGTTATCTGCACCATTCCTACTTTTGAGGGACTCTAATGGTCATCACCCCATGTGGGGTGATTGTCTTGTTAACCACCATGGGGGTTTGTTGGCATCTTTCTTCGAAGATAAGAGTCTTTGCTTAATGCATACCGAGGCATTCACGCATTTTCATCACCAAACAGGTTCTTTTACAGCTACTGACCTTTCTATATGCTCCCCTGGCTGCCTTCTGAACTTTACCTGGGGGGATTTGGAGGATCTACATGGACGTGATGACCTCCCATGATCCTTACTGCATTGGTATCTGGTCCCTGTTCCCGTCTGCTGGGGTAGAAACTGGATATGGCAAACTGGCCTGTCTCCTCTTCCTTGGTATCTGTTACTTCTTCTGTTAAAGAATTGACACACACATTGTTGAGCCTCAGTATTCACCTCCGTGATCCATTGTGCTTCCCAACACCCTGGGAACTTACCAACATCGTCCTGTTCCATAGTGGAATGAGGATTGCATTGTCACTGTACATTATAAGAAGACTGCACTCTCTCATTGTCATTATTCCAAAAATATAGTCTTGCCGAATTCAGGAAGGCATGGGCTAAAGCTTGTTGGTCAGCCAGGCAGGAATGTTGGATTGCCTATGTGTCTAATCAATTCTAGAACACCTGTGTCTAAATTGTTGAAGAGGGTGCTTATGTCTTCAGGTAGATTCACTGTTGGCAGGGCCCTCGTTCTATTCTCTAATGGTAGATGTGTTGACACTGTGGCCATAACTGATTCGTTGGTTTCTGCTTTTGCTGAGTCTCTTGTAGAGATAACTGTTCTCCAGTTTTTGCGAAACTATGGGAGGTGGAGGAGTCTAAGGGGTTGGAGTTCTATTCAAGGGGTGGGGAGAATTACAACCTCCCTTTCTCTAGCCATGAACTTCGGTTTGCTCTTTTCCTCTGTCGTGACACCCCCCCTCCCCCCAATGTCGGATAACATTTCCTATGCAGTGCTGAGGCACCTGAATGGATATGTTGTGTCCTTCCTCCTCAGTCTTTTTAACAGAATTTTGCTTGATTCTTATATTTCTACCTCTTGGCGGGAGGTTGTTGACCTGCCTTGTCAGAAGACAGGATAGGCTGGTCATCCTCCCCTCCAGTAACGGCCAAAAGCCCTAACGTCTTGGAGAAAATGTCAGTGCCTGCCTTGTCTGTTTCTTTTTAGAGAAATAAATGTCTCTTTCAGTGTCAGTCGAGTTGCTGTACAGTGAATGCACTGGCCAGACTTGAGGCAGCAATTTGTGATGGATTTGTGAGGAAGCAGAATCTTCTCTGCATGTTCTTCTATCTGGAGAATGCGTATTATAGAACATGGAAGTTGGGTATCTTTAAATATCTCCATTTTCTTGGTTTGTGTGGTAGGTTGCCTTTTTTTTTATTATGGAATTTTTCCGTTACCATATGTTTAGGGTCCATACTGGTGCCACCCTGTGTCCCCCTTACCCTCAGGAGGAGGGAGTGCCTCAGGGTAGATTCCACGGTGTCACCCTCTTTGATATAACTGTGGACGATATTGTTGGTTCTGTTCTAGAGGAAGTGTGTGCCTCACTTTATGTTGATTTGGCTCTCTGGTATGCTACTTCCTGCATGTCTATTACTGAACGCAGACTGCAGCTTACTGCAGACAGTCTGCCACTGTGCATCGCTTCCTTTTCTGCCAATGAAAACGATGACCATTCATTTCTGCCACCTGAATGGAGTTACTGGGCTCCTGATCTCCAATTCCATGAACATAGGATAAGATGTGTGGACAAAGGAATATTTCTTGGGCTTATTTTTAAAAGGAGACTGGCCTGAGTTCCTTATATTCGTCCCTTAGGATATCATGTCTCCATGCCCTCTACTTCCTATGGACTCTCTCACTTGCCTTGGAGTGATGACAAAACTGCCCTGCTATATCTACAGCATGCCCCAGTAAGCAGAAAGCTGGTTTATGGCTGCATGGTGTATTCTTCTGCTAATGAAGCTCAGGCCTGACCATTGAAATCGATCCATAATGTTGGGGTCCATCTGCCAGGTGGGATTTTCTTGTCTTCCTCTGTTCCAAGCTTTTTAGTGGATTCAAACGAGTCGCTGTTGGAAATCCGCTGATAGTCCTAAATGGTGCAGACTTGGCATAGCCTCCACCATCTTTCTGCCTCACCGTGCTGTAGAGTTGTCTCCATGAACGCTTAATACCATTTTTATAACGTCCTCCTTATCCACACCCATTTTGGTACAAGTTTAGGGCTGTCATCGGCGATTTGAGTGTTGCATCGTTCCCATGCTTTCCTTGTGCATGTTTCAAGAGTGCTTCCCTGGCTTCTCTCAAAAAAACAATCATGTATTTTCTTTCTTGAGAAGAATGCCTCTCTTTCTTGAAAGGTGGCTTCTATTTTTCAGAACGTTCTTCTTCACACATTGATTTGATTCCCATATAAACACTGATGGATCCAAATCCCGCGAGGAGACAGGATTTGGTGTTGTATTCCCTGATTTAAGCAGTGGTGTAAGTCTCTTTCAAATCACATATATTTTTATCACAGAACTTACTGCTGTTTTCTTGCAGTAAGATTGCATTTTAGCCTTCCTCCTTCTTGTTATACCATTTTTATCATCCTTACCATTGTCTAACAAGCGCTGTCTAGTGTTTTCCGCCCCATCCCCTTGTACTAATGGTTTTAGAATGGTTCTTGTTACAGAGGCTGGACTGTTTTGTAGTTTTGTTGGGTCCCTGGCCATGTGGGGATTGGACAGTGAGAGTGCCAATGCTCTCTGTGGCGATGTCTGCTGCCCCTCGCCCCTCCTCAACTCATTCCCCTGCCCCAGCCTAATGGTCTTAGTTCTGCCATTCTGGACACTATTCACTCCTGCTGACAAGGGAGGTGGGATGCAGTGGAGGCCAACATGATGTGTGATATTTGTGATGAGATGGCTCCACCAGTCACTGGGGCACATTTCGTCGGTGGAAGGCGGCTTTATGCCGGCTCCAAAATGACGATAAACACCTCTCTCTCTCTCTCTCTCTCTCTCTCTCTCTTACTGTACTGTACCTTAACAAGACCGACTATGTGTTGTGTTTTCTTTCCTTTCGTCGTTTCAGCAAGAGTGTTCAGCTCCTCAACACTGAGTCCAGCAATGATGTATCTGGTGAGAGAATTTAAGAGTATGACTGAGCATTATTAAGTTATTCATCACCTTTTGCATAATTTCATGTAGATTAATGCATCCGGCCCAAACTGCTGTTGGCATCGATCTAGTAATCACAAAAACTGGAAGATGATTCTATGTTTTATTTGGTATTTCATATATCCTCTAGTATGTACCTAGACACCACTGAAATAGAATGCAACCTGTGGCAATGACATGATGTTTTACTGGGTTTCCTTATCTTCATTATCTTGCAAAATGGTGTTCAGTAACTGTAAAAAGATAAATAAATTATGTCTGTGATGGTAGTTGTCTTAGTTCAAACTTATCCACCTCACTTATTGCTTTGTTCTTAGTAACTATTAAAAAAAGTCACACACACACACACACACACACACACACACACACACACACACACACACACACACACACACACACACACACACACACACACACACACACACATTTTCTCCAGTTCTGTTCATGATACAATCATCCACTTTGGATTATGTTTATTGGTGTTCTACTTAATGATTTAATGATGAGAACATATATATCTCGATAATTTACAGGTAAAAAGCTGCACAGAGTTAAATGCTGTATAAAGATTTGTGCATACACAGTAGTTTTTCTTCAAACTCATTTAGCATCACAACTTCCGGGTTTATTAGGTTTATTTCAGTTTCATTTGGTGCATTTTCCTCCTCGTGATTTTATCTTTCCATCTGTATAACATTCATGTCCATCCATGAAATACCCGAGGTACAGGGCAAAAGAGAAAACAACAGTTCCTTGCATATGACTGCTTTAACTTACCAATATTTTTCTTTTGTATGGTTTACTTTTGCGAACAGTCATGTGAACATTCAGCTTCTTTTACGTCTGATGACAGAAATACCTATTGAAATGAAAATGTCTTTGCTTTGATTTTTTTACCAAAAAATCACTTAGGCCAGCGTTCACTTAAGACATTTTGGCAGTAGGACTTTTGTGGATATATATATATATATATATATATATATATATATATATATATATATATATATATATATATATATATATATATACACACACACACACAAAGATCCAACAGTGTTGCAAAAAGAGAAAGGTTGAAGAGAGTCAGCTCACGGGAGGGAATTTAATGAGACGAAAAAATTTTGACTCTGTCTTGTTTAGAACTAGGTATAGGAACCCCGCCCCACACTCACAAATGAGATTTATCCTCCACTCACGGGCAGAAAATGACCCCAGCACATAGTCAACAGCTGTGCAGGAATAAATGAAGCAAGTAGTCTATGTTGCACACTAAATCTCCAGAAAGCAGAATTTACAAGAGACACCCAAATTTATCTATCCATGACAGCCCCCAAGAAAATGAAAAATCAAGGTTACTGAGAGACTGGTAAGTGGTGGCGACCATCATCCATTCACTTGATGTTGTGTTGCTACTTCTTCCTTAGGTAACTCTACACTGAGAGACAAGCAGAGCGGTTTCCTATAGTACAGGAAAACATTTACGAGACTGGTGATAAAAATATAGCTAAATAATGAGGTGATGTGGAGCCTGCCCTGTGTCCTCGGTAACTGTGTGGAGAAACGTAGATGTGACGTCTATCTGCGACCAAACTTTCCACTTTCTTCCAATTGGCTCGCCGTAGCGAGGCACTGTCTAGCACATAGGTTCACTGAACACAGGGAACATAGGTTCACCGAACAAAAGCGACCTGCAGAGGCGATTGCTTGGCTGCGGTTAATGGGGTTATTTGGCCAGACAAACCGGGGCATCTTAGTTTCATTTCTGGTCATTCTGTAGCTGCTGTTGTAGACGGCCACCATTCTTCTTCTAGGGCTATCATTAATGGTGTTCCTCAGACTTCTCTCCTGTCACCAACTCTCTTTCATCTATTCATCAACGACCTTTTAAGTTGTATATCTAACCCTATCCACTCATATGTTGAAGAAAGTCCACCTTTCACTTTTCCATCCGCTTCCTGCAACATCCATCTCAGCAGCTACTTCAACAAGCAAAGCATGAGGCTATGAAACAATGTCTGACTTGTCTCATATCTCTGACTAGGATAAAAGTAAACTTGTTTTTAATGCAGCAAAAGGTCAGTTTTTACATCTTTTGACCCTTCAAAATCTACTGCAGGAGTTCCTAATTTTCACAATATCCAACTCAATCCTACCACATCGTTGAATATACCCGGGGTTTCATTCTCTCAGGATTTATCTTGGAAAGATCAGATTACCTCCTTCGAATCTGCTTTCAAGAGATTAAGTGTGCTAAGCTGACTTCGTGCCTTCCTTACACATGCTGAATTTTTGACCTTATACAGGAGTTTTGTTCGTCCCTACGTAAAATACAGTTCTCATGTGTGGGGAGGCTCCCCAGGACCACACATACAGCTTTTCTCAACAAGGTGGATCAAAGGATTTTTGTCTCATCAACTCATCTCCTCTTCGACATTCATCTCTTTGCCGCAGTGTTGGATCTTTATCTCCTTTCTATCACTAATTTAATGGTCACTGTTCCTCTGAACTGTCTGCTTGCATCTTTCCACCATTAAGGCTGGCACGTAGCACCCACATAGCAGTAAACTCTCATACGTTTTCTCTCCAACTTTTATGTATGCAACCGGTCAACTCTGGAACTATCTCCCTCTGTCTGTATTTCCTACTGCCTATGACTTCCCATCATTTCAATACAGTGTGCTCAGGCTTCTTGAAATGAATGTATCTTGATTTTGAGTCTCTGTTATCTTTTCTTCTTTTTTTTTTAGAGAAAGAGAGAGAGAGAGAGAGAGAGAGAGAGAGAGAGAGAGAGAGAGAGAGAACAATCTTGCGGGCTACAAACTTTTCGTTCTTACTTCTTTGCATAAAAAAAAAAAAAAAAAAAAAAATCGGCCGCTATTGAGAGAAGGTGAAGGGCTGAACTGTATGTTTCTGGATATTAAAGAGTAGTCCCGTGGAAGATTTTAATGTGTCGAAAGATGTAGGAACTGAGGTTTCCGTGCATTATGGTCATCAAGATTTCTTTCTTTTAGATCATTCACTTATGTGAACCAAGTCATAAACCAGGTGTACCATAAGTTCATCCTTTAGCTGCTAAAATAATTACAGTGATGAATACTGTGAGAATAGGGTGATGTGAATGATGGAGTCTTCAGCATAGATGAACAGCTCAAAAGATAGTTCACTGGGAGGAGAAAGAGAATCAGTGACAGGACAGAACCTCGTGAACACCACCACTGACAGGTCTCGAAGAACACTGACATCAGTTTTGGAATGACCAGAGGGTAAGTAAGTGATAAAGGCAGAGACAGAAGGATAGGAAACGTAAAAGATCACTTTGGATTTTAAAAATTTGTGTCAAGCTTGGTTGAAAGCTTTTGAGGCGCCATGTCCAATGGAGAAACTTTCACCATTGTTCTGAAAGGAGGATGACCAAGAGTCAGAAACAAAGGTGGGATGATCGCCACTAAAGCATCACAATGCTCACTAACATTCAGGAAGGTTACGAAAGGGAAAGTGCATCAAAATGTTTCTGCTGGGGATATTCGGAAACTATAGATTCGCAAACTTTAATACAAGATATTATAGCTATTGGGCAATAGTCAGAGGACTGGAAACGTTCACTGTTCATCGGGACAAACTGAAAGAGAGGACATTTATAGCAAGTAGGAAAGATACAAACTGGCAGATAAAGGCAAAAGTGTCTACGTTGGTGGGGTAACAACAAAGAAATACAGTTCTTGAGCATAATACTAGGGATCCTATAAGGCCTGCATGTCTTATCAGAAATGAGGTCAGTATGGGTAGAAAATACATTTTAAAAGAAATTCTAATGCCAGCAGGAGCAAGAATGTAGGGGAGATTGAGGAAAACCACCGGAATTATCTAAACTGGAATTGGAGGAGGAGTTCTGGTTATCAGGTGATGAAACAGCCACAGAACCATCAGGACGAAATGTAAGAGGGAAGGAAGAAGAAGGATATTATTTTAAAAGAAAAGGTTTTGACAATGTGTTGGAAAAAGTGAGAACATTTTGAGTCAGAAAGCTTAGTGTATATAGTACCTTTTCTACTATGTTTGAAATGGCAAAGAACAGAAATAACATGATTCCAAGCAGAAACTTAAAACAGATGAAACTCAGAGGTGGTTTGATACTGATACCTTTTATAGGCCTCCTCCTTGTCAATAGCATTAACCCCCACATGCCAGAGTTTTCCAGACGTCACCCACTCCTCCTTATGGGGAATTTCCGTGATTTTGGAAAAAAAATACCCTTACTTCGAACCCAAATATCTGCCAAACTATTATAGGTAGAGAAAAAATTAAGATACATATGACTTGCCAAATCTTCTTTTTTAAACGAAAGTATCCTGAGGTCTTCAGGTGATCCCGTTGATGAGGAAGGATAAGTTGAAGGTGACTGGTTTTCCGTGTTTTGGCAGACTGCTTCCGAGCATGCGCCACTGGCAGTGACCTTGGACTCGCTGGCTAGTGTTAGCAGCACTGACCGAAACGGTGATTGTATCACTGCCTGGGCGTCCTTGGAAGGAATTCTGAATTTTCCACTCACTCCTCGACCTTTTCTTACTCACCGTCTTAAGGATGAGTCATCACCTTGTTCATGTGGCTCCCCATAGTGTTTTCCGCCTATTTCATAGTGCCATTATGCCCCATAGGTGTATGGGGGAAGAATAGCACTTTGATTTTCTGTACTCACTTCTTGTGTCAGATATACTAATTTCCCTCTACCATGACACTTATAATTGCTCTTGACATCACGATTACGGGTAATTGTACTTTGAGAAGTAAATGCTGTGGTTGTTTCATGCAGTGTTGTTAAGTATGAGGTAATTACTTGTGCTAAATTTCAGACTGATTTGTACTAATCAGGGGCATTGTGAAAATATTACTGTAATATAAAACTTACATTATTTGTACTTCACATCACAAATAAGCTTATACTCACATATTCAGCACTATTTTCTGAGTAACGAGGGAAACAATTTGGTTATAACCAACCAGGCAATTTTCTTTCTGGCCTGCTCATTAGTGGTTTTCTTTCATGTAACAGGTAGGCTAACTCAAGGTATTTCCAATCACTGTTTCACCAATAACCATAAACAGTAACACTTATGGCACTGCACTTGTAAATCTTTTTATAAAATACTTATATCATAACACTTACTAGATATAACTTATATCTTACATTTCACTGGCACAGAAAAAAATACACACTTGAGCATATCTGTTTACATTTTCCCACATACCTGTTCAGTAATCACTCTCGGAGTGATACTCGCTAAAACATTTCGGGCATAGGGGGACCTTGCACTCATCACATTGGTAGGCTCTCTCTTTTTATGCTGGGGGACGACGTTTGGTGGTGTTGCAGACGTGGCACTGCCAGTACGCATGATGACCTGCAGTGGTATGACCAATCTCTACCAGCCTGTGCCACTGGATATACTTGGCACAACTTAGCCTGTCAGCTACAGGCACTGTCTGCATCCCCTACCTCGCACTTGGCACCTCAAACTCTCGTAGAGAGAGAGGTTTCTTGATGAGCTCCTTGAACAGTTTTAAACTGTTCAGGACAGTGATGTCAAAATGGTGTGAAAACGCCTTCTCGTACCACCGGCAGGACTTACGAAGGCAATCAACCTCACTATTCTGCATGTCCGACTTATCAGCAAGCCTCATTTTGATAATATAATCATTGACAGCATCTGGCTTCAACACGGGTTCCCTGGTTCTGTAGCCTGTTTTTCCTGTTTCCTCAAACCCACCCTTATGTACTGTTGACAACATGTTAACCTGTCTTTTGTCATGCCAGAGAAGGGCTAACATGTCACATTTCTTGGTGAGAAGGGCACCTTTCTCATTATTTGCTGGGAATACAGGGAAATTTTTTCTGTTTGCATGGACAGTTCCACAGGTTCCAGTACCATGTTCTGGGAAATACTTGGTCAACGCTGGGGCTATGAAATAAGTATTGGTGTACAGAATGTGGTGTTTGTTGAAATACCTTTCCATCAGCACTTTCATGATTGATGCCAAGAAATCGTGAGGATCGTCACTAGGTACATCAACATCCGTAGCCAAATAAACTACCAGATCAAGCAAATATCCAGTTTTACAGTCGCAAAAGACAAAGAATTTTAATCCAAAGCGGTGACACTTGGACAGCACACACCGAATAAATGCCAGCCCGCCCTGGAATAACACCAGCAACTCGCCAATAACCATATTCTGAAATGGATGGAAAATCCTGGAAAATCACTCCTTCAGTATTGCCGGGATGGGTCTAATTTTCCATAGCCTGTCATTCGGTGCAGGCCCATAATTTCTATTGAAATGCAGGAACCTTAAGATTGCCAGGTACACATGTCACGGACCATATACTTACTGAAGACAGGTGTGCCCATGAGTTTATTAACTGACAATAGTCATGGAGCACATGATTTCTTACGTGCCCCATCTATCTGGAAAGTGTTAGCCACACAAACAACTCCCCCACCTCCACAGGTATCCATTCCCTCATGTGCATGCAATCACTGGTAGGCACATCCAGCCACCGCACACTTATGGCCTGGTGGAAATTAATTTCATCCACCGGGTATTGCATAATGGCTGTGGTGAATATCGCCCTGAAAATATTGCCGATAGTCTAGGGCCTGAGGGGAAGCTTATCTCTCTGAACACCTGCCCCTTCCTCATCAAAAACCAGCACAGATGGCTCAAATCCTGCTCCTTCTTCCCATACAAATATATCAACGCTGCTGACACCTGGTAAATTGGGCCGTTTGCCATTTGCCAGCACGTCTTTTCTGAGTGCATGCACACCTGCATGCATGCTCACTGGCAGGGGGTGAGGGGAGAGGAAAGGGAGAAGTGTGGGAGGTGGGGGGTGTATGAGGGCGATGACTTACCTGACTTGGGCCTTCCCTGGGCAGACGCTGCCTGCTGAGTCACACTACGTGGGATCCGTGTGAAAAATTCCATCCTGAAGTGCCTGTTTGTGTTGTGATTTGGCCCTTGAAATACTCAGCTGAGGTGAAGCTGGACGTTCGAGGTCGAGAACGGCGGCAGGCAGGCTGCAAGACTAGTGGTGAGATGGCTCATCGGCATTTACATCATAGATGACCTCCAGCTCCACGCTCACCTGCCAGGTGTGCTGGGTATTGACCTCCTCATCTTCAGTGAACTCATCATTGTCGAAGGCTCTGCCCTTCTCCTGCAGCAGCTTGAGAGTCCTTTCAGGGATCTGAGAGCAGGAGAGGGTCAGAGGGCGAGAGCATTCACTCTCCACCTGGTAACTTGTTTTCTCTTCTGAAGAAGTACTCTCAATCAGTGTACAGTACATGAGGACACTATTTCGTCCAAGGCATGACCGATGACAGTCACTGATCCCTTTCCCCATCAGTAAGGGCAAGACTTCTGTGGGGGTCGATGATGAAATCAGCCCCATGCTGAGGGGGACGGAATCGGACAAGGAGGATGAGGTAGACATCACTTTACACTCTACCACTGCTGTCTACAGACTAAGCCACAAATTAGTGGGGTACCTAGGGGACCTACTTACCCAGTGGTTGTCACAGAAAATAGTCGTAGGTTCAAACGGTGGTGGGAAGATGGTTGCGGCTATACACATCAACCAGCGGTGCTCCACACCCCAAATCGTGATACCTGTACACGTCAACCAATGCACAGGGGTTAAAAAGGGTGTGATTAAACCAAAGCCTTTTACACTAGTCAGGGGGTAAGAGTAAGCAATGTGTTTTCATGCCAAAGAAAATAGCCTCCATATTGCACGAAATCCACACAATAAAGCTCTCAACAGAGCTCATTCTGCCTTTCTCTTTTTTCATATGTCTCCAAGTAATTTCGTTTTCATCATCACACCACGTTTGGAGAACATAAGCGTTTAGGATGTTCAACACGGTTCCATCTTCATTGGTTCCAATGACCACCACTGTCACTTTTGTTGAACTTAATTCTCTTTTAGGTCTTTCAAGACTGCTGTTCTTGCCTAATTTCTTCTTTGCTGCGTCACTAAACAGTAATCTTAATTTGTATTCTGCTCGTATCCCACTACTTTTTTAAATTTAATTTCCTGTAAGGAAACTACTTACAGTGTAAATGCAAAATGAAAAACAAGGAACAATGTCCTGCAAAGTGTCCTGTGCCAAAAAGAATACCCGTCATATTTCGAAAATCTAACATTAACAGATTAGCAGTAATGATTTGTTCCCCATTCCAACTTACTTGCCATAATAATCCCAAGACTTCAGGTACTGGTTCCCAAATGCCAGCAGAGGGCTTGAATTATGGAGCAAGAAGATATAGACTCGACACAGCTTACTTGTCCATATCGGTGTTAGCAGGTCACTCACATCATGAATCAAAATAACCTGGTATAAAAGATATAATGGTATAATAAGATATAAATGACATAATAAACTCGAACAGTGTTCACTATATTTCCCTGAACTTCTAAAAGGCATGACTATGCAACACAGAAATATTTATTTCATATAATTATACCGTAAGTCATTAATTAGGTAGGATTAGGCGAAGGAAAGTGAGAAGACGAGGACCAGTTAATGTCTCACCACTCACCTCTAAACTCAAGCTGAGAGAGAGAGAGAGAGAGAGAGAGAGAGAGAGAGAGAGATGCCAGGCCTGCTGTGGAATGGTAAATGTCTGCAAACTTCAAACTTATTTGCATTGATTGGTGTTCACTTATTTGTCTTTTTTGCATTACTTGTGACATGTTTGCAATATATTCTTTACTATATTCTGTATATCTGTTAGATCAGAACACAATGTTAACGTAACTTCTGTAATGTAAAAGTACGAGATTGTTGATGGCATTGGTGGTGTGTCACGGCACTGGCAGACAACATTTAAAACAAGTGACATACTCTAGGTTGATATGAGTGACTTCAAGAGAAACTCTCAATAGGCTGGCAGCTGGGAAGTTTAATACCACGAGATACACGAAATACTATGATTCTCACCAGAAGTTTCTGTAATGATTTTATCCACCTGCACCCAACAGTGATGTAGAGCCAGCGATAATGTGGAGAAAGGTAAGGCTTCTTCACTAGTTTTAAATGGCGTTAGCAGTAAACAGTCAGGTTCAAACTTTTTTAAATTTAGGGCTAATTCTTTTTTTTAAGACACTTCCATAAATATATATATATATATATATATATATATATATATATATATATATATATATTGTGTGTGTGTGTGTGTGTACGAAATAGCGGCCGTGGCAGCTGAAGACACCACTACACGCCCAGGAGGAGACTATGGAGGTGTAGATGGCGTGCATGCAACGTCCGTACAGTATGAACATAGGTGCCACTGGGCCGCGTGCCCTTATTCCTCAGAGTGCACCAGGCACGACCATCCCAGTCTGAGTGCACTACGTTTCAGCCGGGCCAGCCCTCGCCAGGATCGTGGTGGAGCTGAAAACCCAGCTCCAAACAGCACCCCAGCGATGGCCTGTAACCATGCAAACCCTTATCACTTTAACCTGTCCTATCGCTCCGGTACGGCCTGTGGACCCTCCAAAGAAACGACATCTGTGGCATTTTGGAGCTGCGGATTGGAAGGCCCTCAGGCAGTACTTCTTTGATTTTCCATGGAATGATTATTGCTTCCATGGCCGGGAGCCATCTGGGTGTGCCTCGCGCATTACGGAGGTTATTCTCTTGGGCATGGAAACATACATTCCTTTCTCATATCCTCTGACTAATGCAAGAAAACCTTGGTTTAATCACACTTGTTCTAATGCAGTCCGCAACAAGGAGAGGGCCTATAAAAGGTAACAGAGCCAACCCACCCCTGAATCACATCTTTTTTACGTTTCTGCCCGGAATCATGCTAAGTCTGTTCTTTGCTCTGCTAAAAATAATTTCATCCGTACTAAATGCTCTCAACTCTCCAACTCGAACTCTTCCCGCTCCTTCTGGCACCTTGCCAAAAACCTTTCTAACAACTTTACCTCACTATCCTTCCCTCCTCTTTTCTACTCTGATGGCTCTGTAGCTATTTTTTCTACTGATAAAGCAGATCTCTTCACGCAGACTTTCTCCTCCAATTCCACCTTAGACAATTCCGGTGCTGTTCCTCCATCACTTCCCCCCTCTGACTTCCTCATGGCTGACATTAAAATTTCTTCAGCTGATGTATTTTCTGCCATCACTGGCCTCAATACTAACAAGGCATATGGGCCTGATGGAGTCCCTCCTGTTGTTCTCAAGAACTGTGCTTCTGTGCTTACACCCTGCCTAGGCAAACTCTTTTGCCTTTGTCTATCAATTCGAATTTTTCACTGCGCCCTATGTGTAAGGTAAATGAGAGTGCCTCTGACATGTGATAAGACTAAACGATGTTTCAAGATCTAACATTGGTCTTAGGCCTCTAATCTATTTTCGAAATAAATATACATGTAACTAAATGATAGTTTCCTGCCAAGTGTTGGTAACTCTGAATAACCCCTTAGTGCTGGCCCTCCGTTATCAGGTTACCTCGTTGTGGAATACTAAACCTCGTGTGGAAAGAGGTAAAGGGCTGACAATTGATAAAAGAGTGACTACGATCTTTCTATTGAGTAAAACAGTGCAAGTGGAATTGTAAATAATGTGTAAATAATGTGTAAACAGCAAGTGAAAGTAATGAATGTAAATATACGTGAACAATGGAAAATAGTTTTATAAATTATTTCAAGTGACAGCGCACAACACAGTGTAAATAAAATAGAAATGTAAATAACGTAAATAAAATAGAGAACGTAAATAGAAATGTAAATGAGTAGTATTATAAGAATACGAGTATATACCCTAGGAGTAATGAAAGTGAAAGTTTCACTCTAGCATGTCTGAATGCTATGAGTTATGAGAGTGAAGATGAAAGTGACATTCACTCTCAATGCCAGTATACAGGACGAGAAAGTGAATGCTACGTATTTTACTGAAAGAAATTGAATCCCTACAGTGACAATAAACTAATACTACTGAAGGAAACTTATGAATAAAGACTGTAGATATATATAAGTGTTATATAGTAATAGAAATATAAAGTGTGAGGGGTTTTATGAATAATAAATGACAGACTACTAAGAGCGAACTAGTGCCAGTGCGACGATCAGACGCGCTCGTAATTTCCATTGCTTTCACAGTGTTTTTTTTTTTTAGTATGGATCCCAAACTACTTGAAAATTGTAGAATAGTGTTTATAGTGTTTGTATCTGGCTGTGGTAATCATATTACGGGTTGTCGGGAAGTGTAAAGTGGAGACTTCGTTACCCTACTTCAGAGGTCTCCACAAGTCCTACGGTAACTGACGAAGGCTCAACAATCATTCCAGGAGAAAGCTGAAGGTATGTGCCATAAGCATATGTAATTTTATTATTCTAGGACTAATAACTAATTTTTGGGAAATATTTTTTGAGAGTCTGTCGGAGCCCAAATAACCCCGCGGCACACGCAAGTCATTGGTAAACAAGCCCGCGGTGTAGGGGTTAACATCCTGTATCTCAAAAGTTTTCGAGTCAATTCTTAATAGACAAATTTTAAAGCACCTTTCCTATCACAACCTTCTTTCCGATCGTCAGTATGGGTTCCATCAGGGACGCTCCACTGGCGATCTTCTCACCTACCTTTCGGACTCCTGGTCGTCTTCCTTTTGGGACTTTGGCGAAAGCTTTGCCATTGCACTTGACATCTCAAAGGCTTTCGATCGAATCTGGCATAAATCTTTAATTTCTAAGCTGCCCTCTTGCGGTTTCTGTCCTTCTGTCTGTGCCTTCATCTCTAGCTTCCTTTCTGGTCGTTCTGTGGCCGCTGTTGTGGACGGCCATCGTTCTTCTCCTGGATCTGTCAGCAGTGGTGTTCCTCAGGGCTCTGTCCTATCACCAACTCTCTTCCTTTTATTCATCAATGACATTCTAAGCTGTACATCTACCTTATCCACTCATATGCTGATTACTCCATGCTTCACCTATCCATTCGGTTCCCACAATGTCCATCTCAGCAGTTACTTCAACAAACAAGGGATGAGGCTATGGCACACCTAATATCTGACTTGGTTCGTATCTCTGACTGGGGTAAAAATAATCTGGTTGTTTTTAATGCTTCAAAGACTCAGTTTTTTACACCTATCAACCCGACAAAATATTCCTCAGGTATACCCACTAATGTTTAATAATATTCAGCTTAATCCTGCATCATCCTTGAACATGCTTGGGGTTTCACTTACTCGGGACTTATCTTGGAAAGATCATATTACATCTCTTGTAAAATCTGCTTCCAAGTGATTAGGTGTGCTAAGCCGACTCCATTCCTTCTTTACCCCTGCACAATTGTTGACTCTATACAGGGGTTTTATCCGCCCCTGTGTGGAGTACAACTCTCATGTGTGGGAAGGCTCCCCACATACAGCTCTTCTCAGTGGGATGGAGTCAAAGGCTTTTCGTCTCATTAACTCTCCTCCTCTTGTTGACTCCCTTCAGCCTCTGTGTCTTCGTTGCACTACTGGATCTTTGTGTCTTTTCTGTTGCTACTTCAATGGTCACTGCTCCTCTGAATTGTCTGCATGCATTCCTACTCCTCTACGACGGGCGCGTTGCACCCGTCCAGCAGCAAACTCTCGTCCCTTTTCTGTCCAACTCTCTAATGCAAGAGTTAACCATTACTCCCGGTCTTTCATTTGTGCGGCAGATCGGCTCTAGAACTGTCTCCCTCTGTCTGTGTTTCATGCTTCCTAAGATCCCCAGTCTTTCAAACGTGGTGTGTCCAGGCATCTCGAAATGATCGGATCTTGAATTTGGCTCTTTCTTGTATTTTGCTTTTCTCTTGGAAGGAACAATAATTGTGGGCTCGTGGCCTTTGGTTCCTTCTTCCTCACATAAAAAAGAAAACCTAAGGCGTGTAGCCGCTCTAATAAGGCAACGGCTTGTAGCCGCGCCCTTGTGACAGCCTGTACCCACACACTAAAGCGACGGCCTGTAGCCACGCCCAAAAGGAGATGCCCTGTAGCCGCTCAAAGTGCTGCTGAACCCCCCTGTAGAATCCAAGAAGGCCGGCAGCCTCACATGGGGAGAGAATGATATACCCTCCTTCTGTAGTTGCTTCGGAGGGCATGACACTGGTGACGGCCTGAAACCACACCAGTAGATCGGAGACGGCCTGTAGCAGCTCCTTGCCTACACATCGCCCTTCATACAGGACTCCAGCAACGGCCTGTAGCCCCACCCATAGACAAGTGACGGACTGTAGCCACACTTCGTCTGTGGTCCCATCAGGAATTAGGCCAAAGTGATGGCCTGTAGCCGCACCGACAGGGAAGGAACGGCTCGTACCTGCCTTCCTCCTGTTGCCCAAGGGACTCAGCAACAGCTTGTAGCCACGCCTGGGAAGGATGCTACAAAAGTTCCTTGCCCCCTGTGACTTCACAGCGTAAGGGCGACCTGCACTCAGCCCTACACACCGGTGGCGGCATAGGTCGCATATTCACCCACCAGGATCGAGGCAGCCCCCAGGAGGAGAACTTCCAGCTCAAGAACTTGTGGAGAGGCCTTGTGTTGTCCCCAGGGTTGTATTCCATATGGCCAGCGTCAGGGGAGGACCCACACCTGGCGGACTCCTGCCGGGAGCAACGCTGCAGTCCTACCCTGACAGTGGAGCAGCAGGAAGGAGACCGTAGCTGACGGACCCTTGATGGTGTCCCCAGGACCCCGGGGCGAGACTTCTTCCCTTCCCGACGAGGGCGACTCCCTCCCCCACCAGGCGCCTGCAGGAGTGCCTACTGAGACTGTTTGGCCCCAGCCCTGAAGGCCAGACCCCAGTCCTTAGCTCCGATAGTGAGGGGCCCTTCACTACTCCGAATCACAGTCCGCGACGAGAGGCGACACCCCTGCTAGTTGTTTCATGGCTGCTGGACAAAAGGACTTCTGAAGGGATTCCACCAATGCCAGGCCCACACCTGTGAGTCCCCAGGCTCCCCCTTCCCCCTTGCCCACCGACCAGTAATTGTGATACATTGTCCCCATAGAGCATAAGTGGAAGACGAGACTCGGAGACTAAGCATATCCACTTTGTGTAAGTGAGAGGTAAAGTTCAGTGCCAGAATGAGAACTCTTGTGACAGTGCATATCCACCTTGTGCAATGCGAAAGGTCAAACTTAGTGTCAGACTAAGAACTCTTGTGACACTGCATATCCATTCTATACTAGTGGGAGACCAAGTCAATACCAGAATAAGGACTCTTGATATACTCTGTGTCCATTAAAAAGCCATACCCTACCCTCTCACAGTGAAACAAGGAACAAATATAAGGACTGTGAAACTGTGTATCACCCGTTTACCCAAACTGAGTTTAGTGTCTATCTTGTATCCTGCACGATACAGGCAACCCATTTCCCAGCCTGTGTATTGACTTTGTATAGACTATCATGTAGAGTGTCTGCCGATTCTGTAGCTAACAATATGTTATTATACGTTTAACATTGTTGCTCTTTGTTTTTGTGCCCTGTTCCACTTACAATATATCCTATCTCCGGTCTAGTAAATAACCTGAATGCATTACAGGCATTTCTAGGACGGAAATACCAGCCTAAAATAAAACACCTAGCATAACACTGGTGGACAGCGGTGGTTGCTGACCCGGGCAGAATATAAAGAGGACCATATCAAAATGGCAATGACACCGCACGTACAGTTACCCAAATTTTATCAAGAACAATATGACATCCACTCATATCTATCAGTAATCTAGCCACTGCTGGATATTGGGTTCAAGGATGATACACAGAAGATAGCTGTCACCCTACCACTCCTGGGCAAAGCAGCGGTCAGCATCGCACCTAATGTTGACCATGAACTGACATGGGCGAACTTCACAAAGAGAGTACTTCAAGCCATCACACCTTCTCTGGGAAGAGTAGTGGCATTGTCACAACTGGATGGTTTAACTTATGACGACAACCTGGATGATACTCTCGTCCAGGCCAGCCAACTCATCACAGCTGCATACCCGGAGACAGACACTGAGACCTGGGAGCAACACACATTCAACACCCTTCTCAGAGCCCTCCCCAGTATGATCAAGGAGCACTTCACCATACACGACCCAACGGGGGATCTGGACAAGGACGTCCAGCTGATACGATGACTCCTAACTTCCTGCTCCACCCTTCAGCAAGTCAACATGGTAAGCAAATTCCCCACGATTAAACCAACACCACACAACAAGCCATGACCACTTCCAGCTCACGCCAGCCCCACACCAGCACCCGACTTATCCAGGGCACACCCCACAAACAAGCGCCCCAGCCACAAGGAGAACCAAAACCTTATTTCAGTCAATCCCCGGGAGTTCTCCACATGCAGCTATCGATGTCCACTTCACGACATCCGTGAGCAACTCAAAGCTGCCCGGTGCAGACTAACCACGCCAGGCCAACGCAAAGTATCATCCCTGGAGAATGATGGCCCCGAGGACGACACCACACCAGCCAGAGATACCGATCCCGGGGAGATGGACCAGGAGGATGGGGAGATCCCACAACAGCTGGATTTTTAGGCCCGCCCCTGCACCTCCCCACAGTGATGGGAGCCACCTGCCATAAATATCGCCCCCCAGTCTACGACAAGATGGGACTGAACGGGGTAAAAGCAAGGCTTCTGGTCGATACGGGAGGACCAGTTCGTGCCTCTACAGCCATTTTACCCGCGCCATAAGTCAGCTTTTGGCCCGCTTTTCCCTACATCAACTCATCTCGTAGACGCAGGGAACGGCCCCCTACCCATCCGTGGGGAAACCCAGGCCCTATGCACCGACACCCACCAACAAGTTTCCATTCAACACAAATTCATTGTTTTCGACTCCACATATCATAACTATGATGGATATCTGGGACTGGACCTGCTGCAGAAACTAAAAACAACCACCGATTGCCACAAGCAGCAACTCTAGTTCCGGAAGCCCCCAGCCCCTTCCCCTGATCCCCCCAAACCAGTGTGCACTTGCACACCCCACCCCACCTTCCCTGCAACCACCACCTCCACCATAACAATTCCCCCTCTGCACGAAGCATGTTTACCATTGAACAAGCCCACAGGAGCATCTGTCCTAGTCTCCCCTGACTTGGTGCCTGGAACCCTCTCAGCCTGCCTCCTGTCCCCCACCTTCCTCCCCCCACACATCGCTGCAGTCAGAATCGTAAACATCACCACGTCCCCTCTCACGCTACCTAAGGGGCTCATGGTAGGAGAAATGGAAGAAGCAGAGCCATGCACCACCATCCCCCCTTCCTCCTCTGCCCCACTGCCCCCCATACCCGACCACCTTTCTCCTCACCAATCAGACACCCTTCACCACCTTCTGGACTTTCAGGACTTTTTTGCATCAGGCCCCTCAGATATCGGCCCCACCACCTGCCTGACACTTGAAATACACACCACAGGACCACTGATCCTTCAACCTTCCTGGCAGAAAAACCCTAAACAACAAGCAGAGGAAGACCAGCAGGTCCAAGAAATACTAGATGCCGGCGTTGTTTCACCTTCCACCAGCCTCAAGTCTTCCTCAGTCATCCTCATCAAGAAAAAGGATGGTACCATGCGATTCTGCGAGGATTACCGTAACCTTCAAGGGTGCCACCCCCCTTCCCAGGTTCGACGACTCCGTCGACTCCCTGTACAGTGCCTCTTGGTTCTCTACCCTAGATCTCCAATTGGGGTATTGGCAGGTCCTTGTACAGCCAGAGAACAGAGGAAGAACCATGTTTTCGACCAGTAAAAACATTACGAATTCAATGTCCTGCCATTCGGCCTTTTCAACGCCCCCGCCACCTTCTCCAGACTGATGGAGTCTGTCCATATTGGCCTCTCCTGGGAAATCTGTCTGGCATACCTGGACAATGTCATCATTTTCAGAAAAACATGGGCCGATCACCTCCAGCACCTCAGGAAAGGTTTCTAACACATCCGCCAGGCAGGCCTCAAGCTCCGGTCTTCCAAGTGTGTACTGGCCACACAGACTGTGTCTTTCCTGGGGCACATCATCTGAAAGGATGGAATATCACCCGACCCAGACAAACTGCGTGCCATCGCAGATATTCCCCTGCCATGAGACATCCACGAAGTTCAGGCCTTCCTGAGCCTTACCTCGTACTATTGATGCTTCGTAAAGGGGTTCGCTAACATTGCCAAGCCCTTCCACGACCTGACCTGAAAGGGAGAACCCTTTACCTGGACCAATGAGCGACGTGCTGCTTTTCAAGAACTCAAGAACAAACTCATCACAGCCCTGGTAATCGCATTCCCTGACTACACCCTGCCCTTCCGATTGTATACTGATGTTTCCCTCATAACAATTGGTGCTGTCCGTGCCCAAGTCCAGGAAGGAGGAGAACACATCATCACCTGCGCCAGCCGCACCCTTAACCAGGCCGAGTGGAACTATGCCACCACCTAATGGGAGTGCCTGGGGATCATCTGGGCCCTTGAGCACCTCCGGGCTTACCTATCTGGGATGAATGTCATGATCATCATGGACCACCAGTCAATCCAATGGTTCCAACAATCAGACACTCACAATGCTCAGCTGATCAGACGGAGAGAGACACTAGAAGAATTTAACTACAAGATATCTGACTGCCCCAGCAAGCTCCACACTAATGCCGATGCACTCTCCGTCTCCCTATCCACACAATTCAACACGAACTGGAGCTTCTCCAATGGTGGTGAAACAAGGACTGGCCACCCTGGATTTCACCCCACTTATTCACCAAACTACACCAGCATTCCATTGGGACACATCATCCTCGACCCCGACACTGCCCTGGACGCCATGAGGCACATCCACTCCGATAATGGGAACCACTTGGGTATGAAGAAACTCCTCCAGGTGTTCAACGATACCTGTTGGACCCCCAGCCCCTCCAAACTGGCCAAACAAATCATCCAGTCCTGCCGAGCCTGTGCATTAGGCAAAGACACCACCTGCACAGCTGGCCCTTCGAGGAGCATAACTGCCCACAAACCATGGCATTTACTTTCTGTGGATGTAGGAGGGCCCCTGCCACCCAAATCAGGCTACCAATACATCATCACCTTTGTGGATACATACTCCAAATTTGTCATCGCGTGCCTGGCCAAAGAACACCATGCCATTGCCATGACCATGCCCTGGTCCACCACATTTTTCCCTACTTTGGAATTACCCAGGACCTGCACTCGGACAATGCCCCTGAATTCACCAGCACTATATTTTGAGAGCTAGCCAACTTATCTGGCTATTGCATCCCCACCTCCAACTGCCGCCCACAACCCTCCTTCAAACTCCTACGATTGCTTCATTACGCCCTCCTCCTCCCTCCCCTCCTCCCCCTCTCCCTCACCATCAACTCCTTCATCCACCACACCACATATCACCTCACCTCCAGTCTCACCGCCGCCACAAATCCTCCCCCCAGCCGGCACCAACACCCCCACCACAACCCCCTTCACCAACAACACATCACAACGTATTACCTGCTGCCCAGCCACTGCTACCCGGCCCAAGCACACCAAGACCACCTGAAACCAAGATGCTCTCACACGCCCATACGCCGCCCTGTGCCGCCTTCACCTCCACATCATCTCCCACCACCACCACATCACACTCCCCCTCCACCTCCTGACCCCTATCTCAAATGCCTCCATCCGACACCATCCCTCCCAACACAACACCACGTGCAATCGGAACACCAAGAGGCCGCACTCCAACCTCACCACCCATGCCCACTCTGAAAACCACCATCACCTGCTTTGGCAGCCTTTCATGCCCTCCCACAAGATACAGCGCCACCTCCTTCCACAACCCCCCTCACCTCCACCACACGAACCAACCACCCCCAGCCTTCACACCCCCAACACGATCACTATCACCCTCATGTTACACCAGGCCCAAATTCCACCCACATCTATCCCAAGGGAAAACACCAGCACTTCGTCCTGGCATAAAACCATCACTTTGTCCTGGCATAAAACCACCACCCAGTCACCAGCATTCAACTCAGTCCCCTAGCAGAACAACTGCCTCTGACCATGAGAATACGGCACACCACCTGGGCACCAACCCATAGCAGGAAGCACCATGTCCAAGGGCCCCATCATCTCCTCCAGCTCCTCTGCACAGCCTTCCAACCCTCCACTTGCACCCTCTTCCTCACTTGCAGCCTCAACATGATGAAAACCTGGCAATGACACAATGGAACACCCTCCTGCAACACCTAACACCAGCCCACAACACCAGCACCACCAAGACTTCCTACCTCCAGCCACGGGGATGTGACTTTTTCCCTTAAGACGGTGGTGAAATACCGGCTGTGGTAACTGAAGACACCACTACACCCCCAGGAGACTACGGAGGGGTAGATGGTGCGTGCACAATGTCCATACAGTACGGACATAAGTCCCACTGGGCCACATGCCCCTATTCCTCGAAGTGCATCCGGCACAACCATCCCAGTCTGAGTGCACTATCTTTTGTCAGGGGCAGCCCTCACCAGGATCGGGGTGGAGCTGAAAACCCAGCTCCAAACAGCATCCCAGCAACAGCCTGTAGCCGTGCAAACCCAGAGATGGCCTGTAGCCTCTCTAATAAGGCGACAGCCTGTAGCTGCACCTTGTGATGGCCTGTAGCCGCACCCAAAAGGAGACGGCCTATAGCCGCTCAAAGTGCTGCTGAACCCCCTGCAGAACCCGTTACAGCCTGTAGCCGCACGTTGGGAGAGAACGGTACACCCTCTCTCCTGCAGTTGCCTTGGAGGGCACGACACCTGTGATAGCCTGTAACCACACAAGTACACAAGTGACGGTCTGTAGCCGCACATCATTTGCGGTCCCATCAGGAAGTCCGGCCAAGGTGACAGCCTGTAGCTGCATGGACAGGGACGGGATGGCCTGTAGCCGCCCTCCTCCTGTTGCCCAAGGGACCTCGGCGATGGCCTGTAGCCATGACAGGGAGGGACGTTACAAAAGTCCCTTGCCCCCTATGACTTCACAATGTGTGGGCGACCTGCACTCAGCCCTACCCACCGGTGGCGGCATAGGTCACACCTCCACCTACCAGGATTGAGGCAACCCCCAGGAGGAGAACTTCCAACTCGAGAACTGGTGGAGAGGCCCTGTGTTGTCTCAGGGTTGTATTCCATACGGTCAATGCCAGGGGAGGACCCACGCCTGACGGACTCCTGCTGGGAGCGACACCACAGTCCTACCCTGACGATGGAGCAGCAGGAAGGAGACCACAGCCGACGGACCCTCAACAGCATCCCCAGCATCCCAGGGCAAGATCTTTCCCCTCCCCCATGAAGGCGATGCCCTCCACCCCCCAGGCACTTGTGGGGAGTGCCTACAGAGACTGTCTGACCCCAGCCCTGAGGGCCAGACCCCAGTCCCAAGCCCCCATAGTGAGGGGCCCTTCACCACGCCCAATCACAGTCCACAATGTGAGGCGACGCCCCAGCGAGTTGTCCCGTGGCTGCTGCACGAAGGGACTCCTGAAGGGACTCCACCAATGCCAGGCCGACACATGTGAGTCTCCAGGCTCCCCCTTCCCCCTTGCCCACCGACCAGTGATTGTGATACATAGTCCCAACGGAGCGGAAGTGAGAGACGAGACTCAGAGACTGTGCGTATCCACTTTGTGTAAGTGAGGGGTAAAGTTCAGTGCCAGAATGAGAACTCTTGTGACAGAACATATCCACATTGTGCAATGCGAAAGGTCAAACTTAGTGTCAGACTAAGAACTCTTGTGACACTGCATATCCATTCTATACTAGTGGGAGACCAAATCAGTGCCAGAATAAGGACTCTTGATGTACTCTGTGTCCATTAAAAAGCCATACCCTACCCTCTCACAGTGAAACAAGGCACAAATATAAGGACTATGAAACTGTGTATCACCCATTTACCCAAATTCAGCATAGTGTCTATCTTGTATCCTGCGCATTACAGGCAACCCATTTCCCAGCCTGTGTATTGACTTTGTATAGAGTATCGTGTGGATTGTCTGCCCGTTATATAGCTAAGAATTTATTAATATACAGTACGTGTAAGGTTGTTGCCCCGAGTGTTTGTGCCCTGTTCCTCTTACAATATATCCTAGCTCCGGTCTAGTAAAGAACCCGACTGCTATACAGGCGTCTCTAGGACGGAAATCTATCTATCTATATACCTAGGCTGCTTCCCCCAAGGAAAGGGAGGTAGCCGAGACGGGACAACACACTCCCCACTTACTCATCCATTCAAACACATTCATTCGCATCTTAGCCCCAAAGAGGAGAATGGACAGATCCTCACTGCACCACACTGCACAAGGGTCAACTGCACAATGCAATCATTGACATCCGCAGCAGGGCCCGACAGCAGAGCTGGTTTACCCCTGCCACATCATAACAGACCCATCCCCTTACCCGCACCTGACCTGTCTAGCTGATCAAACCAAATGCGGGAGAATATTCCCTCAGGGCTGCGTCATCACTTATTCATTCACAATTTCTCTCCATTTATTTCTGTCTCGCACAGCCACTCTTCCTTGCTCAACAGACATCCCTCTCGCATCCAGCGCTCTCTTCACACTGTCCATCCATCCTATTCGTGGTCTTCCTCTCAGCCTTACACCTCCCACATAAGATCGTTATCTTTTTCACCAATCGCTCATTATCCATTCTCTCCATATGCCCAACCCATCGCAACACCCTCTGCTCAACTCTACCAGCCATCTCCCGAACAACTCCGGTTCTCCTTCGCACTTCATCATTTCGCATTCGATCCATACGTGTCACTGCACACATACTCCTCAGACACCTGATCTCCACTACATTCAAACTTTTCCTCTCTGTTACACCCATATTCCATGTTTCAGCCCCATATAACGCAGTCGGTACCACAACACCCTCATACAGCCTTCTCTTTAGATCCATTCTAAGCGAACGACATCTAAACACTTTTTTCATTCCTCCCAGCACCTTTTCTACTTCATTTATTTTAAACTTCACTTCTGCATCTATTCTTCTATCCACAGCAACATGTGACCCTAGATGTTTAAAACACTACCTCCTCAAGCAACTTGCCATTCAAAACTATATTCATCCCCCTACCATCCGTACACTTCATCACTTTACTCTTATTCTCATTTACTTTCAATTTCCTCCTTTCACACACCCCTCCAAACTCCTCTACCAACTGTCTCAATCTCTCCTCTGAATCAGCCACCAGTGCAGTATCATCTGCAAACAGCACCTGCTTCAGATTCCACTCTCCATCAACATTCACCAGACTCAGACCTCCACCTAAAACACCATCCATGTAAATATTAAACAACCAAGGCAACATCACACATCGCTGTCGCAGCCCCACTCTCACGGGAAACCAATCACTCACAGCATTTCCCACTCTTACACACGCTCTACTATTTACATAAAAACTTTTCACCCCTTTTAGTAACCTATCATCAAGTCCATACAATCTTAAAACAGCCCACAAAGCCTCCCTATCAATTCTATCATACGCTTTCTCTAAATCCATGAATGCCCAAAACACATCCTTGCCTTTCGCTAAATATTTTTCACATACTTGTCTCACAGCAAACACCTGATCCATGCATCCCCTACCTCTCCTAAAGCCACACTGCTCATCACCAATCACTCCCTCTTTACCCTCTCTAACTCTCATAATTAACACTCTACCATAAACCTTACCTACAACACTCAACAGACTTATACCCCTAAAGCTAGTACATTCATACTTATCACCCTTGCCTTTATACAACGGGACCACACAGGCACTTGCCCAGTCAATTGGCAGCACCATACCTTTCACAAAGCACACATTCAACAATCTTACTAACCAGTCAACAATAGTCACTCCACCACCCTTCAGGCATTCCACAACACACCCATCCATACCTGCAGCTTTCCCTGTTTTCATCTCCTTTACTGCCTTCTCCACTTCCTCCATCGTGATCAAAGAATCATTCAACTCTCTCAACACATTTATTCCTTGCACCCTTCCATTCGCCACAATCTAAGCCACCCTTTCCTCCTCTACATTTAACAATCCTTCAAAATACTTTACCCATCTCTTCCTTACTGCATCCATCTCAGTTAACATCCTTCCATTCTCTCCTTTTACTTGTTCTTCCTTCCCAGACTCTCCCTTTCGCACCCTTTCCACCTCCTTCCAAAACATTTTCTTATTCTGTTGAAAATTCTCTGTCAGCCGCCTACCCCACCTCTCATCTGCTGCCACTTTAGCATCATGCACAGCCCTTCTCGCCCTATTCCTTTTTTCCTTGTACGTCTCATATGACATCTCATCCTTCCTCTGCAGCCACACTTCATATGCACGTCTCTTCTCACCCCAGCCATACTTACTTCCTCGCACCAACATTCACTCCCTTTTCTTACACCACCACCAACACGTCTCACACCACACACCTCTTCTGCATGCCCCACCACAGCACTCTTAAACAACTGCCATTCCTCCTCCACACTGCCATTTTCCTGATCTTTCACTGCGTTCCACTCATCTTTCAATTTCTCCTGATACTCTATCTCTTTCTCTCTTTTATCCAACTCACTCACTTTCAAAACCTCCTTGCCACACCTAACCCTCCTAGCTCTCACCCATCTCTTACCTACTCTTAACTTTCCCTCCACCAGGTAGTGGTCAGACATACCTCCACCCTCCCCTCTCAGAACTCTCACATCCAACAATCTTCCTATTACATTCCTAGACACAACCACATAGTCCATCAAAACTCTATCAACAACCCTTCCACCCTCCTGTCTCACCCATGTATACTTATAAATATATTGCTTCTCAAACAGCGTATTTCCAATCATCATCTCTCGCTCAATACACATCGCTATCATTCGTTCCCCATTTTCATTTCTTCCAGGCACACCATGCATACCAACTACACCTTCTACTGCTACATTTCCCACACTAGCATTCAGATCTCCCATCATTACCACATTCACATTCGCTCCAAAACTCTGCAGACACTCATCAACGTCATTCCAGAAAGACTCCCTCTCTTCTTCATCCCAGGCCCATATGCACTCACAAACACCCACAACTCACGTTCAAATTTCGCTTTCACCCACATCAGTCTCGATGACACCTCCTTCCATTCAATCACATACTGCTGTACTTCTGGACTCACTAACAAAGCCACACCTTCTCGTGCCCTTCCTCTATCAACACCTGACAATCTTCCATTCACACTTTCAAACATAGACTCACCCTTCCCTTTCGTTTCACTCAAAGCTAACACATCCAACTTTCTTCTCACAAACATTCTCCCAGTCTCCTCCCTTTTAGCCTCAATCGTACTACATCCACGCACATTCATAGACCCAATCTTCAGGGTACGGGGATAACTCCATCCCCCATCCCTTTCTCTGGCCTGTCTCTTTTTAGGAACTAAAAAACAGAGGAGGGGGAAATACCGGCCTAAAAAAAACATCTAGCATAATATATATATATATATATATATATATATATATATATATATATACAGTAACCCCTCCAATATCCGGATCAATAGAGCCATCGGTAGGTTCGGAACCCCTCCAATATCCGGATCAATAGAGCCATCGGTAGGTTCGGATATTGGTTTCGTCCGGATATTGGGCCCCAGCTTATGGACTTGTACTTATGGACCCTAACTCAGAGAAACACCTATACAACTCCCTCCGGACATGCATAGCACCTATTTAACACTCAAATCACACCAATAAGGCACATAAATGACTGAAATAAATGCAAAAGAAACATAAAATGTGGGTTTAGAAGTATGTTCATACATTAATAAACATTCTGGTACTTATGGACTCTATCCGAACCTAACCTAACCGAACCGAACCTAACTCTGAAAAACACATTCCTACTGCACATGCATGAGGTAAGTATAGTATGGAAAGAAGTACAGTATGACACTTTCTAGTAAGTATAGTATGGAAAAAAATACAATATGAAACATTCTGGTACATATAGTATGGAAAATAGTACAACATGAAACATTCTGGCTACTTACAGCAAGTCCCTGGCCACCCCGATGAATAACCGCCTCCTCTCGGACTCTGACAGTAAGAACGATTTCCTGAAGCACTTGCACTACACACTTCCTGAAGTCTTGCACTGAACTTAGTCACTAACACACAGAAGTCCGTTCTTTTCACAGTGTTCACTTTAGTCCAAATAATGTTCCATTTTACTTTAAGTGTTGCACATTAACTTTTCCTCAGTTTTTTTAATTTTCCAAAGCCAAAACAAAGAAGGTTAGTTATGTTAAATTTCTTTTCTACTGAGTCTTTTCTCCCAACTTGAAAACCTTAACACAACACACCGTTTTTTTCACCGCACAACACTCAAAATTCCCGTGTGGTCTAGTGGAGAAGTTCTTGCTGTTTATTCACTGTCAGAGCCCGAGAGTATCACTGGCAGGCGACCAAGGGGTGCATCGGTGGGTCGTGGTGATGGCGTACCGACTACAGAAGACTATGAAGATAGCCGCAAACTCACGTCGAGCGGTGACTCCACTGTAGCTGATGTGCTGGGCTGTGGCTCCGAGCATGAGGGCCTGTCTTGGGAAGGCAACGGAGTGGAACCAGGGCTTGGCACAGCGGGGGTCACGGGCCTGAAAAAACTGTCAATCGTTGACTGACGCAAGGACCGACGATTCTGGCGATTGATGATGCGCTGCCGGAAAGCACGCACTTCCTCCACGAGTCCCAAGGGCCCCATCTCCCTGTCGCAGTCCGGGTGTTCCAGGTAGTCTAGGACGAACTCTAGATGTTCCCGGAGTGCGCTCAGCTTGGGGATGGCTGGAGTAGTGTCCTGCTGAGCGGAGTCTGCATCATCATCGCCTTCGTCGTCGGAATCTTCAAGTTCGGGACTGACACCAGCAACCGAAGATGCGATCTCGATATCAGACAACATCTGATACCCAGGATCACCCTCGTCGTCGTCCAACCACTCACGAACATCGTCCACATCAACATCGTCGCCGTGCGTACGTAGCCATGCATGGAAGTCATCCACGTCAAACCCTAGGAAATCGTACTCCACATCTGTTCCGAGAAGCAGACGAGACCAACCATTTTCAAGAGTTTTCACAGGGACTTCCTTCCATGCACTAGCCCAGTTGTACAGCGCAGACTTGATGTTGTAGCGGCGAAGGTTTTCCAAAGTCCGCTTGCCTCGAGAGTCACGTCCTTCCCTGCGCTCGTCCTCGTCCTCGAGGACAACCATCACCTCGTCCAGGAACTTCTGACGGTACAGGCGCTTTGTTGCCACGATCACTCCTTGGTCCATTGGTTAAATGAGAGCAGTCGTATTAGGTGGCAGAAACATGCACCTAATATTGCCATTTTCAGCAACCAAGTCCTTGTCGCACGGGTGGGCAGGTGCATTGTCGAGGAGAAGGAGAGCCTTTACCTGGTCGCGAGGAATTCCCAGTGTCTTCGTCTGGTAATGGATGACCTCCTTGACGAAGTGATGATGAAACCAGTCTTTGAAAATCACAGCTGTGAACCATGCTTTCAAAGAATGGTACCATACGACAGGAAGGACATCCATCACCCCACGAAGGCACCGAGGCTGCTTTGCACAGCCAACAATAACGGGCTTAAGCCGGTGCATGCCGTTAGCATTGGCACAACACAAAGCAGATGTCCGTTCCTTAGAAAGCTTGCGGCCAGGTACACGCTTCTCCGTCTCATCGGCTAGAGTGTTCGTTGGCACCGAGCGATAGAATAGGCCAGTTTCGTCAGCATTATAGACTTGACCGAGAGTGAGGCCCTCCCTGTCGATCAAGCCTTTCACCTTGTGCCGAAACTCGTCCACTCCATCCACGTTAGTGTCCAATGCTTCGCCATGTGCTTTACGGTTAGTAAGGCCATGTCATAACTTGAACGCGAAGAGCCAACCCTCGGATGCCTTGAAGTCAAGGGCGTTGTGAAGCCTTGCAAACTTCTCAGCAGCAGCCTTCAGCTCCGTTCCACGTACCATCACACCAGCTGCATGTTGCTGTCAATACCAAATCAACGTGGAGCGGTCGATCTCTGCATACTTGGGGGTAAACATAACCTTCCTCTCCACGTTGCATTTGCTTCTCGACGAGAAGTCAGCCGTGTACTGCATGAGCTTGTCTCGGGAACGCTTGATATCGAACAAAGTCGACCGGGCCAGGTTGAACTCGCGGAGAATGCGTGAGGAAGACCAACCCGCATCAACCTTCTCCAATATCTCCCGTTTCTTCTCCAGAGTCAACACCACTCTCTTCCTTTTCTCAGGAGGCGGGGCCATCATCACACACACTAAGAGTAGGGCAGAGAGCAGCAGGAGGCCTTGCAGCAAGTACGGCACCACCACAAAAGCGAGCACGTGGGCAGCCATGGCAAACAGCGTAGGTCTTGTCGCGGTGAGAGACAGGCGGGAAGTGGGGATGATGCAGCGGCGCTCTATCGGACGTTGGAGGAATGACGAACCAAAACAATGCTCTCACGCGGCGCGCAGGGCAAGTTCAAATTACGGACGGCAAAAAATCGATTTATTTTTTTATTTTTTTTGAATTTTCGGACCATTTTTGGGAATGTTTGATCCCAGGACGATAAGGTTCGGTTAGTGGGGATGTTCGGTTATTGGGCGTCCGGATATTAGAGTGATTACTGTATATATATATATATATATATATATATATATATATATATATATTGCCAGATGCCTTAATCCCTTATATGGTGTGGCAACAAACAAATCGCCTCCACGTCACCCTGTCCCCCGCCATTTCACTTCCCTGCTCCCAATTCACATCCCCCTCTCTCATATACCTCTCCACTCCATCCCTCCATCTCATTCTTGGCCTTCCCCTCCCTCTCTCCCCTTCCACCTCACTCACATACGCTCTCCTTGTCAGTCTCTCACTCTCCATCCTATCCACATGCCAAACCACCTCAATGTGTTTCTCTTAACGCTCCCTATCACATCCATATCCACACCACAACGCTCCTTCACATCCTTATTTGTCAGTCTGTATCTCCAAGTGACTCCACAGGCTATTATCAAATAACTCATTTCCACTGCTCTCACATCCAAGCTTCATTTCCATATGTTAGAGTTCGTATCATAATCCTGTCATGTAATAAATTTTTCACTTCTATGCTCACTTCCCTGTTTCTTATTACAGCCTTCAAGGATCCAGCAACCTTTCTTCCTTGTTGTACCCTTTCAACCACTTCACCATCCAAACTTCCATCCTCACTCATCACACTACCCAAGTACTTAAACGTACTCACATTTTCCATTTCCTCATCATCCAGCCTCACTGTACATTCACTGATCTCACCTCTCTCGAAGACCATAACTTTACCTTTCCCTACATTCACCTTTAGATTCCGTTTCTTACACGCTCTCCCAAACTCATCCACCAAGCCTTGGAGCTCCTCTTCGCCTTCACTTAACAACACAGTATCATCTGCAAACAACAATACAGGAAGTTTCCAAATACTATCCTCTCTTATTAGGGCCACTCCAACATCCACTGCCCTACCTTGTATCTCTTTCCATATACAGATTGAACAATCATGGAGACATGACACAATCCTATTTCAACGTAACCTTCAAATAGAAAAACTCACTCCAGTTCACTATCCACATGCACTGCAGCCTTAGCACCCACATACATACTCTTCACAGCATTCAACAACTTCCTATCTACTCCATATACGAGTATTCTTAATACTTTCCACAATCCTTGTCTATCCACCCTGTCATTTGCTGTCTCTAAATCCATGAAGGCCGCATACAACTTCTTTTCCTTCTCTAGAAACTTTTGCACTAGAGATCTAAGAATGAATATCTGATCTACACAACCACTTCCCATCCTAAAGCCTCCCTGTTCTTCTCCAACTAATTCTTCGGTTATTTCCCTAACTCTATCAATAAGTATCCTACCGTATACTCTTCATATTCCAATAAGAAGACAAATGCCCCTATGATTACCACACACCTCTTTTTCCCCTTTCCTTTTGTACAAGGGAATAATTATACCTGACTTCCAATTCTCCAGGACTCTACCTTCCTCCCAGTCCAATCTGCCCATCTTTCACATCCATTGTACTACTATCTCTCCCCAGTGCTTCAGCATTTCACTACACTCTTCGTTAATTTCTGGGGCTTTCCCCATTTTGACTTTCTTCATTGCTTCCACTACTTCCATCCTACTTATTTCTTCCTGCCTTCTCACCTCCCTCCTTCTCCCAGCCATTCCCCAGCCACTTATATTCGCATTACTTTCAGTCATATATATATATATATATATATATATATATATATATATAAGCTGGGAATCCCGCCGCTACTATTTTAATAGCGACGGTGGTAACGCCTTTACTTTTTATAGCCAGTTGCGGAACTGAGAGCGCCGCTACTTTCCGGCCGTGCTCACACGTTACCGCGCTCCTTGCTACTCACGCGACGAATACAGGTCCGGAGTCGGTGAGTACATACTGTACAGATATGCCAAAAGCTTGGCTGTATTTATTAATGACGAAAGATAATACTTTCGTCAGTTCTGCCAAGTAATGATGTTTGTTCTCCATTACATCAGTTATTTATTAATTATTATTTATTAGTGTACATTACTGGTTCACAACATTAAACAGGAATTTGCTACTTAATTATCGATCATTTAAATTAAATAACTGGCAGCTCGGCGAGCAGCACGGGGACTGAATGCAAGCCAGACTACCCAGTCTCAGTTTACTCTGCCGTGGTCAGCAGACTGCGATTTTTCGACATTTCTTTGGACTTCAATTCCTATTATGGAACCTGACCCCTGTACTGACCAGAATATTGAACTTGTAATTTGTGCCTTTGCTTCGCACACACACACACACACACACACACACACACACACACACACACACACACAACCTTTATCCCCGTCACCGACTCCTGCTCTCTGCCTCTCTCTCTTTCAGACTAATTCTTACTACGTTATTATTTCGTAACAGTATGTTTCTTTCAGTTTAATGTAATGGAAAAACATTGCTATTGTAAAAATAGCCTTTAAAAGAAAGCCCCAGTTCATTTTTACTTTCGTTTTCGTACACATCTTAAACAGGCATCATTGAAAATATAATAAATCAGTATAATATGTATCAATGGTAGGCCACCGTTTTTTTGCCTTTTATTTGCGTATGTTACTTTCAGTAGGTATACTAGGTAACAATGTAAAAAAACATTTGTTCCATTATACAGTAAATAGCTTTTTCCTGTACCTTCGGCTCTAATCTTCATTAAAGTGACACCGACATGTACTGTACACCCAGCGGCAAAAGTCCTGTCGCCTCGGCCGCCTCACCGAGACCCGCGATATCCATAGACTCGAGAATGGTAGCTGCAGATAACGTGCATATTTCTGCCAACAGATGGCACAGTGTGAGGTGTGTGGTGGCGAGGGTGGAGGAGGATGGGGGAGAGGAGGGGTTATAGCTTTTGGGGGGGGGATATAGGGGAATGTGGAATGAGGTTTACAGTATTTTGTGACGTTTGATCTGTATAAAATATATTCTATTTTTCAATGACTAGGTGGCCATCATTTGACACGTGAAAGGAACCGAGGATGTTATATCTGCATTCACATAAATAAATGTCAATGATGCTTATACGATTCTGTTGCCAGCTTCATACTAATGTATAGGTTGGTTGCACATTTATATAGATGTGTTTTTAGTAAGATGATTGTCATTCATACAAGGAGTAGGCCAATAATGACCTTGATAATAATAAACATTATTATATTTCCGTAAATTTATATACATTTATGTACTGTAATAAGTATAGACAAATCCCAAAACAGCCGTAACGTTATATTCCCTACTGAGGATTAAGTAACCCTCAGAAAATAGAAAATATTGATTCATTATACCACTATATATTGTTTATGAACAGTAATGTCTTTGGTACTAGACACTCGTTAGTACGAAGACCAGCCACCACAGATATTGATTTATTATACATTATGTATTTAAATACACAGCCTTAACAATATGCAGTAGAATGATCAGGCACCATTATAAATGTTAATGCATTATATCATCATATAATGTAAACAGAAAAATATAGGGTTACTGCACACACCTTAGTACTACTAAGGCTTAATAGGATGACCGGCCACCATTTGCATCGAACACCTCCTGTAGACGTGTCGGCATACTCTTAACAAGATTCCTACATATATTAGGGCGACGCTTTATTGATTCCCACACTTCAAGGGCTTGCGTTTCTATTGCTTGGGTGGTTCGTTGTTCGCCCACATTCCAGTCACCAGCCATAATTGACTATAGGTTTTCAATGGGATTCATGTCACACCCCTTTGCTGGCCAGTTTATTACTTCTATTTCTGGATGCTGTTCTAGCCAGTCTCTTACCACATTGCAGGTATGGATGGGGCTCTTATCATGAACTAGAACGATAGGGTGTGGTTCGGGAATAGCCATTCGCCTCACTGTTGGCACGAGAACATCCTCCAACACTTTTACATAATCATTGCCTGTGAATCGTCCTGACAGTTTTATCAACTCCCCTGGACCCTCAGCCCACATCCAACCCCAGAAATTAACACCCACTCGTCCACTCTTGGCTCTCTCCTGAATATTAACGTCATGATATCTGGTTTTCCTTCTCCTCCAGCATTGCCGTGCTCGTGCTTCCACCGATGTAAAATACTTTTCATCAGTGAAGATGACATTTTCCCAAAAGGAGTTTTCCCTACATAGATACTCAAGCACAAATCCAAGGCGGCATTCCTTTTGTTGTGGTGTTAATAATTCTTTATTGGCGGGGATACAGCATTGAATATTTGCCTCGTGGATCCGCCGCCTTGTTGTGCTAGGATGGCAGGGCAGCTGAAGGTTACGGGTGTGGTGAACTGCCGATGTTAATGGCTGGTTTTCCACTGCGTTGAGGAGACGGCCATCACCGTCAGGTGTTGTTACCCGTGGCCTTCCACTCCTTGGTTTGGTTAACAGTGATCCCTCCTCCCGGAACCTTCTAATCCACCTCTACACGGTCCTTTGTGATACTCCAGTAGTAGCTGCAATATCTCTAGTAGGGATGCCACTTTCCCACAGTCCAATAATTCGCCCCCGTTCAGATATTGCCTCCACAGAGTTAGCTCTCCCTGTAGCCATGCCTATGGGCAAGTAATCACAAATAACATGAATATTTTAATGGGAATATGCTCTTCAAATAATAATAATGATAATAATAATAATAATAATAACGAACATTATTTCACCTCTTAATTACAGTACTCTCAGGACAAGTAGACGTATAATAAGTGTAAAATATATATGTCGATACTTTTAGCTGACATGAAAACTAATCCACGCTGTAGGTTTCAAGAGACCATAATTTGCGGCTAGAGTAACAGAGGATGAGCACCACCCCACCGGCTAGGTAGCGGGACGCGAAGTTGTGATGATCACCAGATAAACAACCAAACCTCCAGGCTACGCTCGAATGCAGCTATTACATTAATAACTAGAGGGGGTATGATCAGAGAGCACAGACCTCCGCCAAGGGTTGGCTCCAACATATCCTGAAAATTTCATCGAAATCTGTTTGGTAGTTCTTGAGTTATCTATTACACACACACACACACACACACACACACACACACACATATGCGGGGTGTCACATTACCTCCTTGGCGGCGATAAATATATACTATATCAACATAACAGGTGACAATACAGTTGTATCAAAGTTCCATACAGAATATAAGAGGAATAGTTTGCATTTAAAAAAGCAGTATAGACGGCGCTTATACATGTCTTACCTGTTAAGAGTAATGGGGTATAACAGATCGTGTGGAAGGATGTTCGTCAACACATCACTTCTGTTGGTTAGGCCTGTATCCCGAACCCTCAACAAGCCGCCTCACCATGATTGTTTGATCTGACCACTGATCTAATGGTTGTTTCTCGTATCTAAGGCGACCATGTCAGCAAATCACTTGTTGATTGATGCCCAATCAGTAATTACATGATAGGGTAAACCCATAGGGGCACTTTATCATCAGTTTATTGCGTTAGAGAGAGAGAGAGAGAGAGAGAGAGAGAGAGAGAGAGAGAGAGTTTGATTGACGGTATTTTGTTTGTTTTTTCGTAAATTTCCCTACAATGCTTAAAATGTCTGGTGGTTTATCATGCTGTGTTCCATGTGTTACAAACGTAGTTATATTTTCAGTTTATTATAAGAAATGGAAAATACATTCAAATAAAGTGTTCCCTCCTCCCCCTACCTTTAGACCCCCAACAGCTACAATCCCTCCTCTCCCCCATCGTCCTCCACCCTCGCCGACACACACCTCACAGTGTGCCATCTGTTGGCAGAAATATGCACGTTAACTGCAGCTACCATTCTCGAGTCTATGGATATCGCGGGTCTCGGTGAGGCGGCCGAGGCGACAGGACTTTTGCCGCCGGGTGTACATGATGTTTTTATTTTTTTTTCAATATAAGTATATACTGACATTACTGGTACACAACAAAACCACCCAGACTGACTAATATCAAAATAGTATTAGTGCACTGCTACATCACAGATTTTTGTTAACCTTTCCTTTGTGTACTGTACCTTTTCCTTATCCAAAGTAGCGGGAGCGGGAGCGCCGCTACATTTCGTATCAAGTAGCGAAACCAGTAACGCCACTACTTTTTTGAGCTAGTAACGGGAATGGGAGCGCCGCTACTTTTTATCAGTAGCGTTCCCAGCACTGTTAGAGAGAGAGAGAGAGAGAGAGAGAGAGAGAGATCTATTCATATACACAATTAGGTCTATCTATCTATCTATATATATATATATATATATATATATATATATATATATATATATATATATATATATATACACTCGTATACCGGTATATATATATATATATTCTTATCACCTCAGGTGGTGGGGTGTTCGTACGGAACCTCAATTTCAGAAGGTAGAGGACAACGAGCGTTGATGTGTACACTATTTTTATTACAAACGTTTCGACTTTTAAAACGTCATCATCAGTGATGTAAATATGGGAAACACTAAAAACTTAATATTGTGCAAGTGAAAAACACACATATGACGAAAATTAAATAGAGGGATGGGAAAGCATACTAAAATAGTTACGTAACATACAGAGGCACTTCAGACAATGTTATTTAGAGATGGATTATGGGATTTTATTGATTGTAGGAATCTTAAGTTATTATTTGATGAAGAAACTAATATTTTAAAATACTCCTTTTTAAGTATGATATCACAAGATCACAATGGTCTCTTACTGCTGAGTGAGGAAGGGGCCCGAGTCGTCAGCCTGTCCTGCTCGACTGATCCTTATGTTCGTCTGTCCTAAACTTGAAAGCACTGTTTATGCTACCAATATACCCTGCCTGGCAACCTGACCAAGTGAAACAACAGACGAACGTACTGTAGGTCGGTCGGAACAGGGTGTTTAACGTGAAAGAAAAAAAAAATGCCAATTTTGAATGAATTAGAATAATCTGAAAGTCAGTATGAGGATAAAATTTAACAAGGCTGTGAGTTAAGCGGTTTTTCATTTGAACGGAAATATCACCCAAGTAGGGTAAACTGAGATATCGAACTCTCCAGACAGATTAATGGTGTTGCTGTGGGATCACCCCTAGGACCTACTTTTGCAACATCTTTTCGTTATTGTGAAAAATTATGACTAAAAAACTGTCCAAATAACATTAAACCATGGATGTGCCGAAGGTTTGTCGATGATAAATTTGTCATATTTATAGATAAAAGCCATGCTTAGGATTTTTTGCACTGTATTAACACTCATGATACCATACAGTTCGCGATTGAAACAGAGTACAACGGTGGTCTCCCATTTTTAGATGTCCTTGTTACGAGAGAGAATGGTAAATTCCTGTGCTCTGTGTTCCGTAAGCCTATTTTCTCAGGTTTGGGTAGCAGTTTTTCCAGTTATTGTTGCACAATGTTTAAAATCAATGCTGTTAAGACCTTGTTACATAGAGCATTTTTTCTCTCATCTACATAATTTATTCCATGATGAGTTTTGCTTCATAAGTAAATATTTTGTAAATAATGGCTATAGTGATAACTTGTTTATCGTCTTTTAAGGAATTTTCTTAACAACCACTACATGCATAAATAACTAATCTCTACTGCTAGTGAGGATCTCAGTTTACCCTACCTGGGTAATATTTCGGTTCAAATGAAAAATAGTTTAATTCACAGCCTTGTTATATTTTATCCTCAAATTGACTTTAAGAATATACTAAGTAACTCATTCAAAACTGGCTCATTTTTTCACGTTAAAGATCCTGTTCCGACCGACCTCCGTTCGTCTATTGTTTATTGTTTCACTTGCCCAGGTTGCCAGGCCGGTATATTGGTGGCACAATCACTGCTTTCATGGTTTGGACAGAGGAACATAAGGATCAGTCGTGCAGGACAGACAGGCGACTCGGTGGGGGGGTCAATGTTTACATGTTCACCTCAGCCGATCTTTTCATCCAGCCTGAGTGTTTCCTGTTGTTTTTGGTGTGATTCGATCGATTTTGACCTTCGTTTCTATCGAAAGTAGCTGGTTTTTGCCGAACGTGACTAGCGACTTCCGGTAGAAACGAATGGCTAAAATCAACTCAGATCACACCAAAAACAACAGAAAACACGCAAGTTGATGCCTGTTACCACGTGAAACGTCCTATTTTTATAGCTAAAGGAAATTAATCAGTAGGTCAAACTTTACCCTAACCTAACCTAACTAACCTAACCAACCTAACCTGCTGCAGTGGAAAGCTTACCTTAGAGACACGATAGTCCAGGTTGTGCACTATAGTTCTCTGGTATTTTTTTGACGATATTCGCGGGCCTTCATTTTTGTGGGAAATGCTTCATTTTACCTCTTTTCCAATCATGAACTTTGGATGAGGAGCTGAAATGAAGCACTTTCGACACAAAACGAAAGCAAAAATCACTCAACTTGCATCAAGAACTACCAACTGGAAACTCTTATTAATGCGTAAATAATCAATATTACACCCGTGGCACAGATCACGTCCTTCTTCATTGGAAACCATGACGAGAGGAATTTGAATTTTCCACCGTGAAGGAATCAAAGACCGCGCTTCAAAATGATTGGTAGAATACCATCACGTGCCCTAAAATATGCCTATGAGTGGATAAAACAGACCTAGCAGCTGCATGTGCAGTCGAAGGAAAGAGAAACACATACGAACACACGCATTTTTTTTACAAAGACTGGCCGAGTGAAGATCCAAGGCATGGTTTTGGGGGGGGAGGGATTACAATCACGTGTAACTCATTTATTATCAACTCCTAAGAGAAATGTCATGGAAGAAAAGATTCTTAGAATGACCAAATCTACTAGAAAATATTAACAAAAAGTCGATAATCGCAAGAGGTGTACGTGTAAAGTATGACCGACTCAGATCCCCTCACACTTAGCAGTAAGAAACCATTGTGAATCTTGTAATATCATACTTAAAAAAAAGTATTTTAAAATATTAGCTTCATCAAATAACTTAAGATTCCTAGAATCAATATTTTCATATAAAGTCCCATAATCCATCTCTAAATTACTCTATGTCTGCAGTACCTCATTATGTTACGTAACTGTATGGCTCTCTGTGCCTTTTCCACTTGCACTATATTGTGTTTTTAGTGTGTCCCAATTTTAGATCAATCATGATGACGTTGAAACGTTTGTAATAAAGATGTTGTTCACGTCAACGCTTGTTTTATATATATATATATATATATATATATATATATATATATATATATATATATATATATATATATATATATTAGGGTGGTCTGAAAAAATATTTGAATTTTGGATGCTCAATATTTGTTTCATTAGACTGAAAAATACGTTAGGCAAAACTGCAGGTCTTCACAACGTCATTCAAGGTATGCACAACTGGACCGAAATTACAGATTTTCGGATGTTTTCTCTCTCAGTCAACGTGCTCATGAAAGCTGATAAATGGTGAACATTTGCTATATTCTTTATCAAGTAGTGTTCGATTCACCCAAAATGTGAAAATAACATAAGAACAAATGGACAAACACATATTGCATGTGCGTGGCTTTGTTTACATTGGGATATTGATGTCGATTTGTGGCTACCACTTGAAACAGGTAATGCTTTTGGTCTTCACTTTATGTAATTGAAGAGTTGCTGTTCGAAATAAGTGTCACCACTCTTTCGGCCACATCATTCACCAAGGTCATCTCTTGTAGAATTTCTTTCGACTGAAGGAAATGTGGATCGTCATTCCCTTGGCTTGGATCTTTGGAGACGAATCCAGAATCCAGTACCATGGTTTGAAATAACCAGCTGGTGTTTGCTGATGCCAGTTTTTTGAGCTCCAGAGATGGAATTTCCTCTTCTGTCGCTTCCAGTTTCTTTGGTAGTTCCTTCTCTTCTTTTCACCACATTGATTGAACAGCGCCAGAGCTACCAACTCCTTGCTAAAGTACCACAGATGTCACTGGAAAGCTTTTGTGGCTGCTACTGCGACTGCCCTATCTATCTTCTCCCCATAGTAACGAAGCTGTTTGAAGAAAGATAAATCATTGGTCTGAGTTTCAAACATTTCATCGTCCTGGAACCACACTGGACAAAAGTCAGGAGCAACAAACGGAGCCATGGTGTGAATCAACATTTTCTCCTTGGCGGTCAACTGGAACTGGTGTTAAAACATGAATATATGGAGACAGTATAATACTCTAGACACCCAGTGAGCATGGTGTACAGAGCTGGGCAGTCCAAAACGAATCTCTCGGTGAGGAGTCTCACCCAGGAAGATAGCACAGAGCTCCACTAGTCAGAGGTAGTCATCCTAGGGCTGAGTGTGCTTGAGAGCTTCCATGTAGTTGTCGAGAACATATTGTATCAATATAGTCCAGTTGTCAAATGGCTAATTTTTGGCTAAGCATGCTTGGCGTCATTAGGAACTTTTTTTGTTGAAACACCTTCTGCGACCATCCCTTAGTCATAATCAGCCGAGTGCCAGCTTGGTACCTTTGAGGAATTTTTTTTTAGAGCCAAAAAACAAAATGGCCACCACCAAATATCGATAGATCTAGTTTTTTTTTGCCAATATCTGCACTTTTAAGCAACTTAGAAGCACAAACTTGGTGTTTGCTAATAGGTTTTCATGGTCAAGGAATCCAGTTATGATAATAAAAAGCTTGTATATATAACAGGTCATCAACATTTTCTATTTGGCATACCCTAATATATGAAAATACATGTACTGGTTTTTGCCAATATACTAACTTGTAATATACATGATAAAGTAGCCTAGTTGTCATCCATAATGTTTTTTTTATTTTTATTTTTATTATGGAATCTCTAATGATATGAAAAATTTCTATTCATATAACCCTTTCAGATTTTCGGGATGGTCACCACAAATAATTGTTATTTTCCCTAGATTGCAGAAATTGTGGTTAACATTTTGAATAACATTCTAAATAATGGTAATAGTGCTTTTATATGAATTAGGTTAACACTTCTTTCTATTTTACAGGTTATAGTCAGATACATTGAGTCATGGCTTCTTCAGAAGACAACATCTGCTTTTTCAACTGCTCTAATGCTTCCAGAAAACTGATAACTGCCAGTCGAACAAGAATAGAAACAATCATACGAAGTAACAAACGTAGGGGTGACAGGCTTCATGAATAACTAACTCATTCTCTAAGTATTCTGTGTCACAAAAACTGTGTATCCACTTATGCCTCTGAGCATCATATCAAGCGACATGAAAAACTGTCCAAGGAAGAAGCTCCTCCACCAAAAAAAACACGCCGATCTGAAACCACTGAATTCATTTTCAAAAAACATTGTCTATTCTGTGGTAAAGAGTGTGAAAAGCTTGATGCACACAATCCCCAACGATGGAGAAAAGTGATTCAGTGTTGTACAGCAGAACGAGGGAAGGATTGCAAATCATTCAAAGAAAGTATTTTGTTAGTTTGTGACCAACGCAATGACTTGGAAGCTGGTTCTGTTCGTGTTCGAATCCAAGGGGCAGTCTCTGATTTACACGCTGCAGACGCCCAGTATCATCTTGATTACTATAATGGTTTCATGTCACCAAGAGCTATACAAGCATCCATTAAAAAAGCCTCAACCTCTTCAAACGTGGACAAAGCCTTCTTGAAAGTTGTAGAAGAAATGGAAAGAGATAAGAGTCACCTTTGGAATTCTGTGGAACTCCTTGCACTATATAATTTTCTTGGTGGTGATGAGCTGTCCAGGCATAATCTTGTGGAATATGTGACCAAGCATTTTGAACCACAACTCATAAAGATGTCCGGGAATGGGTACGCTAGTCTACTAGTCTTCAAGGGACATGCACCAAACTTTCTAAGGGCAGTTGAGGACACAGATGAAGTATCTACTGAGATAAAGCACCTTGCCAATTGTATCTTGAAAGAAACCAAACAACTGAAAAAGTCTGACAGTACATATTCAACTCGAATTTCTGAAGACATTGCAAGAGAGGCAGTAAGTCCAACCTTAGCTAACCTTTTGGAAGCCATTTCGCCAAAATTCATTGAAGGAAACCAAACTCTTCTCATTGGCAACATTGTCACAAGCTGTGTCACCAACAGAGCATCAAGCCTACAGATAGCTCTAGGAGTGTTACTTAGGGAGAAATACCTGATAGAGCAATGTTACTTTTTTGGTATTTGCGCATCATATGATGAAGTGCTCCGCTTTGAGGCATCAGCTGCTCATGCTGCCTCCAATGAAGCAGAGCTGACAGGCTTGCTGAAGAATGAAAATGGTCTAATTCAAACAGCAGCAGACAACTATGATGCCAACGTGTCTTCCCCTAATGGAATTCGTTCAACACATGCTCTTGCTCTTCTTTTGACACAGATGAAAGACGAAGGAAGACCAGAACTTGAAGAGCCCCCAATTATCAAATGCATCTCCAAAGGGGAAATAAAGGATAAAGTTGTACAACCAGTAAGTTATCACTGGTTTAATGGGCCAAAGAAACCTGAAATGCCAGAGACTTTTACCACTCGTGCAGTACCACCACTGAAAGTACTTGCATCCCAGATAGTGTCTCTCTCCAGGGCACATGATAAAGACCATCAATTCTTGTTAAAAGTATCAGACAACACTACCTCCACCCCTGAGTACAATGGCTTCAATGTTATGCTTGCACGAAATCAGGGACAATTTACCAGCCTGCCACGATTGCTATATACACACCATTGATTGACATGACACCTGCTGATCAAGATACAGTTTTGTCTCCCATGCTAGAAGCTCAAAGACTCACAAACAGAATGGGACAAACAATCACTGTGTTCACAAATGACCAACAACTATATCGAATATCTGTGAATGTTATGTGAGTCCACCCTGGGTTGTTCCCAAACTTTGTGCCACGACTGGGAGGGATGCATTTCCTAATGAGTTTCATCGGTGCTGTGGGAACTCTTATGGGCAATACAGGACTGACTGAAATCATGCAAACAACCTTTGGTGGTGTCCCAAAGATGCTCAGTGGCAAAAACTTCCCGCAAAACATGCGAGCATTGCGCATGGCGGTTGAGGAAATTCTACGATCAGTTGTGGTAACGAGCAATGGTTACGACCATTTGATGTCCATCCTCAATGCCAGGGCAAGCAAAGCTGTGGGTTGATAACTTGATAAAACCAGTATTCCTGATGATGGTGTTCGTTAGGGCTGAGAGGGAAGCTGACTGGCCTCTCCATCTGTGGGCAGTTGCAGAGATGCTTCCCTACTTCTTCGCTGCTAATATTATGCCAGGTATGTTGGAATGTAAACAACATTAGAGTGTTTCCTTTTAGCTAAGATAAGGTAGGAATAATATCATCATGTTTTGTACTGAAAATAAGTTTGTAAATTGTATTAATCACCTTCTGCTAACAATATTAATAATATTTATTTTCTCTATCTTCAGATATGGTCTGTACTATCTTCGATCAATGGAATGTCTGCCAAGAGATCTTCTCAATGATTTCCTGAAGGGTAAACACGTTATGCGTCACAACCAAGGCATTTGGAATGGCATCTGGAGTGACATGTTCATAGAGTCAACTTTCATGAGATATGGCCATAAGTCTGGTGGACTCACTGGACTCACTCTCAAGCCGTCAGCTGTTGCTAAATGGGCTCTGAGCTTGCATATATGCAGCCAGCTTTGGGGTGATCTAGCAGCAATGAAAGGAGTAGATAAAACCAAAACTATCACAACCCACAAGGAAGAGGACCCAGGTAGGATTGCTAGTGACACATCTGATCGACAGAAGCTCCAAAATGCTCTTCAAAATTACATCGATCCTCTTGCAGTAGAGACTCACCCCTCTGGTCTTTTGAACATTGTTACAGGACTTCTTACTACAGGCAAGGTAAATGTTGATGACTCTGTCAAGATTGGAAAACAACAAATGGCTGAATTTGAATGTGGATGGCCAAAAAGCTTCCATCAAACATTACCAAAGAAGGTGATCACAATGTCTACAACCAAAATGAACATCAAAGTAGATGACAAGCCTGTCTATGATAGTGAACTGATCTACACCCGAGTCATGTGTCTTCAACAGTAGAGAGATATTGATATCAAGGATGTCATCTCTCACGAGTTGTCCCCTGTCCCAGCATCTTTGTTTGATGAGAGTGGTATGATGCGCTCTCAGTCAAAGGCCATCCTGAAAACGAAACTCCAAGTTGAGCAGTCAAGTCGGATACAAGGTGTACCAGATGCTGTCATCATCGATGGATGTGCTATGTTATGGACAGTACACTGGCCCACAAATGGCACAGTTGAGGATTACCTAAACAACTTTATGGGTAGCATCAAGTACCACCTAGAACGTTGTGATGTTTACCACATTTTTGACAGATAAATCATAACTAGCACAAAGCAAATTACAAGCTCCAGTCGGTCAAGTAAAGATGCAAGTCAAAAACATCAGGTCAGCCTACACTCAAAACTTCCAGTCCAAAAAGTAGTTCTCAGTGTAACCTACAATAAAGTCCAACTAATTGATTTGATTTGTGACTACCTAATCACCCACACTATGAACAACCAGAACAAACTGGCCATCACTGGAAAAAATCCCACACCTGTACAAGTATGGAAGAATTTAACACTCCAGAGACAAGATCTGAAAACACACCATGAAGAAGCTGATGTCATCATCATTCATCACCTGGTTCGAATTACCTCAGGTGCCAGTGATAACTCACACTTCAAAGTGATCTGTGACGATACAGACGTCTTTATCCTACTGGTTTATTTCTACCTTGAGGCGAAAATGGAAGTGAATGTCAGTATAGAGGGCCCATGTGCTGGAAGAACAACAGTTGACATTCGCCAAACAGCACAAAAACAACAAAGCATTGCCAAATATCTGCATGGGGTGCATGCCCTAACGGGTTGCGACACTGTCTCGTATCTTTTCGGCATTGGAAAAGCCACAGCTTTGAGAGTCCTCGTTATTGGACATCAGCTCAACTTGATTGGTCAGATAGGAGCAGATAAAACAGACCTGTTATCTGAAGTGACTGCATTCATCGCTGCTTGTCATGGCTCCAAACATGAAGGTGATATGGGTGTTCACGGTTATCAAGTGTGGAAGGCTAAAATTGCAAATGCAAAGATTACATCTGCTCCAAAACTCAAGACATTGCCTCCATCGCAAGATGCCTTTGTTCAGCGTGTACGCCGAGCTCAAATGCAAGTCATTCTGTGGAAATTAGCTGCAGATTCCGACCCTCCAGTTTTAGTTCCCACACAGTATGGATGGTATGAAAGTGAAGACGGAACATCATTTCTTCCAACTACACTTCCACCTAATGTATCTCCTGTCCCTACCAACATTCTGCAGCTGATTAAATGTGGATGCTCCACCAACTGTCCATGTTCCTCTGGGCGTTGTGGCTGTGTGGTGTCCTAGATGTCATGTTCAGTGTTTTGTTGCTGTAATGCTGGCTTTGAGTGTTGCAATGAACATACTAGAGAGGTATCTGCTCAGGAAGATGATGATGATGATGATGATGATGATAATTATGATTGAACAAGTTACGAAACACTGTCAAGGATATCTGAATTTCCTAGAGAAAATACTTATTTAGTTTATTATTAGAAATGTCACATTTACATTACTGTCCTGTTCCTATTCAAAGATAAAAGAAAATGTTTTCATGTGACTTAGAAACAAACATATAACAAAAGTCAGACTTAGTGATGTTTAGTGGCAGTGATTTTGTAATCTAAAGTGATAGTTATATCCTACGAAATTTTCCATGCAATTATTAGATTTAGAGACCCTAAAACCTTTATAGTGAACATTAAGAATGCTTTCCTCTATGGTTTAGAAATGATAATGTTGGTAGTCTAGAGGAAGTGTATAGTAAAACAAGAAGGCTACTTTCAAATATTGGGGGCGGCCATATATAATATCTGATGACCTGTTTTATATATATATATATATATATATATATATATATATATATATAAGCTTTTTATTATCATAATTGGATTCCTTGACCATGAAAACCTTTAAGTAGACACCAAGTTTGTGCTTCTAAGTTGCTTAAAAGTGCAGATATTGGTAAAAAAAAACTAGATTTATCAATATTTGGTGGTGGCCATTTTGTTTTTTGGTTCTAAAAAAAATTCCTCAAGGGTACCAAGCTGGCACCCGGCTGATTATGACTCAGGGATGGTCACAGAAGGGGTTTCAACAAAAAAAAAGTTCATAATGACGCCAAAGCATGCTTTTTCAGACTTCTGCTGGACTAATACAGGATTTTCCTTCAGCACTACACTGATATAGTGCTTGTGTTTCCCATCTGGAAATCGAACATTTTTATTTGATGACACTTTTTCTAAAACTTTTAGAATGAGAAAACATCTGGACCGCTTGGCGACCCATGAACTGTTGTGAAGACCTCTTTGAGGACAGCTTCCAAGATATCGTGTCTGCAAGGAAGTTTAGGAAACTGCTTCCGAACCATTCCTCAGTCAATTTACAAGCTCCACGAACAGGACCCGTGTTGGCGACAATTTTGCTGAAGCACATAGCAAACTCTGTCAACGACATTACACACCTTTAGGGTATCCACTACGGCATTAGCTTGCGCCATTTCTATTCCAGATGGTAGTTGTGGAAAGCCAAACAGTTGGATTATTCACTTGAAGAAGGTACATTCTTCCCTGAGATCAGTGTTGATAGCTGTTCATCAAATACATTTCATGTCAGAGATGGAAGGAACTTACCATCCCAATAGACCAGCTCCAGAGGCTTTGACGCGTTGCTGTGTGGAAGCTGTACGTTTGTCACGTTATCGGATGTCGGCTCCCCTGATTGAGGACCTGCTTCTGGGCAGCTCCCGTATTTTCACTTCAAGATCTACTGCAGTAGCTGCCACAATGTGAACGGCCTGTTGGGCACTTGTATTTGTTCTGTCCAAGGCAGCTGTGAGACGACATGAAAGTATCTAGCTTTGTTCTCAGATGACAGATGAGAAGTAGCTGCTGGTGGGCCAGGAACCGTAAAATCTGGATCCATTTCGACTCGATGCCTCTTTTGACATGAAATGTGTCCATCGTCATCAGGGCTGCTAGCTGACTTCAACTGAATGGTTTCTAGCGCTTCACACGTTCGTTTTCTAGCTTTTTCCTCTCGCATTTCACTTGCTTTTTATGGTACATCTACTTCATTTCCCTGTTGGCTAGGGTTTTATCAGGTTGTCCCATGTGAAACTTATGTTTTCCTTCTTGATAGTTCAGGAAAACCAGGTCTTCCTTCAGCCGAATCAGTTTTATGACATCATGATGCTTGATATTGAACAGATAATTTGTGTGTGTGTGTGTGTGTGTGTGTGTGTGTGTGTGTGTGTGTGTGTGTGTGTGTGTGAATTTCTCCTCTTTCTGCATCTTTACCTGATTCTTCCTGGTAGATTGTTTCTTACACTTCTCCCGAGTGATCAAAATTCCATTTAAGGTTGTTTTGATATTCTGCTACTCTTGCGTGGCTGTTCAAGCCATTTTCCACATATCATTGTCTCCTTCACCACCATGCTGATGGACTCCGTTTTTGCAGATGCTGGTGTTCTTAGCTTCAGATGGTGGAAAAATCACTGAAGAGCCTGTATTAGAGTAGGTAGACGTGACTCTGGGATAACTTCTTTCGTATCCCCATAAGGGGGAGGCGGTGGCTCAATCGATAGAGAGGTGGCTTGCGGACCTACCGGACCCAGGTTTAAATCCCCGCTGGTGCAGGGAACAGTTAAAGGATTTGAATCTCATTACGGCAGACTTTACCGATCTACCAGAAGACCCGCCGACATGTCGTAAAAATACCTCCGCTAATACCAATACACTAGTTCTGTATGAGACAACCCTATCATGTATTCAGTAAGGACGGTGGGTGTTAGCGCCGAAGTGGTGACATGAGGAGGTGTGTGATATGTAGGAGGACTACTGGGCCTTGGAAGCAGGCTGAGAAGCCTATGCCCAGAGTCGAGCACATAAAAAAAAAAAGTAGATAGCTGTTTTCTTACGTAACGTAGACACCATTATTTCAGTCTGTGAGAAAAAATTTGATAAACACATGATACCATGCTACAAATGAAATTTCTCATACATATTTATTAAAGATACTCATATTTAATATGTAGGCTGTCTGATACTTGAGGCACTAATTAATGACACTGATTCACGTGAATCAGTATGCATGATACACGAGGCTCAGAGTTACAATTGACCATCACTGAACACAACATCCGGGCTGCATTAGAGCCAGAAGACTGAGCCATGCAGCTAGGAAGTTGCTATGTCATATACGAGTAGTTGCCAGATTGCAAGATGGTTTAGCAGAGTTACCATATATATTTCCCTTGGATATACAGAGCTAATTATAAAGGGTCATATATTGTTTTACAACACTGAACCATTACTGCTGGACATGAATTTCGGATAACGTGTCCATATCCTAAATATAATAGATCTGAGAAAAAATGTAAGCTTTTTTTCATCCGATGGATAGAACTGATTGATGAGCACACACACAAAAAAAATCTCGAGGCAAAAAATCATCCATATACTGGTATACTGGGCCACTCATATATGTTTATATATACATTCATATATATATTTATACAGGGTGTCCCGGGAGGAAAAGGCATAACTTTGGGAAATGATAGATGAGGGAATTCCAAGCAAAAAATGTTACATGAACATCTAAATCTCAACCATTACGGTGCTACAATTACTGATGACGTTATGGACGAAACCGATCTCTCTCATAAGTGGCCCAAAAGATAGTTTGTAAGTGTAGTTCGGGAATGACTGAGATTTGGACACATGTTGATTTAACATTTTTTGCTAAGAATTCTCTCATATAACATTTCCAATAGTTATTCCCTTTCCTTCCTGGACACCCTGTATATATTACAGTAACAAACCAAAAACAGCAATACATTTCTACTTCTGTACCCCAAAAGCAGCTGTGTGTGTGTGTGTGTGTGTGTGTGTGTGTGTGTGTGTGTGTGTGTGTGTGTGTGTGTGTGTGTGTGTGTGTGTGTGTGTGTGTGTGTGTGTGTGTGTGTGTGTGTGTGTGTGTGTGTGTGAATTTTGATGTCATCCAGTACTGATCCAACCCTGGTGGTCAGGTGGGTAGGTTGTTAGGCAAACTGGTTGGTGGAGTTGACGAAGTGGTTGGAATGGGGTTAGTGGGTGCACTGAGGGCATGGCAAGGTATGGTGGGTGGAGATGGAGGGTTGGAGAGTTAAGTTTAATGGTATCATAGATGTAAAGAATGAGTCAAGTGGAGGATGAAATAAAGGTACGAACGTGGAGCAGTGAGTGGTGTAGTTTCCTTGGTGACATCCAGAATTTTTTCCTGGTGCCCAGGAGCTTCACAAGTGGCCGTCTAACCGATTTCTTTTGTTCTCTTTAAATAATAACTGCTGTATAGCCTATACATTTACATCACAATCTTGTGCATGAATTACGTTCTCATCGGCAACAGGTTTATTTGCTGTATGTGATTCCCATAAAAAATCCCAAACTTTCTTTATCATATATGTACATTAATCCCCACTTTCAACCCGTAAGGTGTGGCATCCCTCAGTAGAGGACCTGACTTTAACGGCAATGCACCTCAGTACAGACCAAATAAACTTAAAACTCCTATGTTTGTATTTCTTTAGTGCTGATTACGGCTAAAGTATAGTTACTAGATACTGACCTGGAAATGTGCCTACCCATGTTTCAGTATGCCTACTATCATGTTATAACCATAAAACTGGTAAGTATTTATATATACAGTATACATATATCAATTAATCCTGTGTTGCCCTATTAGGAGCGTAGGAGCCCGAGGCTAGGCAAGTTGGTCCTGACATTTAAGATGAGTGACCAGCCTCACTCATCGCTGAGTTGCATTACGTGGGCAATAAACCCCAACCAACCTTTGGATATAAACCTGCACAGGCTCTATCCGGCTATAGCCACTTAATTACCCACTAAAACACCAGGCGCCATAGTTTGGTTATATAGTTACCACCCAGGGTAGTATGTGGTTTCCTGGTGTACAGGAAACCATTTGGCTTGTCATTCAGTGTAGAGCCACAAGTGGACAGAAGGAAGAGAAAAGAATGTACAAAAGACAGAACAGGAAAGAAGGAAGGAAGGAAAGGGCAGTCACCCGAGAGCAGCACTACATCGAGTGAGTGAATGGTGAGTGTCCCCACCTACCACTAAATAGGGAAATATGTGTTTCTCAGAAAAAAGTAATAAATTGAGGCCACTGTACAGTCTACACAACTGCATATTGCAACTTACAGATTTATACACATACTTTGCCAGTATGACAAAAAATAGGAAAGACTGATATAAACTAAGGATTTTTTTTTTTTTCTGGTCAAGTTCAGGCACTGCTGGTTTTATCTAGTCGCATCTGATGGGTTAAGTATTGCAACTGACCTGTTTCAAGTAATGGCTTGAGCTTAGGTGGGTGACAAGAGGTGAAGTTAAATAGCTATGGTCTAAAGCAAGGAGCAGAGAGCAGCCAGCAAACTCCCTTTCCAGTATCCATCCCAGTAATGTAGTCAGGGACTCTTCCTCACCAGCCTGCCGTGTTCCAACCTCATCTCCCAGCAACACCCCAGATACTCTGTGAGATAAAAAGGAAACACTGAAAGGGAACCAGTATACGACGATACATGAAGGGGAAACATCTCATGGACAGGGTAGAGATATTTGAGATAACAGAATTTTTTTTTTTCTCTCTCTCTCTCTCTCTCTCTCTCTCTCTCTCTCTATTAACGAATGTTTCCCGGCATTGCCTGGATACAAACCTATGCTTACAATGCTTACCAGCATTGCCCTGGACCTTGGATGGCCTCTTACCCTGTGGGAGAAGGCCCCCGAGGTCCCATTATTTCGTACTCATGAAACCAATGTGCCTCCTTCGGCTTTTTTCCTTATGAATTTATTCTCCTTGACCTGTTCCAACCATGGATCTATTTTCCCACTACCCACTCACCCTCTGTCCCACCCACCCATCATGTTTGCCCACCATATCCACTCAATCATGCACATGCACATCCACCCAACCAATCCTAACCCTGCAGACCCACCTTTCCACCTTCCAACCCACTCCATCCGCCCTTTCCTGTGACCCCAGTCGAACAGAGCAGTACTCCAAAGGAAGTTGGAAAACTGATGACAGGGAGAGCTGGATCTGTTTCATCAGCCCTCGAACTAGCCTCTGGCCATTCCCCTTTGCTGACCTGCTCCATTATCAGCTACAAAAAGTTTGCCAGCAAACTGTCCTATACAATTTTCTCTAACTGTCAGCGCCAAACTACCTGCACATTTCCTATTCCAAAATCTTCAAAAATGGCATCTCAACACCCAAATTAGGAGTCCCTCCTCGAGGGGTGGGGAGAATAAAAAAAAAAAAAAAAAAAAAAAATCATTCCCCCCTCATGGTGAGTATCAACTGAGATACATGGGACCACTGATGCACTCCATGTTCATTTATGCATATTCGCATCTTTTCGACTGGTATTCTCTGTTGAACACCACCTCACTTCCGCTAAACGTCACCTTCTCTTCCTTGTTAGACTCAGCAGTCTGAGGTGACTGCTGATGACAGGGAGAGCTGGAGCTCCCGTTTGTTCAACCCTCAGGACTAGCTCCTGACCACCCCCCTTTGCTGGTCTTTTTCATTGTTTCAGTAACACAGAGAGTAGGCCAGCATGCTCTCCAATACAAGTTCCTCTTACTGTCAACACCAAACTACATGCGCATTACACACTACGATTCCTATTCACAATTAGCAAAATGGCGTCTCAACATCAAGTCTCGGAGTCCCAAGGGAATAGGATCATAAATGTCCCCACCATCTACCCCTTTCCCAGTGACAACCCAGTGAGGTGCCTGAAACCACTGTCTGACTCACTTCTTCCTCATTTCTCCAACATTCGCGGCTTTTCTTCTAACTTTCTCTCTGTTGAGCACCATCTCTCCTCCTCTAAACCTCACCTTCTCTTCCTAACAGAGACTCAGCTGTCTGAGGCAACTGATGGCAAACCCTTCTCTGTATCCTCCGACATTCTCTATACTTATTTCAAAGCCAATGGTAGCTATTGTGCATATGTATGCAACGATTTGTCTTGCTCACGTGTTCCCGAACTTGAATCTTCCTATTTCTTTACTCTCTGGCTTCGGCTCTCCTGTCATTCTCTGACGAAATATATCTGTGCTGTTTACAGTACTTATCCCCTAATTCTACTGATTATGAATAATTCTTCGACTATCTTACTTCTAAGATGGAACACATTCTCTCCATTTCTCCTTTCTCTGAGATTTCCATTCTAGGAGATTTCAATGTTCACCACCACCTTTGACTCTCCTCTCCTTTCACTGATCCACCTGGTAAACAACAGCAACCTACCTATATTCCCAACCGCCTTGGAGTGAGTTCCAACATACATGACCTCTTCCTTACAACTAATCGTTCTGCTTATGCTGTTTATCTTTTCTTTCTATTGGGCTCCTCTGATCACAACCTTATCACCTTAACCTGTCCTATCACTCCAGTACTGCCTGTGGATCCTCTAAAGAAACGTCAGTTGTGGCACTTTGGAGCCGCTGATTGGCAGGCCCTCAGGCAGTACTTCTTTTATTTTCCCTGGAATGATTATTGCTTCCATGGCTGACAGCCAACTGAGTGTGCCTTGTGCGTTACAGATAGTGTACTCTCGGGTATTGAAACATACATTCCCTTCTCATATCTTTTGACTAATGCAAAAAAAGCCTTGGTTTAATCGCACTTGTTCTTATGCTATCCACAACAAGGTGAAGGCCCACAAAAGCTACTGGAGCCTACTCACTCCTGAATCTCATATCTTTTATGTTTCTGCCCAGAATCATGCTAAGTCTGTCTTCTCTCTGCTAAAAACAGTTTCATCCATACTAAATGCTCTGAACCCTCCAACTCAATTTCTTTCTTCTCCTTTTGGTACCTTGCCAGAAATCTTTCCAACAACTTTACCTCATCATCCTTCCCTCCTCTTTTCCATTCTGAAGGCTCTATAGCTATTTCTTCTACTGCTAAAGCGGAACTCTATGCTTAGACTTTCTCCTCCAATTCCACCTTAGACGATTCCGGCGCTGTTCCTCCATCACTTTCCCATTTTGACTTCCTAACGGCTGACATTAAAATGTCTTCAATTGATGTAGTCCTATTCTCTGCCATCACTGGCCTCAGTGCTAAGAAGGCATATGGATGTGATGGGGTCCCTCCTGTTTTTCTCAAGAACTGTGCTTCTGTGCTTACACCCTGCCTAGGTAAACTCTTTCGGCTTTGGCTAGCAACTTGTACTTCCTTCTTGCTGGAAATTTGCTCTTATTCAGCCTGTCCTTAAGAAGGGTGACCATTCTCAACCCTCCAGCTATCGCCCAATAGTTTTAACATCCTGTCTCTCTAAAGTTTTTGAACGTATTTTTAACAAAAAACTTTTAAAGCATCTTTCCTGGCACAGCCTACTTTCCGATCATCAGTATGGGTTCCACTAGGGACGCTTCACTGATCTTCTCACTTACCTTTTGGACTTCTGGTCATCCTCCTTTTGGGACTTTGGCGACAGCTTTGCCACTGAACTTGACATCTCGAGTCTGGCATAAGTCTTTAATTTCCCAACTGCCCTCTTACGGTTTCTATCCTCTTATCTGTGCCTTCATCTCTAGCTTCCTTTCTGGTCGTTCTATAGCTGCTGCTGTAGCCGGCCACCGTTCTTCTCATAGAGCTATCAATAGTGGTGTTCCTCAGGATTCTGTCCTATCACCAACTCCTTCTTTTGATCATCAATGACCTTCTAGTCTGTACATCTAACCCTATCCACTCATAACCTGATGACTCCACCCTTCACCTTTCCATTCGGTTCCTACAGCATCCATCTCAGCAGTTACTTCAACAAACAAAGGATGAGGCTATGGCACATCAAATGCCTGACTTGGATCATATCTCTGACTGGGATAAAAGTAATCTTGTTCTTAATGCATCAAAAACTGTTCTTACATCTATCAACCCGACAAAATCTTTCACAAGAGTACCCTCTAACTTTTAACAGTATCCAGCTTAATTCTGCGTCATCTTTAAACATACTTAGGGTGTCATTCTCTCAGGATTTATCTTGGAAAGAACACATTACCTATCTCGTAAAATCTGCTAACAAGAGAACAGGTGTGCTAAGCCGACTCTGTGCTTTCTTTACCCCTGCATAGTTGTTGTCTTTACAGAAGAGTTTTATTTCCCCCTGTGTAGAGTACAACTCTCATGTGTGGGGAGGCTCCCCACGTACAGGTCTTCTCAACGGGGTGGCGTCAAAGGCTTTTTTTCTCATCAACTCATCAACTCTCCTCCTCTTAGTAGCTCCCTTCAACCTCTATCCCTCCTCTAGTACAGCGGGTGTGTTGCACCTGTCTAGCAACAAACTCTCATCCCTTTTCTGTCCATCTCTCTGATGCGAGAGTTATCTGTTACTCTCAGTCTTTCATGTATGCAACAGGCTAACTCTGGAATTGTCTCCCTCTGTCTCTATTTCCTGCTTCCTATGATCTCCAGTCTTTCAAATGCAGTGTGAACAGCTCTTAAATTCGGCTATCTTATCTTGTTTTCTTTTTCTTTTTTTCTTAGAGGAAACAATTTAAAAGGCTTCTGGCTTTTGGTTCCTTCTTCCTGGCATAAAAAAAAATAATCTGTTTCTTCCTTCCTTTTCTATACATACTTGAAACCCAAAGGCAGCTGTTGTGTATATGTACACAGCAACATACCTTGCTGTCGTATTCCTAAAATTGTATCCTCTGAATTCTCTACCCTCCGGTTTCGGCAATCTTGTCATTCACTAAGTATATCTGTGCTGTGTATTTATCCCCTGATTCCATGTGAAAAATTCTTCGACTGTCATACTTCCAAAATGCAACACATCCAGTCAATTTCTCCATTGTCTGAAATCTCCATTCTGTGGGATTTCAGCGTTCATTACCACCTTTGACTCTCCTCTGCTTTCACTGATCCAACTCCACCTGGTGAACAAGCCAATATCTTTTCTATCCTTTATGACCAAGAACGCATGTACAGCATTGTACCCTTAATCCTGACTGCCTTGGAGAGAGTTCCAACATACCTGACCAATTCCCTACAACGAACGCATCTGTTTATGCTGTTTATCTTTTCTCTCTGTTGGGCTCCTCTGATCACAACCTCATCACCTTAACCTGCCCTGTCACTCCAAAAAGGCTTGTGGACTTTCCCACACAGCAGCAGCTGTGACACTTTGAAGCTGCTCATTGGGAGGCATTCAGGCAGTACCTATTTGATTTCTCCCGGAATGGTTATTGTTTCCTTGGCCAAGAGCCATCTGAGTGTGCCTTGTGCATTATGGAGGCTGTTCTCTCAGGCATGGAAGCATACATTCCTTTCTCTTATCCAGTGACTAATGCAAAAAAAAAAAAGTTTAATTATGCTTGTTCTGATGCAACAAGGAGAAGGCCTACAAAAGGTATCAAAACTAACCCACCCCTGAATCTCATCTCTTTTATGTCTCTGCTCAGAACCATGGTAAGTCTGTTCTTCACTCTGCTAAGAATACTTTCGCTTGAGCTAAATGCTCTGAAATCTCAAACTCAATTTCTTTCTGGAACCTTGCCCAAGACCTTTCTAACAACTTTGCTTCATCCTTCTTTCCTCCTCTTTTCAGCTCTGATGACTTTGTAGATGCTTCTTTTACTGAAAAAGCAGAACTGTTTGCTCAGACTTTCTCCTCCAATTCCATGTCAGATGATTCTGGGTGCTGATCCCCAATCACCGGCCCTAACTGGCCTCGGTACTAACAAGTGGTGTCAGGCACAACAAACCTCGCATGAATGCGGTTATTTTATTTTCAAACACCTTTAAGTTATAACCCTCTGAAAATCTGTGTTCTTGCATTTGACCTTTCAAGGTCACACAAGTTCAAAGGTCATGGTACCAAATGAGAGCACATATGAGACTTCCTGTATCATGGTAATAGTAAATATCTTTATCTTCAACCAGTTTCGAGTTATAGCTCCCCGAATATCCGTGACCTTGAGTTTGACATTTCTAGGTCACTTAACCCTTATTCACCGGGGGTTTTCCACCATGGCCCACTCCTTAAAGGGAATTTCTGAGATTTTGGGAAAAATACCCTTACTTCAAACCTTAATATCTGCCAAACTATTATAGCTAGAGAAAAACATAACTATACATAACCCTCACCAACTCTTCCTCTTTCAAATGAAAGTATCCCGAGGTCTCCAGATGGTCCCGTCGATGAGTAAGGATAAGTTAAAGATAACTGGTTTTCGCTGTTTTGGTGGGCTAATCCGGTTGCGCACCACCTTGAACTCACTGTCTAGCATTGGCAGCACTGACTGGAGTAGTGATTGTAAAATTGCTCGGTCTCTCTGAATATTCCAATCATTTTTTCAACTTTTCTTAACTCACCGTCGTAAGGATGAGTCATCACCCCTTCCATGTGGCTTCCCATAGGGTTTTCGTCTCACTTCATAGCGCCATTATGCCCCGTAATGTATGTGAAAAGAATAACTCTTTTATTTTCTGTACTCACTTCTTGTGTTAATTATAATAATTTCCCTCTACCAGGGCACTTGACATCACGATTATGAGTAATTGCAATTCGAGAAGTAAATGCTCTGGCTGTTTCAAGTAGTATGGCTGAGTATGAGGTAATTACTTGTACAGAAATTGTGACTAATTTGTACTAATCAGGGGCAACATGAAAATATTAGTAATGTTATACACAACTTACATTTATTGTACTTCACATCACAAATATGCTAATGCTTACATACTCACCATTACAGTATTTTCCGCGTAACAAGAGAAAAAAATTAGTTACAGCCAACCAGGTCATTTTCTTTCTCTCCCAAGCACTTTTGGTTTTCTTTCATTGGAGTAGATAAGGTTAGTCAAGGTATTTCCAATCCCTGTTTCACAAATAACCATAAACAGTAACACTTATTGCAATGCACTTGTAAAACTTATTATAAAACACTTATATTTCATAACACTTACAAGATATAACTTATTATACATTTCACTTATGTATTAAAACAAAAAACATACTTGTGCATACCTGTTTACTATTTACAATTTCCCACACACGTGCTCAGTCACTGAGCCCTTTCCCTGGTGCTAGGGGCAGAACTTTCGTGGGGGTTCAGTAATGCAGTCGGCCCCGGGCATAGAGGGACAAAATCGGATGAGGAGGGTAAGGAAATCATCACTCTACACTCTACCAGTGCCATGTATAGACTGAGCCGTGCATCAGTCAGGTACCTTGGTTACCTGCCTACCCTATGGTTGTCATCAAAAATGGTTGCGAGTTCAAAGGATAGCAGGAAGATGCTTGCAGTATATCCCGTTAGCCAGCACTCTGTGCCCTGAATTGTGACAGCTGTACACATCAGCCGGCGTGTAGGGGATAAGGTCAAAGGTCACAGTACTGATAGTCTATCTGGGACTTCTTATATTTTGATAATAGTAAATATCTTTCAGCAATCAGTTTCCAATTATAGCCCCCTGAATACCCATGACCTCGAGTTTGACCTTTCAGGTTCACTCAAGGTCGAAGATTTTGGTGCCAAATGAAACCCGATATGAGAGCTCCATTATGTTGACAGTGGTGAATATCTATATCTTCAACCGGCTTCAAGTTATAGCTCTCTGAAAACCCATGACCTTGATTTTGACCTTTCAGGGTAACTTGATATCCTCCAAAATTTAATCACTTTCATCTGGGACCAGTGCCTATATATCCTTAAACTTTCATGTAATTTCATTCTGATGTTTTTCTGTAATGTTGCTAACAAACAAAGAAACAAAGAAAAAACAAAGACATTCGACGAAAAACAATAACTCGCCACACTCCTTCTGGGCGAGGTAACAATGTATATGGGCCTGATATGGTCCCTCCTCTCGTTCTCAAGTAATTTGCTTTTGTGCTTATCCCCTGACTAGGTAAACTCTTTCGCCTTTCTCTGTTAATATAAACCTTTATTTCTTGCTGGAAGTTTGCTCTCATTCAGCCTGTCCCCCCAAAAAAGTGACTATTCTCAGCCATCCAACTATCATCCAGTAGTTTAACATGCTTTATTTCTAAACGTTTTTAATAAATTCTTTTTAAATCATTTTAAAGCACCTTTTTTATTGCAACCTTTTTGATTGCCAGTTTACGTTTTGCCATGGATGCTCCACTGCCTTCTTTTCATACTCCTGTCATCCTCCTCTCAGGATTTTGGCGACAACTTTGTCAAAGAACTTGACATGTCAAAGGCTTTCGATCAAGTTTGTCATAAAGCTTTAATTTCCAAACTGCCTTCTCTATCTATGCCTTCATCTCTAGCTTCGTTTCTGGTTGTTCTTATAGTTGCTTTTGTGGAGAGCCACTGTATTTCTCCTAGAGCTATCAATAGTGGTGTTCCTCAGGGCTCTTTCTGAACACCAGCTCTCTTCCTCCTCTTCATCAATGACATCCTAAGTTGTACATCTAACCTTATTCATTCACTCTCTGATGACACCATCCTTCACCTTTCCATTTGCTTTTCCCAGCTTCCATATCAGCAGTTACTTCAACAGAGACAATGTCTCGGCTCATATCTCTGATAGGGGTAAAATTAATCTTGTTTTTAATGCATCAAAAATTCGACTCTCATATCTTCTGGTCCACCACCAGAATCTATCACAGAAGCATCCTCTAATTTTTTTTTTACACTGTCCAACTCAATCCTGCATCATCTTTGAACACACTTGGGGTTTCATTTTCTCGGGATTTATCTTAGAATGATCTTATTACCCCTCTTGTAAAACCTGCTTTCAAGAGATTACGTGTGTAAAGCTGACTCCTTGTCTTCCTTAGCCCTGCACAGTTGTTGACTTCATCTATCTATCTATTGCCAGACGCCTCAATCCCGTTTGGGGTGGCCACAAACAAATCACCTCCACGTCGCCCTGTCCCCTGCCATTTCACTGACCCGCTCCCAACTCACACCCCTCTCTCTCATATACCTTTCCACCCCATCCCTCCATCTCATTCTCGGCCTCCCCCTCCCTCTTCCCCCCTCCCTCTTCCCCCCTCCACCTCACTCACATACACTCTCTTCTTCAGTCTTTCACCCTCCATCCTCTCCACATGGCCAAACCACCTCAGGGTTTTATTCATCCCTGTGCAGAGTATAACTCGCATCTGTGGGGAGGCTCTCCACATTCAACTCCAGCCAACATTTTGAGTCATATGATTTTCCCATTAACTCTACTCCTCTTACTGGTCCTTCAACCTCTGTCTCTTTGCTGCACTGTTGCATCTTTATCCATTTTCTGTCTCAGCTTCAGTGGTCACTGTCCCTCTGAACTGTCTGCTTGCATTGCTCCACCACTAGGGTGGGCGCATAGCATCCGTCTAGCAGCAAACTCTCATCCTTTTCTTGTCCAGCACTCTAATGCAAGAATTAACCAATACTCCCAGGTCTCTATGTATGGAACAGGTTATCTCTGGAGTTGTTTTCCTCTGTCGGTATTACCTTCTGCCTATGATCTACAGTATTTTAACCCCTTAACAGCAGGGCGTCACTTTCGTGACGCTTGGGAGCAAGGGATCATACCGCAGGGCGTCACTTTTGTGATTCTGTGTTATTTTGAATTTGCCCGGGCTTTCAAGTGGTGGCTTGTATCATCTATCAGTACTGCCAATGTCCAGCACTAGTCAGCACTCCTAATCTCATCTGTACTCCCAACCGTTGTTGACAATTTAGCCATTACTCCCCGTTCTTGACTCCCCTCCCTGCCTCCCCTCCATTACCCTCTCCTCTCGCCTGCCCGGCTGTGCTAGCTAAGTAAATCTTCCCTGGAATTTTCACTGAATTCATCCATTGAAATAAGCCCTATGCCCTATTCTTATACCAAATAATACATACAAAAAAGAAATAAGGTAAGTGATAGTCCCATACACCTGGAATTGGCTAATTATCACCTGTCAACACCTCACATGCGCTCGTTCGCTAATTTTCACTGTTTATTTCCTCTTGAAATATGCCGTATAATCTATTCTCGTAATAAAAATATATATGAGAAAGGAAGGGAGAAGCCTAAGTGATATTTACATTCACCTGGAAGTACCTAATTCATTATGTATTGTCTAAATTTCCTGCCAATCATTTCATAGTGTATATATTAGCAGCTGTCACCAAGCTGACACTGGCAGCATTGCACTCCTCCTAGGTGGCTAGGCCACCACGCTGTATTCAGTTTACTGTCGTCTTTCAAGGTGAAAGCACGTCAGATTGGCGCCTATCCAATTCCGCCGCTTTTTAGCCCCATGCAAAGGGCCCTGTGACCTCTACCCCCTACTAAACCTCGTGTGGAAAGAGGTAAAGGGCTAAGTGACTGGCTAATTTGTCAATGAAAATGATAGTGACTACGATCTTTCTGGTGAGTAAAACAGTGCAGGTGGAAAAGTAAATAATGTGTTAATAATGTGTAAACAGCAAGTGAAAGCAATGAATGTAAATATAAGTGAACAGTGGAAAATAGTTTTAGCAAGTGACAGTGCATAACACAGTGTAAATAAAATAGAAATGTAAAAAATGTAAATGAGTAGTAATATAAGAATACGAGAATATATACTAAGAATAATGAAAGTGAAAGTTTCACTCTAGCATGTATGAATACTCTGAGTTATGAAAGTGGAAGTGAAGGTGACAGATTCACTCTCAACGCTAGTATACAGGACAAGAAAGTGAATGCTACGTATTTTACTGAAAGAGAAATTGAATGCCTACAGTGACAATAAACTACCATTACTGAAGGAAACTTATGGATAAAGACTGTAGATATATATAAGTGTTATACAGTCATAGAAATATAAAGTGTGAGTGTTTTTATGAATAATAAATGCCAGAAAACCAGCGGCAAACGAGTGCAAATGGGAAGGTCATTCGCGCTTGTAATTTTCATTGCTTTCACAGTGTTTTTTTTTGGAGTATGGATTCCAAACTATTTGAGAATCATAGAATAGTGTTTCCAGTGATAATATCAGGCTGTAGTAATCATATTACGGGTTGTATGGAAGTGTAAAGTGGAGACTTCGTTACCCAACTTCAGAGGTCTCCACAAGTCCTACGGTACTCAACAAAGGCTCACCAAACATCCCAGGAGAAAGCTGAAGGTATGTGCCATATGCATATAAAATTTTAATATTCTAGAACTAATAATTGATTTTTGGCAAATATTTTTTGAGAGTCTGTTGGAGCACGAATATGCCCGCGAGACACTCAAGTAAAGCAAAAAGAAGCCCGCGGTTTAGGGGTTAAACACAGTGTGTCGAGGCATTTTCAAATGAACGGATCATGATTTTGGCTCTCTGTATTTTGTATTTATTTATTTATATATTTATTTATTTTTTGAGGGAACAATCTCTCAGGGTTCTTGCCTCTGGTTCCTTGTTCCTTGCATTAATAAAGTAATAACATCCACTCAACCCTGCCCTCTCACCCCACCCACCCTGCCCACCTCACCAATCCGTCTAATAATCCAACTCACTGCCACTAATACCTGTAATGATGTGGCTGTAGAAGTATGAAACTCTGCAGTAATTGACTACCATGTTTTCACCATGTTGACTTGATTATGTGTATTTAATTCTAGTGTGGGCCATCAAGGGCACTGCTTTGGCACCTGAAACCTACACATTTAAATTTTTCAAAAAAATAAAAAAAAATTCTGTTAGAGCTGTTTAGATATGTGTATATACACCTCCCTTGATTTCTGTAGAGTGCAGAAGAGACGGTAGACAGGCAAACATCCTCATTTACATTGTCATGTACGGACCTTGCAGGGTGATTGTCTCTGAGGGTTCAAGTCATAGGCACTGGCACCTAAACAAATAAACGTTACTTTACTTACAAAATCTCTACACTGTTCATCACAGAATTAGGTTCTTATTTTAAAATAACAGGTGCACAGCAGGGTGCTTCTAACCTAATTAGAATCACTTACAAACTTACCCAAGATCAGTAAGATACCTTAGCTAATAGAGTAGTAAATGGGAATAGTTAAGTTACTAAGCTGTAGTTTAATTCAAATTCTTATGTTGCATTATCTTGGAGAACTTTCTATCACTAAACTAAAAGATGGACTTGGAGGAGGTTGGAAGTTTGAGTAGAGTAGTGCCTTTTCCATCTACTCTTGATATATCCCAGTAGCCTCACCTATTTATCCTCCACTAACCTATCTGAACAGCAGCATAATATCTTCCCCTAATAATCTCTTCGATAGGGTGATCACACCAGGTTATTCATCGGAGGTTGGCGTCTGCATTCTTTGGCGGTAGTCCTTATCATTTCGGTCCAGTTCCGCTTTCTTGTCTTATAATTCGATGCAGTTTGATCCTTTTCATCACTGACATTGTGTGCTGCAAACTTGGTCGCAGGTGAGTCGGTATTGGTGGTAACGTGGTCCAGAGTCAGCCGAGACAGGATGACATCATATGGTCACTTCACGCAGTCAAAATTCTCAGATTAATGGCCAGGTACCTGCCAGTAGCAGCTCCCTACATGTATATCTACCTTCGTATCTACTGACAGATAGATAGATGGACATATAGAGAGATATTCAAGTAGAACCAAAGAATATGATGGAAAACAATGAAAAACAGAATGCTTATATCAGTAATTCTTAAAATGCTTATTAGTAACTAAATCATAACTTTGATAATTATTACTTATGGAATGTAGAAAAGACTGACGAAGCAGCCACATAATTAGTCTTGCTTCCAGTTTTGATAGAACTGTTGACTATATCCTTTGTTGCTGAAGCCTGAGTTCCAAGCTGCTCCTTTGTACTAACGGCAGAATCATGTTCAGACGCAGATGGAGTCGCCATTGTTGCGTCTGCTAAGGTAGTGTCGCTGTAGAGTGTGGCCTCACCAAAGACAAGTATCAGCATACCGACTAATTTCTGTCCCCACATTATGAATGTAACAAATCATTCACAATAAAATCTGCAATGAGGAGAAAAGAAAGTGCTTGGTGGATTTACTTCTCAAAGCACACACACACACACACACACACACACACACACACACATATATATATATATATATATAACCATATATGAACGCTGGGGCACTACCTACATGAATTTTCTCATGTGGAATGAGAGGTCAAATCTAATGAGACGTAGCTTACACTACATTAAATTTTAGCGTACAAGTTACAAAATGTGCACGGATTATGGGAGCTGGAGTCTGCGGAAAGGGAAAGGGGTCAGCCATTCATTAGCAGATCTGATAAAATGGTGGAGCAACAACATTTATATTATGAAAATTAATGGTAACCGCTTCTCATGCAGGAAGAAGTTACATGGGAACAAGTTATACACTGTAATGAGTAGAATGAGATATGTATGTCAGGGGAAAGAGAGGAATAAGAATATTAGTGGTGGAAAAGTGTGAGAAAAGATAAAATCTGAATGGTTTGAGTAACAGCAGAAATTGTGAAAATGAGATGCCATAATTCTGAAGGAAAACAGCAGTTCAGTCGGCATACGGGATGGAGTCATAGCAATAAGATGGGTCAACTGGAGATTTCTTGGACTTGAATCTCCATTGCACAGATCTCTGAACGTTTACCAAGTGGGCCTCGATTCGCAACAAAGAAACACGAGAAAGAACTTCGTTTGGCGCTCTAGGTAGAGTAAAACAACAGTAAGTACTGCAATTATGTTGATTTCGTTTCTCGTTCCAGACAAAGGTAATCAAATTCGTTGTCCTGTCACAAGCAGTGATATCAACTCACCAAATCGCTGCATCATGTAATTCCCAGATCACCATTTCTCTTATATATTTTATCAGTTATGCAAGGATGCCACAAACACCAGCCAGCCTGCCACTTATCACCCTACCCACTGCCTGCCTGATTTCGATCTCACCAAGAAATATGGCATCCTTCATTGACAGAATAGCAGCTAACGGTTGCTCGCCAGCCAATGGAAACTCCTTGTTGTGGGGCTTTACAATATAAGACTGTTCATTCCACTCTGACCAGTAAGCCCTACTGTATACCCCTGACACGAGCTGGTCATCTGTTGTTCGAGCAGTGAACCTGGGAGGTGTGGAATTTCTTAAGGGCTTTATGATTTTTCACCGTTATGAAAATATCGACTACCAGCACGTATTTAACTCTGATACCAATACAACCAGAAACATGATCGGCAGTTTGACTTGGAGTGTTTCCTCCGTGATACGAGTACATTACACAATTTCATCACATACATGATCTGTAATACCAGTATTCAGCTACCTGTAAAGGCAGTTGACGGTTCCTCGACAGAACACTTCAAGTTTAGTTAATACTGCATATACGAAGAATCTTTCCTTCTTGTCTGTAAAGTCTCCTGTCCTGGCTAATATTTTTTGGTTGAAGTGAACTCTTTTGTGTGTGTGTGTGTGTGTGTGTGTGTGTGTGTGTGTGTGTTTTCTGTACCTACGCTGCTGATGGGATTTCAGTAGTGGGTGGAGGGATACTCAATATTTACTGTCCATTTCTCTCAAGTAACAGTGTGTACCTGGTGCCTTCAATCACAGAATCACGGTACTTATTTGGTTTAAGTCATAAGATGTTTTGAGGTAATCGAAAGCGAAAAATCATTCTCATTCACTCAGAGTCTATTCTCTCTATTCTCTAATATATAAAGTGAAGTGTCTGTTTGTCCCCAGTTTCCTGACATTTTTGTTAATGTAGGAAAACGAAATTTTGCACAAAGGGAGACCACCGACCCAATTAGGTCTTAGTCAGGGCGCCACCAGTGAATACACACATCTACATTCAGACTGCGGGGAGGGGAGGTGGGGATAGGGGCTTTTATCCAAGTAGATTCTGAAGTATACTATAATCAGGTCCATTTGTTCCCAAATCATTGCTTGTAACTCCACTACTTTATCCTGGTAATCATGTACCGCTTCTTCATTTCTGAACTCCGCTTTCAGTCTTTTGACATGATAGCTCCTCTCTCTCTTTAACCTGCCCCGTCCTGACCGATTTTCCACCACTGACTCCCCCCAATCCCGACCAATTTTGGAAAAAAAATTTTTGGGCTCAAACCTCCGCTTTTGGTGAGAAACATCGAAAATTCATAGAGAAATCACTCATCTGAGGTTTAAAATACTCGATAGAGGTATCAGTACCCCTTTACCTTACTGGGTTTTCTATCAGGCTTGCTCCAGAGAAAGCAAGTTCTATGGGAGGGTAACTATTCCACACGACTCATAAACAGTATTTATTTATTTATTTGGTACGAATTTATATGTTGTATGAGAGTATATTGGTTTTCACATAGTAATATAGGCAATATAAGCATTGTTTCACTCACCAAACACCTTTTTTCGCGACATTACCTGATCATCATTTCAGACTGTTTCTTTCTCTAATGCTATGTAAATACATTGTCATCGACTGGGGAGTTTCTGGCCCTGAATTTCGTACCTTGGCACGACATGACTTGACTGGCCAGATCACTGGTAGCAGGTGAATTGTCGAGACAATGGCGTGCGGGGGGGGGGAGGTCATGCGGGGTAAGACATTGTCCCTGCCTGGCATTTTGTAGAGGAAGGTGTCCCATGTATACATACCAAAAATCAAACACGAAAATTGAAAATTGTGCAAATTAGGGACCGTCAATTGATGTGCGTTTATATACGTCAACGGGACTGACAGTGACAAAACGTGTGGACATATATACTGTATACGTCAACGGGTTAATAGTCTCATACCACCCACTTTAACACTGCATACCACACTCATATGATCAGACAGACCTCCATATTGTCCTATCACCACCCTCATATCCAGAACACTCCCATGCATTGTTCTGGCTCCTTTCAGCACTGGTTCCATTCCGTCTGTAGCAGGTGTATTTATGTGCATCTTTATCCCGCTGCAGGGGGTCACCTTGACATGGTGGCGGGGCTTGAAGCGTGGTTGGCAGTGCCACCTACTTTGGAGGCATGCCTACCTTTGTAGGGTTCGGTATTTGTCGGCCTCATGGACCAAGCACCCCCTACATCACTGGTGGAGGAGGTCTGCTGGTGATGTTAGTCCATGCCCATTGCCACCTATGGCAGGACTGTTGCCTCCCCACGTGTTTGCCGTGCGTGGCGTCCCGTAATGCTGGGAGACGGGAGTCCTGGAGGTTGAGCGATGCTGCACGCTGCGCCCTGCAGCTAGCAATACACCTCTTTGGTCCCTTATTCTGGCAAGACGGGCGACCTGGTTGGGCCCGACTAGGTCAATCAGTTGGTCATGCGTTGGCTAGGGTCAAGTGGGCACTGGGGGGCCTGGTGGCTCCTATCGTCCTGGAGTCACCCTTGCCTAGGTCCCCTAGTGGTTACCTGCGTATATTCCTTCGCTACCCCTGGGGTCGTCAGTGGTACTGGCCCTGACATATGACCTCCCCCCGTTGGGCTCCGTGGTGGGTGGGGGGGTGGGGGAATGAAAGTTTTTTGTAATGTATTATGGATTACTTACTTGTTCCTCCTCCTGCACCTTTTAACAAGTTCATAGTCGTACGTGGTCCTGCTGGGGTAGACCTCCAGAAATGTGACATTTTCCGGACCCATTGAGAACTGGTCACTGCTTGTGGTGCGACCCCTAAAGTTGTTCCACAGGCTGATGGCAGTTTGTTGTAGAGGTGTCTGACCCTTCTCAGAGTGCGACTATTCTATCTTTAGCAGAGCTTTCTGGTCAGTCAGTTACATGCTCCCCCCATGTTTCGTTGAATCATTCTCGTGGAGTTGTCTATGCTAAGGAACTATTGACTTATGATAAGGCACGCCTTGTTGAAGAGTTGTCTGCCCAGAATGTAATAAAGATTGAGAGGATTAAGAAGAAGATAAATGGTGACCTTGTGCCAACTCCATCCTTGATTGTGACCTTTGATTCCTTGAGCCTCCCTGCTGTTCTTAACGCTGCATGGTACCGGTACAAAGTTAGGCCATATGTCCCTATGCCTCGTAGATGTTTCCACTGTCAGCGTTTCGGTCATATTGGCCGGATATGTAGGCGCCTTGCACTAGATCTTCCAGCAGTCTGTGCGTTATGTAGTTTAGACATTCATGAGGGTGTGGAATGCCCTGGCCCTGTAACTTGTGTCAATTGTGGTGGTAAGCATGCTGCTTCTTCTAAATCTTGTGATCGTTACAAAATGGAATACAAAATTTTGTCTCTCAGAGCCTCTGAGAGGCTGAGTTTTACCGAAGCTAAGACACGTGTCCTGTCTATGTATGTCCGCCCTGGTGTGTCCTTTGCTTCTATTCTTTCTTGGTCAAAACCTGTTGTGCGCCATCATGGAGCCCCTGCTCCACATTCTGACCCTACTCCTCGTCCCTTGTCTGATACCAGACGTCCTACTACCCCTCCTTGTGGTCTCTCAGAAAGTCCAGTACCTTTGCAGTCTGCATCTCGTCTGGCGGCTGCTTCTGTACCGGCTGCTGCTACTGTACCAGCAGCTACCCCTGTACCGGCTGCTACTCCTGTACTGGCTGCTACTCCTGTCCCAGCTGCTACTACTCTACCAACTGATACTCTTGTTCTGACTACTAATCCTGTATCAGCTGCTCCTCCTGTAACGGCTGCTGCTCCTGTACTATCTGCTTGCTCTGATACTAATGTTCAGTCTACTCCACAGTGTGCCTCTACAGTTTCTAGTGCATCCCCAAGTTCTGACATGGAGATGGAGATTGCATCTGCCAACCTCAAATGGGTGAGGAGTGAGGAGTCTTTGAGTGATTCCCCTCCACCTAAGGTTCAAACTTCTGTGCCACATGCGGACTCTGAGGGGGCTCTTTGCTCGGCAACCCAGGCAGTGGTGGCACCTAAGTTGGTGGGTGTTCTTGATGGTCTTTCTAAGATCCCAGTCCCTGCTTTTTGCTCAGGTGTGTCGGAGTCTGGGCCTTTGGATACTCAAAGGGCTCGGTCACTGGCTCCCTCTGATCAATCACCCGGCAGCCAGGCCTTGGTAGATTCGGTTGGGGAGGGTCTGGTTGGCCCCAAGGTGCCAGCCAGGCTCCCACGCAGGGGTGTGGCCAGAACAAGTGGGTCTTCCAGGACAGTCTCTGTGCCTCGGGCTCATTCTGATGATGGACGGGACCGGTCTCGAGGTAAGGGCCCTTCCATCCATGGAAACTCTAAATCTTCATTGTCTTCTCGTTTGGTAAGGCAGAGCTCCACGCCTAGGAAGAAGGGCTTTCACACCCTTCCCAGTGAGGTTGCTACATAGCCTTGATATTTCTCATTTCATATTATTTATTGCTACTCACTATGGCTCAATCAATACCAATTTGCCTCCAATGGAATTGTAGAGGTGACATGGCGAATTGGGAGGAATTGCAGTTATTACTCTCTGCTCTGAGCCCGCTCTGTGTCTGTCTTCAGGAGACAATGATGGGAGACAGACAGTTCCCTTTTATTAGGGGGTATGAGGTCTTCCATGTGTCCCCTCCTGGCGGTCACAGAGGTGGATGTGCAATTTTGTGCCGTTCTGATGTCCCCTTTATTTCCTTTGAGATACAGTCTCCCCTTCAAGTTCTAGCAGTACAGATGCACATTGGGAGGTGCTATACCATCTGTTGTCTGTACCTTCCACCTTCCATCCCTGTTATGCGTGCTGATCTGGAAACCCTTATCAGCCAACTTTCACCCCTTTTTCTTCTCCTTGGTGACCTTAATGGCTGCCATCCTTTGTGGGGTGACTCACTTTCAAATCCCCGGGGTGATCTTCTTGCCTCTTTGGTTAGGGATTTAGATTTGGTTGTCCTCAACGATGGGAGGTCGACCCATTTCCATGTTCAGACTGGCATGTACTCTGTCATTGACCTCACCATCTCCTCCTCTGATTGTGCCCTTGATTTTTCTTGGGAGGTTTTGGATGATCTGCATGGTAGTGACCATTATCCCATGTTGGTCCAGACTACTCGCTCTGTTCCTGCAGCCTGTATGCCACGCTGGTGTCTGGATAGGGCTGATTGGTCTCTCTTTGAGGAACTATGTGTATTTGCCTACGGGGTTACTAATTTTTCAACTATCGACGATGCTGAACACTCTTTTACTAAGACCATTTTCTCAGCAGGGGTTCATTCCATCCCACAGACTTCTGGTATTTTTTCCTGGACACCTGTGCCATGGTGGAATGACGACTGCTTTCTAGCAAAGGGAGCTTACAAAGTGGCTGCCCGTCGGTATTTTGCCAATCGTGATGTCGTTTTCCTAAAAATCCAGTTTCGCAAAGCACATGCTCACTACAGATGGGTCATGGAGAATGCTCGCCGAAACTCGTGGAGGTCGTATATTTCTACAGTTACATCCTCTACTCCAATGCCCAGTGTGTGGAAAAAGGTGTGCAAGATTTCTGGTAGGTAACGCCCCCCCTCTCCACCGATGTTGCGACTTCAAGGAAACCTAGTGTCTGCACCTGATGCAGTAGCCTCTGCTTTTGCAGATCAGTTTTGCGCTGTCTCAAAAAGGGATCCTTCTAGGCCATATGCTACCATTTGTAGGAATCAGGAGAGGCTTGGTCTTGACTTTAGCTCTCGTGGCGGAGAGCCATATAATTTAGACTTTAGTCTCTGAGAGCTGCGTGCTGCCCTCTCGGAGTGTGGTGACACTGCTCCTGGACCTGACGACATTCCATATGCTATGCTTCGTCATCTGCTGACTGATTCAATTCAATTCTTATTGGACCTTTTTAACAGGGCTTGGAGTGAGGGCTCTATTCCCAAGAGTTGGAAGTTGGCTGTTGTCGTTCCCATTCCAAAGCCTGGTAAGGACCATTCTCATATCTCCAACTATCGCCCTATTAGTTTGACATCATGTGTGTGCAAACTGTTTGAAAAGATGGTCAATGTCAGGTTTATGTGGTTTCTGGAGATGGGTGGTTTTCTTTCTCCTTCACAGAGTGGCTTTCGGAAATTACGGTGCACTACCGACAACCTTATCAGACTTGAGGCATCAATCTGTGGAGCTTTTGCCTCTAAGCAACATCTTGTGGCTGTGTTCTTTGACCTTGAGAAGGCTTATGACACTGCCTGGTGCCTTGGCATCCTCCAACAACTTCATGCCTTTGGTTTACGTGGTCGTCTGCCTGTATTGCTTAGAGACTTCTTGACTGATCGTGTGTTCCGGGTCCGTGTGGGTTCTACCCTTTCTGTGCCACTGTGCCAGGAGGAAGGTGTACACACAGGGGAGTGTCTTAAGTGTTTCCCTATTTGCGGTGGCCATCAATGATATTCTCGACACTGTGTCTATGAGGGTATCCTCATCCCTGTATGTGGATGATTTAGCTATATGGTTTTCGGGCTCCCGCATGTCTGCTATTGAGCAGCGTATGCAACTTGCCTTGGACAAGATCTCTGCCTGGGCCACTTCCAAGGGTTTTCGGTTTTCCCCTTCTGAGACTGTGGCTATACACTTCTGTAGGATGAGAGGGGTACACCCAGACCCTGATCTCCAGCTTTGTGGCAGGAGACTCCGTTGTGTGGAAGAGACTAAATTCTTGGGCCTGACGTTTGACTGTCGCTTGACTTGGGTCTCACACTTGGCAAGTCTTAAAGCATCATGTATGAAGGCTCTCAATCTTTTGAGCGGTCTGTCCCATACCTCTTGGGGTGCTGATCGGAGGACGCTCTTGCATTTGTTTCAGGTTTTTGTAGCCTCCAAGATGTCATATGGCTGCGAGATCTACTCTTCTGCCACAGAGGCCAGACTAAAAACCCTGGATGCTGTCTATCATGCTGGTCTTTGCCTTGCAACTGGGGCTTTTCGGTCATCTCCAATTTCCAGCTTGTTGGTGGAAGCTGGTGTGCCTCCCTTAGATCTACTGCATCAGTCTGTTGCAGCATGGTGCTGGCTCCGAATTTGTCGCCTTCCAGACTCACTTGTCTGTAAGTGTGTGATCCAAAAGTCTTCTTTTTTGTATTATAGTAGACATCCTCGGATGCCTCATCCGTTTGGCTATAGGGTTCGGGATATCATGGAGGAGTTTGGTTTGTTGACAGTACCTGTCAGTCCCGTTCGGATCCCGAGGGTTGCTCCATGGATCTTGCCCAAGGTGACCTACTGCAGGTTTTTTGCAGACTCCAAGGATTCTGTTGCTCCTCAGTGTCTTTTACAGTTATTTTTAGAACATTCTTCTAGTCATGGTGGATCTGTGCCTGTGTATACTGATGGCTCTAAATCCGCCTCTGGTGTAGGTTTTGGAGTGGTATTTCCCAATTTTAGCCGTGGAGGTAGTCTTCCTTTGACTGTCACAGTTTTTACTGCAGAGTTATCAGATATAGTTTTAGCCCTGAAGTTGGTGTTTGTTCACCATGGCAATCATTTTACTATTTTTAGCGACTCTCAAGGGGCACTTTTGGCCCTGGACTCTTTCAACTCTTCCCATCCTATAGTTTTAGCTATTTTGGAGTGGCTGTTCCTCATTCGTCGTCGAGGGAAGAGAGTGGATTTCTGCTGGGTTCCGGCACATGTTGGTGTCATAGGTAATGAAAGGGTAGATGCACTTGCTAAGGCTGCAGCTTTACAACCTGTACGTGCTCCTTGCCCTTTACCTGCTACTGATTTACGCACTTCAGTGTCGTCTGCTGTTCGTTCTTGTTGGCAGTTACGGTGGGATAGCGTTCTTGTCAGCAAGCTAAAGGAAGTCACCAAGTTCGTCTCTCAGAGAGTTTGTTTTACAATACCTCGTAAGTTTGAAATTGTTCTGGCTCATCTTCGCATTGGACATACCAAACTAACACATGAGTTCCTCATGTGTGGAGGTGTGCAGCCATTTTGTGATGACTGTTTGGTTCCCCTTACTGTCAGGCATATACTGGTTGAGTGTCCCAGTTTGGGCGACTTACGTTGGAGGCTGCTATTGAGGCACCGAGGGGAGGGTGGTGCTTACTGTCTCTCTTCAATGCTTGGGAGAGAACCTGGTACCCCTGGGGACGATCTGTTTTTATTTCTGAGGGAGGCTGGCCTCCTTCACCTTTTATGATTCCACTGTTTTTACTTTGATGTCTAGTTTTTAATATGGAGTTTTACTTTTTAATGTTGTTTATATTTCTACTGCTTATATTTTTGCTTATACGGCGCCATATGACCATGTTGTTGTGGTGCCATGTGCTTTATCAATCAATCAATCAATCTATGTGCATCTTTATGTTTAAAATCTGAGTTACAAATGCACAAACTTCTTTCCTAACATTCTTTCCTGGCACAAGCCCTTCATTCGCCTTTGTCATGTTCCCCTGGTGCTCCATAACGACCCAGTACTTTATCCACTGGACCAGTGTTAACTCTTCCCTTGAGACCCGCCATTATAAACATCGTATAACTTTTGTGCATCCATTCTAGTACTTCATGCAGCTGATTCCAAAACCTATCTTTTTCTGACTCATCCCTATAACCATATGGCGTATACGCCACAGTCACTTCCAGTTAGCCCTCCTGAATTCGAACTTTACATATATATGAGTATATCTCGAAATGACATGTTTATGCTGTTTCACTCCCTTCAGACACTCATCACTCCTCAGCAATGTAATTTCTTCTTTTCAATCTTCCTCGTGCATTTGTACTCGACCATACACATTTCACACCCTACCACTCATCCACTTCACACTCCTTAATCTTGGTTTCACCCAATACCATAATGGCATACTTAGAAACGTTTAAAAACATTCACCACTTCCGACCTTTTACTTTCCCCGCTCATAACTCTCATATTCAACCCGACCATACTTACTCATCTGGTTGGAGACCTGGGCAGCTGCTCTCCGAGGCTCTATGAATTTTCTCCTATTTTCATCTGTAGTGTCAAAAAAGTTGGGGAAACTTGGGAACCCTACCCCTACTGACCAAACCTTGGTCAGCATTCAGAGTTTTCTGTCTATCTATCTATCTATTGCCAGATGCCTCAATCCCTTTTGGGGTGGTCACAAACAAATCGCCTCCACGTTACCCTGTCCCCCGCCATTTCACTGCCCTGCTTCCAACTCACACGCCCCTCTCTCATATACATCTCCACCCCATCCCTCCATCTCATCCCTCCATCTCATCCTCGGCCTCGCCCTCCCTCTTCCCCCCTCCACCTCACTCACATACACTCTCTTCGTCAGTCTTTCAACCTCCATCCTCTCCACATGGCCAAAATACCTCAGTTATTCCTCCTAACGCTGCCTATCACATCCACATCCACACCACAACACTCCTTTATATCCTCATTTGTCAGCCTGTCTCTACATGTGACTCCACAGGCTCCTCTAAAAATAACTCATTTCCACTGCTCTCACTCTTGACTTGTGTCCTTCTAGCAACGTCCAAGCTTCACTTCAATACGTTAGAGTTGGTATTACAATACTGTCATGTAGTGACTTTTTCACTTCCCTGCTTCTTATCACTGCTTTCAAGGAACCAGCAGCCTTTCTTCCCTGCTGTACCCGTTCAAGCACTTCACCCTCCAAACCTCCATCCTTACTCACCGCACTACCCAAGTACTTAAACGTACTCACATTTTCCAATTCCTCACCATCCAACCTCGCTGTACATTCACTGACTTCACCTCTCTCAAAGACCATCACTTTACTCTTCCCAACATTCATCTTTAGATTCCGTTTCTTACACACTCTCCCAAACTCATCCACCAAGCCTTGCAGCTCTCCGTCTTCACTCAACAACACAGTATCATCTGCAAACAATAGTACAGGGAGTTTCCAAACACTACACTCTTTCACCAGGGCCACTCCAACATCCACTACCCTACCTTGTACCTCTTTTATTACCCCACCCATGTACAGATTGAACAACCTTGGAGACATGACACATCCCTGTTTCAACCCAACCTTGAAAAAGAAAAATTCACTCAGTTCACCATCCACACACACTGCAGCCTTAGCACCATCATACATACTCTTCAAAGCATTCAACAACTTCCCATCTACTCCATATATTCTTAATACTTTCCACAATCCTTGTCTATCCACCCTGTCATATGCTTTCTCCAGATCCATGAAAACCGCATACAACTTCTTTCCCTTCTCTAGAAACTTTTCCACTAAAGATCTAAGAATGAATATCTGATCTACACAACCTCTTCCCTTCCTAATGCCTCCCTGTTCTTCTCCAACTAATTCCTCTGTTCTTTCCCTAACTCTGTCAATAAGTATCCTACCATACACTTTTCCTATTATACTAAGAAAATAAATGCCCCTATGATTAACACACACTTCTTTTTCCCCTTTTCTTTGTACAAGGGAATAATTATACCAGACTTCCAATCCTCCGGGACTCTACCTTCCTCCCAGGCCACTCTGGACATTTTCCACATCCATTCTACTACTATCTCTCCCCCATGCTTCAGCATTTCACCACACACTCCGTCAATTCCTGGGGCTTTTCCCAGTTTAACTTTCCTCATTGCTTCCACAACTTCTATTCAACTGATTTCTTCCTGTCTTCTCACCTCCCTCCTTCTTCCAGCCATTCCCCAGCCACTAATACTTGCATTACTTCCATCCTCTATGATCAACAATTCCTTAAAGTGTTCTCTTCATCTCCTCACTTTTCTCCCTTCTCCACTAGTAATCTACCATTTTTATGTTTCACTCCCCTGCTTACTTCACTTCCACCCTGTCTTACTCATTTCACCTTTTTTCAGAATATTTTCTTACAGTCCCTCCACTTTACACTCAAGTTCCTTCCAAATTCCTCATCCGCTCTCTTCTTACTCTCTCTTACTAATCTTTCCACCTCTCTTTCTTTCTACATATAACTCTCTCTTCTGCCTTTCGTCTTCTTCCACGCCCCCATTTCTCATCCATTCATTGTATGCTTTCTTCTTTTGTTCCACAGCCTGTCTCACCTATTCATTCCACCAGCCTATTCCTTGCACACCCGTCCGTCTTCTCTTCATCCCACACACCACATCACGTGCTGCACATATTTCTTCTGTGAATATTCAGAGTTTTCCTTCTCCTACATGGACTGCCAACCATGCCTAACATGCAACACCTACCCTGCTAAATGGTTGTTGGCTTGGAACCTCATTCGCCCTTTCACACTGTAGCCTTAGCACCATCATACATACTCTTCACAGCATTCAACAACTTCCCATCTACTCCATATATTCTTAATACTTTCCACAATCCTTGTCTATCCACCCTGTCATATGCTTTCTCCAAATCCATGAAAACCGCATACAACTTCTTTCCCTTCTCTAGAAACTTTTCCACTAAAGATCTAAGAATGAATATCTGATCTACACAACCTCTTCCCTTCCTAAAGCCTCCCTGTTCTCCAACTAATTCCTCTGTTATTTCCCTAACTCTGTCACTAAATATCCTACCATACACTTCCTATTATACTAAGAAGACAAATGACCCTATGATTACCACACACTTCTTTTCCCCCTTTTCCTTTGTACAAAGGAATAATTTTACCTGGCTTCCAATCCTCCGGGACTCTACCTTCCTCCTAAGCCAATCTGCACATCTTCCATATCCATTCTACCACCATCCCTCCCCATGCTTCAGCATTTCACCACACTCTCCATCAACTCCTGAGGCTCTCCCCAATTTGACTTTCATTTCTTCCACAACTTCTATCCTACTGATTTCTTCCTGTCTTCTTACCTCCCTCCTTCTCCCAGCCATTCCCCAGCCACTTATACTCGCATTACTTCCATTCTCTATGTTCAGCAATTCCTTAAAGTGCTCTCTCCATCTGCTCACTTTTTCTCCCTTCTCCACTAGTAATCTACCATTTTTATCTTTCACTCCCCTGCTAACTTCACTGCCAACCAGTCTTACTCTCTCCACCTCATTCCAGAACATTTTCTTACTGTCCCTCCACTTTACACTCAGATTCCTTCCAAATTCCTCATCCACTCTCTTCTTACTCCCTCTTACTAATCTTTTCACCTCTGTCTTCCTTTCTACAAATTACTGTAGTTTAATAAATTCTTTTGGCATAGGTTAGAATTTATTCCGTATTCAGAGCACTAATGAACGTCATCCAAAAGGACTAAGTTCTTTCACCCTTTCTAACTGTATCGAAATCAGTAAGATAAATGCCACCAAGAAGAACCTAACTTGCTATTGTTCATATTGTTTGGAGACTAAATAAAAACTAAAATAAAAACTTTCAGCAAGTAGTGCATTCATTTTCACTGGGTACATTCTCTTATCAACTCTCCCCCCCTCATCACAAATCCAGTTCTTCTCATTCACTTCCTTCTCCTCAAACAATTTCATTACCCTATGACACTTTCATTTTTTAAGGAGGTTTCCCTCTGTCAAGGAGGGTATGTTTTTGCCTGCCTTGGTTTATTTGTCTATTTGTCTGTTAGCAGTATTACTAAAAAAAAAAAAAAAATATGAAAGTTATTAACCCGTCCTCTCATGATGATGTGTTTGTCATCATATGGGCGTGGCTGCGACTATGTTCGATGACATGTTTGTCGTCATATGGGCGTGGCTGCGACTATGTTCGATGACATGTTTGTCGTCATTAAAGCATAAAAACCTTCATTAGAGAAAAAGTTTTTGGCCAATCAGCATCATTTTTGGAGGCGTCATAGTGTCCGCACTTCTCGTCAAAAGTAATGACTTGGCAATCTTGGGGCCTGAGATGTGCAGCAGCCTGGACAGGTTGATTAGTACCACAGCGGCTGTCAAGGGAGAATGTAGTGTGTGGCGAGCCCTTTAAATCGTACTCTATTTACCCCTGTCCCGGGAACGAATCATAATCTACTATACCCACAGTATAGTGCTTGTGTTTACTTTTTGGACACTATTGTGAAAAGATTTGGTGTTTGCAATAGGGAATAAGGTTTCTGTGAATCATTCCTGGCTGTCATCAGCTGTTGGCCCAACGAAGATTGTGCTAGGCCTACCCTGTGTTTCGGCGTGTCCCAACAACTACACTCCCTCTACCCTGCACCCAATGGGAGTATTCAACCGTTGAACAATAGTGACAATGAATCAACTGAATATAGTGTGCAACAGCTAGTGAGGAAGGACATGGTGAAACGTTTAGCAGAGGGAGGCGGGAAACAGCCTTACGACACAGCTTTGTCTTGAACAGAATATTTGCCAAGGTGTTGATGAAGTCCTTGTTTTATGCTGATATACGGTGGATAGTGTTATTGTGCAATAGATAGGAATATAGTGCAACAAGTGCACATGATGAAATATTGGCTGGCTTCACGTCTGCCTTGCAGCCACGGCATGCCGTTGTCAGCAGGGGATAAAATAGAGGAGGTTTATAGGGATATTTGATTTTATCATATTGTTATATTTATTCTGTATGCTTTTTGTGTAAAATAATGCATGAGTGTTATAGTAGTATGTTTATCATATGCTTGTGTGGATGAACGTAAACACTGCACCACATGCTCGTCAGAAGATATCGTCTGCAATACCTTAAGTATCGCAGACGTAACATACAGAGGACGTCCATGTACTCTTGTGGTGAAATATACTGTATTTCTCATAAAATGATGGATTTGGTTATGTATATTGTGAAATAAAATCATAAACAATGCAGCTTCTTCAGGTCTGAGAAACATCATCTGCTACACCTTAATGCACAGGTATGGGCCACTTACTTGTAATAGTGTAATATACTGTGTATCTCATATATTGATAGATTTGGTTATGTTTTGTGAAAGACAGTAAATGACTGACCCAATTGCTTGCAAGAAAGAGTGCATATCGTACATGTGACTTAACACAAAGGTAGTGACATGCAACACGAGGTTAGAAACATGTGCATTTATATTTTGGGGGGAGAAATATACTGTGTATCTCATATATTCATAGATTTGGTTATGTATTATGTGAAAATAACATGAAAGACTGAAGCACGTGCTCATAAGAAAGAGAATGTCTCATACACCTGAATTAGCACCAAGGTAGCGAAATGCAACGTGAGATACGCAATTGTAGATGGTGTAATATACTGTGTACCTCTTACAGTGATAGATTTGGTTACGTGTTATATGAAAAGAAAGTGAAAGTGAACCACGTGATTGTCTGAAAATCATCGCCTGCTACACCTTACCTCCCAGGTAGGGGCCACGAAATTGACCTTTGAAAGATGTGCATTTACATTTTATTGGTGAAATACACTGTGTATCTCATAAAGTGATAGATTTGTCTAAGTATTATGTGAAAATAACTTGAAAGACTGAAGCATGTGCTCGTAACAAAAAGAACGTCTCATACACCTGAGTTAGCACAAAGGGAGCGAAATGCAATGTGAGATGAGTAATTGTAGATGGTGAAATATACTGTGTATCTCATAAAGTAATAGATTTGGTTATGTGTTACGTGAAAAGAAAGTGAAAGTGAACCACGTGATCGTCTGAAAAACATCGTCTGCTACACCTTATCACCCAGGTAGGGGCCATGTAATTGACCTACGGAAGACGTGCATTTACATTTTATTGGTGAAATATCCTGTATATCTCATAAAGGGATAGATTTGGTCATGTTTTATGTGAAAAGATAGTGAAAGACTGACAAACGTGCCCATAAGGAAGAGTGCATGTCGTACACCTGAGTTAGCACAAAGGTAACGAAATGCAATGCGAGGTTAGGAACACGAGCATTTGCATTTTGTTGGTGAAATATACTGTAATTCTCATACAATGATAGACTTGGTTATGTGTAATGTGAAATAGAAGTGTAAACACTGCAGCATGTTCTCGTAAGGGAAACACCATCTGCTACACCTTAGCGCACAGGTAACGGCATACGGAACACTTGCATTTACATTTTAGTGGTGAAATGTACTGTGTATCTCAAAAACCATAGATTTGGTTGTGTGTAATGTGCAAAGTAAATGAAAGATGTAACCACGTGCTCGTGGCCCCTACCTGTGCACTAAATCAAGTGTAGGAGATGATGTTTTTCAAGGACATACACATATATCATGAATCCCTGCATTGTGTCAGTGTTGAGCAAAGTTCTTGGCTGGCTGTGAATAAAACATCTTGACTCCTTTATTTCAGCTCGCACCCCTACCACAGCATTGAATTACCACAGGGTCCATCCCTTTTACAGCAATTTATTCTCCAGTTGGCTTGCAATGACATCAGTCTTACCGAGATGAAATGCGGGTTGGCACCACACCAATGGCAGAAGATCATTGATGAGGTAGAATCGGAGAGCGACATTGAGAGCGACCATTCTGGGGTGGAGAAGGTTGAGCTGATGCCATCCAGTCAGCAAGTGGAGTTGCCCTGCCACCTTCCATCACAGGAGACCACACCACCATCATCGGTCGGCTTCACCGGAGAACCCTCCCCACCTCTAGGACCTGCCAGTCCCACCACTTTCTTCATTGACTCCCAATCTCCAGGCCCCTCTGCCCCCCTTGGCCAGCCAGTGTCATCGGAAGCCAGGCCATTGTTCGTTGTGATGGCCCCTCCACCCACTTCTGCTGTTAAGATGCTACAGTGACATCCTCACCGGCTAGGCCGAGGAGACTGGTGTCCTCAGAACCTTATGTCTCGTCCTCGTCCTCATCCGAGGCATCCCCTCCCAGACAAGGGTGCCGTGGTCCGCTGCCTGGACATTGGGGACATCCAATAGGTTGGAGGGCAGGCCAAAGGGTGTTGACAGGCCGACCCGCTGCCACTGCCACCGAAGAGGATCCTGGGTGGAGCACTGGCCCGTTCACACTGAACCACAGGCCGTTCACTTGCTCCCCAGGGATCCAGGTGAATATTCCAACAACTCCCCTGCAGTTCTTCCAGCTCTTTTTCATGCGGGAGTTGTTGTCATACCTCACCTTGGAAACCAATCGGTATGCCAAATTCCTGGGGACTCAGGTGGATGCCTGGTTCTCCTGCAATGAAGAGGAGATGGCCAAGTTCCTGGGGTTATACCTTTTCATGTGGGTCATGCACATACCGACCATCATGCACTATTGGAGGAGCTCTGAGCGCATGACTACCTTAGGGGCCAGCAGGTGATGAGTGGAAGGCACTTCACCGCCATCCTCAAACACTTCCACACCTTCAACTAACTCACCATACCCTGAAACAACAAAGATTGACTCATCCGCGTTTGCACGGTCATGGAGTACCTCCTTCAGTGGTCCCAGTCAGTGTACCAACATGATGAGCAGCTCAGCGTGGATGAGGGCTCTCTGGGGTGGAAGGGCCAGCTGTCCTTCCACGTATACAACCTGCAAAAGCCGACCAAGTATTCCATCAAGTTGTACATGTTGGTTGAGTCGTCCTTGGGCTACATCTGGAACCTCGAGGTCTACACAGGGGTGTAGAGGACCCTCAAGAACACCGTGTGGGGCCTTGTGGAACCGTTGAAAGACCAGGGCTATAAGTTGTTCATGGACAACTACTACAATTCTGTAGCCCTGTGTGAAAGACTTTTCACTGCAGGCTTTTACATGTGTGGGACCCTACGGCTGCCTAGAGGAGTACCACGCTAGCTGCAGGCCATTGTCAGGGCTAAGAGCCTGCCTGAGGGGGGCATGGCGTACAGGCACAAGGACAATGTGCTAGTCTCTCTGTGGAAGGACAAGCGCATTGTGAACATGGTGTCCACCTTCCACACTGCGGACACCATTCTGAAGAGGGTTCAAAGAGAGGTGCAGGGTCATGACGGGCGGACAACCTACGTGGAGAAGGTCATTAACAAGCCTGTCATTGTGGAGGACTACAACAGGTACATGGGTGGGGTGGATCATTTCGATCAGATGGTCCAGTTCTACCCCATCGGATGGTGAACTGTCAAGTGAACGACGAAGATCACCTTCTACTTCGTCCAAATGGTACTCTTCAACGCGTTCGCCTTGTACAAAAAGTACAGACGCACGACAGTAACTCTTCTTGAATTGGTGGAGCAGATCATCTACGATCTTCTGCATTTCCATGAAGAGGACTGGCCCGTGTCTGGACACGTACTCCACCACATCCCAGACCTACCTACCCGGCGGCCAGCACCAGCAACACCTGACACCCAGCAGGCACAGGCACCAGCACCAGGATGGGCCCAGCCACCACTCGCACCAGCATGGCCTGAAGGACAACCAGCAGGAGCACCACCTGCAGCAGGCTCATCACAGGTGCCACAGTCGCCATCAAGCACCGCCTGCAGGAGGCCCATCAGGGATGCCAGCACCGCCACCACCTCCAGTTGCTGGTTCGTCGGGAGAACCCGTGCCTGGGCCTGCAGCTCCTGCACGACAGAACCACAGAGCATGAGGGTATCCAAGCAAGCGATGCTGGGTGATTGACAACGTTATAAGGTTCGACCGCACCCTGGGCCACCACCAGGCAAGGATCCCCAACAAGAAGAGGCTCAATTGTACATTGTGCGTCAAGCCGGGGGTGAGGAAGGACACAAGGAACATGTGTCCTGTATGTGATGTGCCGCTTTGCATGGGTGATTGTTTCGAGCGGTACCATACCAAGTGATACCTTCACAAGTGGAGCATGGACACACACACACACACACACACACACACACACACACACACACACACACACATACTTCTTTTCTTTTTCAATTACAGAACAGAGGAAGGAAAAAAATGAATAAAAAAAAATAATCCATACACCAGATTACTGGTGTCTCCGTTCATAAAATATCTGTAACAGACTTGAACAGCTGTGGGTTGAAATTTGGAGGGAAACAACCCTGGGGGAGCGAGTTCCAGAGAGATGCAGTTCGGGGAATGAAAGAATTATGATAGGCAGAAGTTCTGCAATATGGCTGAGTGACATTCCAGTCATGAGCGCTACCAGATGCCCATGTAGCATGAGGGAAGGCATGGAGAGGTGGCAGCATGGACACAACTTCGTCTGAGAATTTGCCATAAAAATATCTGCAAAATAAAGAAAGGGAGGCAACATTTCTTGTTACCTGTAGGGGAGGTATTTTTTTTTGTAATGGCATGGTTGTTAATAATTCTAACAGCTCTGTCTAGTTGTTTTAATGCAACTTCTACACATCCATTCCACAGGGGTGAGCAATATTCAAGATGAAAGCGCATATGACTCTTATAAATTATAGCTAACTGCTCGTCAGTGAAGTAGTTACGGACTCTTAACAATAATCCAAGTTTCCTTGTGGCAGTTTTAGCAAGTGTTCTAACATGAGAGGTCCAGCTTAGGGCATTATTGAGTGAGACGCCGAGAAATTCAATACTTTTGGAGATTGGATTATTAGTAGAACCGAAGGCAGTGTACACATCTGGCAATACCTGTCTATTAGTAAATTGTATATACTCGTATTTAGTTTTACTAGCATCAAATGAGACAAGGTTGTTTTGTCCCCATTCACTGATCGTAGATAGGTCTTGATTTATGAAGATGGTTGTACTGAGTTGAGAGGTAGAGATATTAGACTCTGTAAATGGGTGTCTGAGTGTGAATGAATTATGAAGTATTGAGTCATCTGCATATGAGTGGATGGGATTGTGGATGACAGATAAAAGATCATTAATATGAACCAAGAACAGGGTTGGCACCAGAACTGATCCTTGCGGCACGCCAGCATTGAGTGGAAAATGGAGTATACATCATCTACTTTTACTCTTATTTTCCTGTCACTAAGATATAAAGAAATCAAAGGAATAAAAGACGTTAGTCCACAGCAAGGGAGTTTGGACAGCAGGGAACGGTGCCACACACTGTCAAAAGCTTTAGAAATATCAAGGGCTACTGCATAAGTTCCTCCATGTAGGTCAATTGATTGATGGATGGTATGAGTTAGGAGATTGAGTATGTCAATGGTGGATCTTTCATGGCGAAAACCGCATTGTCTATCACACACACACACACACACACACACACACACACACACACACACACACACACACACACAATACAAAACTCCTCACCTCCCAACCGATCAGGTCCTGCAGGAAGATCATCACCACTGGAGAAGTACATTTTTTTAAAATTTATCTATTTACCCCTATTTATGTCAGCATATTTACACATACATATATATAGTTATTTACCGCAACACAAAATGACAGGGAAATAAGTACAGCTTCAGTTTCAGTTGCTAGCAACAGGTTTTTTGTTCATTTGTGGTTTCTGAGAGGACTAAAAACAAAACAGAAGATATAGGTGTATTCCTAGGGAATCGCAATTTCAGTAGAAAGAGTATGACGAGGGCCGTTATAATAATCATCTTTATTGTCAGATTTTTCGACATCTTCATGCCATCTTCAGTGACCTAGAAACAATGTAAATGATATACAAAAGTGAAGAGTAAAAAACCTGAATATTTATATATGAGTTAAAAACGTACATAGCTTCAATATAAGAATCTATTTAGATACACCTATATATACGTATACATATATAACGTGTACATACACAAACATACTGTACACACACACACACACACACACACACACACACACACACACACACACACAAAACTACCATAGTATACTGTAAAAGTTTTCTATGTGTGAATATAACTAATACAAGGCTTAGGGGATAAGCGGATACTGTGTTATTAAGGCAAGGCTTAAGTTTTTTAATATAGAGAGTTTCTAAAATTCTTAGGTTTTCATTAGGGCAAGAGTCAAGGATACTGAAATGAGTTGTGCTAGGAACAATATCACAGGACTTACAATGTTCCCGCACTGCTGAATAAGGACTGTGCAGTGGGTGACCCGTTCTGGCAGACTGCCCTAGTTGCTCGTCGATTCTGATTTTAGGTGAGCGAATCGTGATCCCCACATACCCCGCTTGGCAACTGGGGCAAGTAAATATATAGACAATCGACGAGCACATGTCAGCTGGTATACGATCTTTAAAATGAAAAAAAGTTACCAATTTTAAAGGCGTTCATAGGTATGAATCGGAATTCTTTATCTGGAAAAATTTTACATAGTTTCTCATCTAATGCTTGTTGCATCAGCTTAGAGATGTCACCAAGGTATGGAATACGGAAGTAAACGATCTCTTTGTTGACAGTGGGGACTCGTTGCTTCGGCTGGAGTTGACGATTAAGAAAATAAACTTGTTTATCAAACACGTGGAAACTGTAACCATTATGGTAAAAGAAATTACTTAAAAATGAGACTTCTTTGTGAAAATGCATATAGCTAGATTAAATATTGAAGGCTCGATGCAGCAGAGTTTTGATTGCATTGAACTTGAAATTATAATGGCAGAAACTGAAGAAACTGGTACCCAATCCTGAAAATGTGGGTTTCCGAAAAACAGAAAAAGGAAGGCCATCATTACATTTCTCAATATTAAGGTCCAAAAAGGAGAGTTTCGAGTCCACTTCCGATTCCATTGTGAATGTGATAAAACCTATGTTGAGAATTTATGTATTCTAAAAATTTGTCAGCTTGGCATTTGCTCCGAAAACACAAGTGTGTCATCCACATAACGTCTATAGAAAATGGGTTTAAAGGAGGTAGGACAATCCAGTTCATTTCATGAAAGCATAAAATTATATTGGCAAATGTCGGCCCGACAGGAGAGCCCATAGTAGTACAAAAGTGCCCAGCAGTACACATGCGTATTCCTGGCCAGGGGTTTGAAGTGGAGATTGCTTGAAGGCATGCCCAGTAGTACGCAGATGGGGGGGTCCCCGCCTTATATTAGGGTTGAACATGTTTTAATCAAGAATGCTCATCTCACACGTCCATCTTCTGTGGTGGGTGGTGGGTAAATGACTGAGGGAAAGCTCGAGTGAGCGGCCTTGACTAACTTTCATAGGCGAGTAACTCTCCCTCTCTCTCTCTTGATTCTGCTTTCTATCTAATTTCTCCTTGTTCTCCACACCATTACCACTGTTATTACCTGATATAAGAAACGTCTTTTCATATAAAAGACAAATGAAAAACAAAGTGAAATATTTGTCGGTCCCCTCCTCTTCCTCCTCTCCTTCCCCATCCCCCATCCCCATCCCCATCCCCCTCCCTCTTCCTTCTCCCACTGGCAGCAAGCAGTTCCCCCAACCCTTCCCCCCCTCCCACTCTAATTTTAGGCCACAACCTTCTGTCCATAGCTACGCAGGCCACACCTCCCCCGGCCCCCCGTCCAAATCTACGCAGGCTGAAGATGTTTAATCATGAGAGCAAACACGTCCACCTCGTACAGTAGCAACTGGCTAAATGACGAAGGGAAGGAACGACCAAGGTGAGTGTTTGACCAACTTTCATTCCCGGGTAGTTTTCATCTACGGAAATAAACAAACATATTCGTTTCCAGGATGCTTTACCTGACCTTGACCGTGGTACGATACCTTCACCAAGGCGAATGTACTAAAAAAAAATGTAAGGGGTAGTCTCGTCTCTCTCTCTCTCTCTCTCTCTCTCTCTCTCTCTCTCTCTCTCTCTCCATTCTGTTTTCTAATTTCTTCTTATTCTCTACAGCTACATTCACTCTACAGCTACAGTACCGGTAACTAAAATTATCACCACCACCACTATTACCTGATTTAAGAAACGCCTTTTCATAATACTATAGGACAAATTAAATAAGATTTTGTGCTGAAGTGTGGTTAGTCACCGTCATTATAGAACTTGGGCAGAGCAAGAACAAACGTAAAACACACACACACACACACACACACACACACACACACACACACACACACACACACACACACACACAGATCATAAACTTTGTCATAAATTGCCTAGCTTTGTGTATCACTGTCTTAATATAATATGGAGAAACACTGAATCCTGAAGGTCGGATTTGCGGAGCTCGCAGAAGTGATTTTGATTATTGAGTGAAAAGATAAAATAATTTTGTCTTGATTGCTTGTTGTTTACAGGGAACTGGTGAGACAGGTCAGAGGTATTTTATTTACACTTTAGTGGCTTCATCAGGTTATATTTACAGGGAGCTGGTAAGATAGGTCAAGGATGTTTACAGATATTTACAAGTGATTCTTTTATGATACAATGGCTGTAAAAGAGTAACATGCTATGGATTGGATAAAGGATGTAATTATGCTAAGTGGCACAGTAGATTTCGTAACGCCTCTTGCCTAGCGATTTATGCTGAATATAACACTTCAGTATCGTCTGTATGTTACTCATACATACCCCGTCGAGATAATAACTATACAGACAGCATACACGAGAATGGTAAGGTGTTATAGCAAACTAGATCGCTGAGGAGAAGATTGTGCTAATCTTCCAGTGGCATCTAGAATATGACCTAAAATGATGAGAGGTTCCCGGTAATGGTGATGATGCTGGCGTTCGAAAGAGAGAGAGAGAGAGAGAGAGAGAGAACTGAAGGCCGAAAGCAGCAAGTTGAGAGTGAGGTATACTGTGTACGTGTACTGGTGGTGTGTGTGTGATGACCGTGTGGGTTTATGTACATACACAGTGTACACTCGCTGGTGAAATAAGCGCGAAATGCCCGCATCTATTTGTTACTGTATTCTCTATCTAGTCGTAATAGTCCGTTTTCTCACTGGAGTCTAAATAAGATATCATTTGCTGCAAATAATTAGGAGGAAGACAGTAGATTGTGGCAATGAGAGGACAGTGACTCTGGGACATGGGATGAATGACATTTGGCAACTTTGTAGAAGCTCAGCATTAACAGTGAAACAATACTTGATGGAGAAAGTTACATACACAGAGTAGATCTTGCCAAGGCTTCTTCATTACTGCGCTATTCATACAGGGTCTGCAATTGGGTACTTGTGTGTGTGTGTGTGTGTGTGTGTGTGTGTGTGTGTGTATGTGTGTGTGTGTGTGTGTGTGACACTCGCAAGTTCATATAAGTCTGCCACTGCTTTTTGACGGAAGACAGTTTTCTTGGTATTTGTGTCGAGCGTCATTCTAACATGTGATATAATAGTATGATTTAGATATTTCATATGTTTTAGTTCAAGTATTTTATCATTTAAAAGTCATTACGGTGTGGAGTACGACCGTATCTCTGAAACATAATCATTTCATCGTTAGTTCACATCTACAGCGGTAGAGAAATTAGTGCTACAGTCTAGGCTCATTAGGTAACACAAGCATTTATGTATTTTTCATCTTTTCTCAGCCTACCACGATTCGAATCCGATTATCGGAAAAATTTTCGCTACCAATAGGGATAGCGATATTAACTGATTTTTGGCGGTCGATTTACAGCACTAACCACCAACCGGTTTTACTTAACTTTTAATAGACGTTTAGTAGCGGAAAGGTTACTGAAAGCTATAGTCAACTCTTCCAGGTCGAAAAATCCGTTCGCAGTTTACAAAAATCGTTTGGCGGAAGCAGTAACAAATCACTGGAGTGAAGTGGATAAGAGATTATTTGTGACGGTCATTTATTCTCACAAGGATTCTAAACTGAAGAGATGAAATTGTGGGAGTGGTTGATGATGATGATGGTTTATTATTCCTGAAAGAATGCTTGTAGTAAAATAGTCTAAGAAGAATGGTGAAGGATGCGACGTAATAATGACGTTGTGTGTGTGTGTGTGTGTGTGTGTGTGTGTGTGTGTGTGTGTGTGTGTGTGTGTGTGTTTAGCAAAGATACAAATTTGCCTAAGAAGGTTAGAAAAGGTTAAGGACAGAGTAGAGAATCGTTTAGTATTAGCTCTACACGTTTCATCCTATTTTAATTGGGGCTAAAGTGGAACATCTTCGGTGTGTTATTCTGCTTAGCTTCTGGCGTTTTGTGTGAGCTGTTTTTCCTGTGCCATTTTCACTAACATTTCCTTGTGTTAAATGAGTGAATTTCCCATGAGCCATTTTCACTAACTTTTTCTTGTATTAAATGAGTGAATATATTACTTTTTCATTAAATGTAATCTGGTGAAGCCTCTGTCTTGTTTTTCCATATGTTGCTTCTTCAGTAATTTATCCACAAACTCATACCTGTGATAGATGAAGGGAGTACTATATTAAATTCATTTATGTATAATGTATGTTTTCTTTTATGATCGATGGATATATGCAGTATTAGCTTTTTATGACTGGCTTTGGACTGGGCTAGCTTCGTATTGTGTGTGTGTGTGTGTGTGTGTGTGTGTGTGTGTGTGTGTGTGTTTCCATCTTTAGTTGTTTTATTCCTTAAATATTTTCTGTGATATTTGAATGAATAGATTACCTCATGAACTTGCTATGGACTGTTATACCTTTATCCTGCATTGTATGGTGTATGCTATTTCCCCACAGCTTTTTCGCTTACTCTCCTGTGATGTATGATGTGGTTGTATTGCCTAATCATTGATTAGTTTATGATTGGTTAGCTTTGTATTAGCTTTGTGTGATGTATAATGTTTCTATCGTTACCTTACTACTGATTCTCCCATCTATGATGAATAGCATTATACAGAGTGGCCTTGGATTAGCTCTGATCTGGCCTTAACCCGAGACGTCCCGTCGACGTAAGGATACGTTGCAACATTTTGCATTTGCCTCTCCCGACGACATACTGGTACGTTGCACAATTGCAAGGTTCATAATTTGCACAATTTTCAATTTTCGTGCATGATTTTTCGTACGTATACACTGGACACCTTCCTCTATTCCTCTACAAGATGCCATGCAGGGACAATGCCTAACACCGCATAACCTCCCCTTCCCCTGCACGCCATTGTCTCGGCAATTCACCTGTTACCAGTGACCTGGCCAATAAATACATTCAGGGCCAGAGTGATTCCCCAATCGATGACAATGTGGAGGACAAAGTTTACATAGCATTAGAGGAAGAAACAGTCAGAAATGATGATCAGGTAATGTGGCAAAGGAAGGTCAGGAATGGTGATGAGTTAGTGAGTGGAACAATGCTTATAATGCTAATATTACTGTTTGAAAACCAATATACTCTCGTATTACATATAAATTCGTACCAAGTAAATAAATAAATACCATTTATGAGTGGTGTGAAATAGTTACCCTCCCACAGAACTCGTTTTCTTTGGTGCCAGCCTATTAGAAAACCCAGTCAGGTAAGGAGGTACTGCTACCTGGATCGAGTATTTTAAACCTCAGGTGAGCGATTTCTCTATGAAATTTTGATGTTTCTCACCAAAAGCGGAGGTTTTAGCCAAAACAAATTTTTTCGAAAATACCTCGGGATTAGGGGGTGTCGGAGGTGCGAAATAGCTCGGGACGTGACGGGTTAAACCATGTTTATCGTAGAGTCGTCAGCACAAATTCGCTCCAAGCCTGCTCGTGTGATGTGGGTCATTTTGTCTGGCAACGGTGTATGGGAACTAGTTGCCACACAGGCTTTTTTACACTTTAAAGACGTGTTTGTAAGAATTAGTACTATGAATCACCCAGAATACAATATTCTTTATATCTGATTAGCGTAAAAATGTGCAAAAGACGACAGATGAATGTTGTCGAAAGGGGAAACTTCTGTTCTCTCCCTCGTATCCATCCCTTGTCCCTCCCCACCCTCCCCTCCTCCTTCCCTCTCCTTCTATCCTTCATCTCCAGTCCTCTCTCTCTCCACCCTACCTACCTTATATCACCCACAATGCTAATCTACATAATAAACCGCACTCTTCTCTATTTCTTGTCTAATCCTGTAACCTTTTTGCTCCTCAACATTCGAGAGTTTCATGTCATGCAACAGTCTCTATCTCCCACTCGGTACACCAAACATGATGCAGCAGTTCGAAACTTTAGTTTTTCTGATACTGTTTCGTGGTTCACTGAACAATATGAGAAGAATTGGAACATTTTCCTAGGGAAGAGAGAGGGCGAGAAGTAGGAGGAGTGGGCACAAATGTTTGTTTTATGTCGCCTACTAATATAATAGGCACAGGCTCACTCAAACAATTACTAGCAAGGAATACATCACAAGAACGAGACCTCAATGTTCCTGTATCTCCCGGCTGTTGGTAGTGACAAAGGAACAGAAAGACAACTGGAGAGGAATGGGAAGACGAGGAGGGTAAGAATGGAACTAGAACAGGAAGGAATACTGATAATAAACCTTGGATATAGTTGGTAGTACTGCAAGCAACTGGGAATATGGCAGACTGGGTTTAGAAAACAGTCAAGAGAGAATTGCGATGCGCCGATCAGGTTAGTGCCGTGGATAAATGAATGAAGGTGGAGAGGGTGGGGAGAGGAGACAGTGGAGAGACATGAAAGTGAGTGAGGGAGAGGAGGCAGAGGGAGGGGTAGGAGGGGAACATCAGGAGGAGTATGGGGGAGACAGGGGAAGGGAGCTTAGATACGGTTATAATGAAGAATACCAGAGTATTACGCTCATACGTCGTTCCATAACACTGTCAACTCTTGCAGTTTTTTACACTAATCAATTACGGTATACAGAAAATTGCACTCTAGGCAGTCTCTAGTACCACTTTTGAAAAACACGTGGTTAAAGTGTATAAAAGTGTATGTGGCAACTCGTCCCTTTACACTGTTGCCAGACAAAAGGACTCGCATCGCACTAGTAGACTTGCAGCGAATTTATGCTGACGACTGTACATATCCTTAAAATTGTGAATTGTTTTGGCATACACTATTTCATTCGGTAGTGTATTCCACTGATCACTTGCTCTATTTGGGAAACTAAATTTCCTTACGTCTTTATCACCTCTCTTCTTATGCAGTTTTTTGCAGTGTCCTCTTGCTGATGCTTCCCCATAGGTTAAGTAATCATTTATGTCTATTTCCTCCTTCCCTGATATGCATTTATATAGCATAATCATGTCACCTCTTTTCCTTCTCTCCTGTAATTTTTGAAGATTCAGTTTATTTAGTCTTTCTTCGTAGCTTAGATCCCTTAAGCTTGGTACCCATCTTGTAGCAGCCCTTTGAACTTTTTCAATCTTGTCTATGTGTTTTTTGAGATGAGGACTCCAGACTACTGATGCATACTCCAGGGTTGGTCTGATGAATGATGTTATTATCTTTCTTAGCATGGCTTCATTTATGTATGTGAATGCTATTCTCATATTTGCAAGCAGTGTATACATGTTCCATACCTTCTCACTGATGTGGTCAGCCGGAGATAGTCTGTTATTGATAATCACACCTAGGTCCTTCTCTCTTTCTGATGTGTGTAGGGTTTTATTTCCTAACGTATAATCCCAATCAGGTCTTTTTCCACTTTTACCAAACTTGATTACATGACACTTGTCCACATTGAATTCCATTTGCCATGTATTACTCCATTCATGAAGTTTATTTAATTCTTCTTGTAGCTTGATGTGACAAAAACAACTTGGCTGCTGCTTCCCAAGCTTTACTCAACTCAATCACAAGTACAGTCCTGAAAACAAATATTACCTTATAATACTGGTATAACTTCACCTTTTATAAAGCATTCTAACCATGACACTCATCTATCTTTATTACTCTAAATAAGGCTTCTTCATATTAATACATACAATGTCCTTCATACAGCATAAATAATTAACATAAATACATGCTACATACAATGCTCAAATTAATAAAGAAAAGAAGGTAGCTTACATGGCATGCTGCCTCAATAGGGTCCCAGTAGAATATATACAAGGTATGAAAGTACACCCAGACAAAACATTATGAAAAATACAAATGACAAACGCATATTATAACATTCTTCCCTTCTAGATGAAAAAGAGACTACCATCCAATAACCCTCTAAATACTCAGTCCCACCCATATCGATCTGGAGCCTTCGACACACGATTTGATCGCCGTACTAAAGGTGTTGCCGCATCCACTTCCATCTTGGCCTCCGGATTAGGTTCAATACTCCTCGGTGTTCCTTGGTGTGCGGCTGTAGGTAATGCCTCTGGTGACAATGGAGGTGAAAGTGATTCTTGGCCATCAGCAGCAGTGTAGTCAACTTGATCCCTTGGACATGGGGCCAAGTCACGAATGGAAACTGTCGTTTCCCGTCCATCCGGATGTCTTATATTAGCATATGTTGGGTTAATGTCTAAAAGTTCCACTTGATCCACTAAAGGCTCACTCTTGCTTGCTCTTACAAATCTTCTCAATAATACAGGTCCTGATGTCATGATCCAAGAAGGCAGAGAGCTCCCAGAAGATGAACGTCTTGGAAACCCAAAGAATCGTTCATGCGGTGTGACATTAGTTGAAGTAGAGAGAAGGGATCTGAGTGAGTGTAATACATCAGTAAGAACTAATTCCCAATGTTCTTCAGAGAGGTTCCGAGCCTTGAGAGCCAGCTGAATCGCCTTCCATATAGTGCCATTGAGTCGTTCCACTTGTCCATTACCAGTTGGGTGATCAGGAGTAGTTCGGCTTGTTGCTACTCCTTTCTGTGCGAGGTATGTTTTGAGGTCCTTAGACATAAATGATGTTCCTCGATCGGAGTGAATATAATTAGGCATCCCACACAGGCTGAATATTTTCTCTAGGCACTTGATTACTGTTGTTCTATTCATATTGGGACATGGAAAAGCAAAGGGGAACCGAGAATATTCATCAATAACAGTAAGCAGATAGGGGTTGCGTGAAGCAGTTGGAAGAGGGCCTTTGAAGTCGATGCTCAGTCTCTCCATCGGCTGTGTTGCCTTGATTAGTTGTCCTTCTCGTGGCTTGTAGAACCTTGGCTTCAACTCTGCACACACCTTACAGGAGGAACACACCTTCCTCACATCCTCAGTGGAGAAGGGAAGATTCTTGGACCTCACAAAGTGTAGTAGACGAGTCACTCCTGGGTGGCAGAGTCTATCATGTAGTTCATTGAGAGTAGATGATGTGGAGACCGCAGAACAGCAAAAGGCTCGGGTGAAGGTATCAGGTACTACATTGTCTTTACCAGGTCGATAATGTACAGTATAGCTAAAGGCTGCGAGTTCCATCCTCCACTCCTGGATCTTGTTATTCTTAACTTTAGTGCGTTTCCTGTTATCAAGCATGAAGGCTACAGAACGTTGGTCAGTTATGAGATCAAAGTGCTGTCTAGCAAGGAAGTGACTCCATTTACGCACGGCTTCTATTATGGCCATAGCCTCCTTCTCAACAATATGATAGCGCACTTCACTTCCTTGTAGTGTCCTAGACATGAATGCCACTGGTCTTCCACCCTGGTTAAGTACCGCAGAGATTGCTACTTCCGAGGCATCACATTCAACTTCAAAAGGTATGTTTTCATCAACTGAGTATAAGGTTGCTCTTTCAAGTTCCTGTTTTAGCAGACTGAAGGCCTTCAAAGCTTCTTCATCCAAAGGAAACTTCTTTGCTCTTGCTAATGGTTGAATTTTGCTTGAAAAATCCTGTATCCACTTGGCATAGTAAGCAAACATGCCCATTGTTCTTTTGAAAGATCCTTGGTTCATAGGAGGTGGCAGTTCCTGCAATGGTCGGAGTCTCTCTGGATCAGGCTTAATGACACCATTTCCTACACAGTAGCCAAGGATGTTGATGGAGCGCACAGACTTAATTGTTTTAGAAGCATTAAGGGTTAGACTTCTCTTGTTGATGACCTCAAGAAAGTGCCGCACACGTTCATCATGTTCTTCCTGAGTGTGTCCAGCAATGGTGACATTGTCCAGATATGGAAATGCACCCTGAAGATTCTCCTCCTTCACCAGTCTATCCATAGTCCGTTGAAAAACTGCAACTCCATTTGTCACTCCAAAGGGTACTCGACAAAACTGATACAAGCGGCCATTGGCTTCAAAAGCTGTGTACTTCTTGTCAGATTCCTTCAGCGGAACTTGGTGATAGGCACTTTTCAAGTCAAAAGTTGAGAACACACTATATGTTGAGAGTTCATTCACCATGGTGTCGATTCTTGGCAATGGATATGCATCTAGCTCTGTGTACTGGTTTACGGTTTGTGAGTAGTCAACACACATCCTCTTATTATGTCTGTTCAAGGGGTCCTTTACTACTACAACCTGAGCCCTCCACGGAGACAAGCTGTCCTCAATAATTCCTTCAGCAAGCAGACGATTGGTCTCCTCTTCAATGAATTCTCGGTCATCTTTACTGTAGAATCTTGACCTGGTGACGATAGGCTTACAGTTAGGGAGTAAATGTTGGAAAAGAGAAGGCTCATCTACATTAGCTGCTGCTAGAGAACAATATGAATTGGTACCAGGTAAGTTGAGTGCTGCTTTAGGTCCGCCATACTCAATAGTCACACTCTGATGTTGTTTTTGAAAATCTTGGCCAAGCAGCACCCCAGAACACAAATCCTTCATCAGTGCCAGACGTGTAGATGGATATGTTTGACCATTAAGATGGAGATTCAGGTCTACATTGACATAGCCTTGAGAGTTCGTGTGTAGTGATTTCTGTGCTAGGGTAACATTCTTGTCAGTTTGATGTACTTGTAGCTTCAAGTCCCGTGCAACATCTTCATCTATGTAACTGTCATCACTACAAGAATCAATGAGTGCAATCAACTTCCGCCCATTGATTGATGTCGAGGTGGCTGCCCGATGAAGGCTCTGAGGAAAAGTGGTGCCAAGTGATAGTAGCGAGAAATGATGGCTGTGGAGAGTCAAACACGGTCGCCGTTGTAGTCTTGCCAGCAGATGTTGAGGTCTTAGATTGGCACACTCGAGCAAAATGGCCTTTCTTGCCACATTTATTACAGGCAGAGCTTCGTGCTGGGCAAGTATTACGATTATGATAAGGACCTCCACAAAAATAACACTTCTTCTTTGTGGATACTGTGGCTGCCAATACCTGAATAGCTGTCTCATAGTTTTCAGATGTAGGCCTATTCTTCATAGTATCATCTCCCTCCATCTGTACACCATCAGGGGTCACCACAGTGGCAGTATGTCCAAACTGAGGAGTGAGGGAACTGTAAGAACTGGCATTGCGTTGAGCTAGGTCCAAGGAATAAGCCTGATCATATGCTGCTTGTAGATCTAAGGTTTTATTTTCTAGTAGACGCTGGCGAATCAAAGGTGAGGCTAGTCCATTAATAAAAGCGTCTCTAATAAGTTCCTCCCTATACTGTTCGGCACTAACTGCTTTCAAATTACAATCTTTACCCAATTTTCGAAGTCCTCTCAAAAATTCGTCTAAAGATTCACCTGACTTTTGCTGACGAGTGGCAAGTAAGTGTCTAGCAAATATTTCATTGGGTGTCTTAACATATAACTTTTCCAAAACTGAGATGGCAGAATCAAAATCAGTGCATTCTTCTATATACTCATGGACATTGTGGGTAACACAGTTTACAAGTGCCCTTAGCTTGTCTGGTGCCTTATCCCCACACTCTTGAATGAAGTTGGAAAATGTCCTGTGCCAATGCCGCCATTCCTTTGCTGCAGTGGGAGAGCTGGGGTCCAAATCCAGGCGAGCTGGCTTCAGTAGTTTCTCCATTATCGAGTTGAGTAAATTGATGTGACAAAAACAACTTGGCGGTAAATTTTTAGAAGTAACCAACGGTTTTTTAAATGAAAATTTGTTTGTGTTCCAATGCAAAATAGTGTGTTTTAATTAATTATGACCTTCATTTTGGGGGGAAAATCCTCACCTTAGGAAATTTGAGTACGAATTCCAAAAGTGGGTTTATCCACCCAAATCAAGATCAAGATTAATTAAAAACACACTATTTTGCATTATACTAACCTAACCTAACCCAACCCAACCTAACCTAACCTAACCCAACCTAACCTAACCTAACCCAACCTAGCCTAACCCAACACAACCTAACTTAACCTGACCTGACCTACCTTTAAGGGTGGAGAATTGTTCCTTTATAATCGGAAACGGTGAATTTGTACTGGATCTTCCCCCTACTCTTCCAACTTTTCCTCCACCGGCCACAGTACCACTGATGTCTACCTTCCCGATCTTTGCAGGGCAAATCACACTCTTTACACTGTACTTCACTTGGCAATTTTTTCTTAGTAGTTCAATTGATGCTTCGTTATTACAGTGGTAGTCCTTGATAATTTACCAATAATCCTTGCTACAACTGATACAAGCTTGGAAATCAACAACACATTCTTCACCACCGGAGGCCATGACCAGACTGACTTTCAAATCTTGGGCGTCCCTGCGTCACCCACAAATACTTTAAGGTGATTGGCTGGTTTTACTTACGACTGCTGTGACTGGCTGGTTTCAAAAGTCCCTGTTGCTCGGGAACGCCTGATTGGCTGTTTTTAAAACTCCCATACATACGAAAGTACCAGCCGAGTACACTCGAGTCCAGCCGACATAGACCGAGTGCACACGTTTGCACCAGCCAATATGGCGCAACATTCATCTGCTACTAGGCGTTAGCCTAACCTGTCACTAAATGACTACCCTTACAAAATTCGTTCCCCCAACTCAAACTAGGCTTAAAAGGTAAGTGTTAGTTAGAATAGTTCAGGGACGTAATATAATGAAAATCGGTAACGTTGGTTACTTCTAAAGTAATACCAACTTGGCTGCTGCTTCTCAAGCTTTACTCAACTCAATCACAAGTACAGTCCTGAAAACAAATATTACCTTATAATACTAGTATAACTTCACCTTTTATAAAGCATTCTAACGATGACACTCATCTATCTTTATTACTCTAAATAAGGCTTCTTCATATTAATACATACAATGTCCTTCATACCGCATAAATAATTAACATAAATACATGCTACATACAATGCTCAAATTAATAAAGAAAAGAAGGTAGCTTACATGGCATGCTGCCTCAATACGGTCCCAGTAGAATATATACAAGGTATGAAAGTACACCCAGACAAAACAGTATGAAAAATACAAATGACAAACGCATATTATAACATAGCTCTTTACAAAAGTCTGTGTTAGTAATTCTCCTTTGTATTTTTGCATCATCTGCAAACATATATAGATAGCTTTCATTTCCAGTGTTACTGTCTATATCATTTATATACATTAAAAACATGATTGGTGCCAGCACTGAGCCCTGTGGTACTCTACTAGTCACTTCTTTCCATGATGAGTAATTTCCCTTTAATACTGTTCTCATTTCTCTTCTTATGAGAAAATCTTGCATCCAACAATACAGTTGGCCTCGAATTCATCCTTGATGGTACAGTTTCCATAAAAGTCTTTGGTGTGGTACTGTGTCAAATGCTTTCTTGAAATCTAAATAGATACTGTCCACCCATCCTTCTCTTTCCTGTAATGTGTCTGTTACTCTGTCATTGTAGCTCAACAGATTAGTAACACATGATTTTCCTTTTCTGAAACCAAACTGTCTTTCTGTTATCATATTGAGTTTTTCTAGATGATTTACCCAAGCTTTTCTTGTAAGCTTTTCTAGTACTTTGCATACAACACTGGTTAGTGATACTGGTCGGTAGTTGAGTGGATTTTGTCTATTCCCTTTCTTGAATAAGGGAACAATGTTTGCTTTCTTCCAAGTAACAGGTAGTTTACCTCGACTCAAGGATTTCTTGAAAATTAAAAATGATGGTTTACTTCTTTGCACATTCTCGTAGTACCCAAAATGAAATTTCATCAGGACCATTTGCTTTTCCTTTGTCTAATTTACTTAGCTCCTCCTGTATTACTTTTTCTGATGTTTGTATATCTGGTAGTATGTGTGGGCATGCATGTTTCACATAATCCCTCTCAAAAACTTTTCCCTCTGTAAAAACTGATTGGAATTTCTTGTTTAGTGCATCACAAATATCCTTCTATTGTGTATAGGTGATTCCCTCGTCCATAATGGATTGTATTTTATCTTTTACTTTGGTTTTCCATCCTATGTAGCTGTAAAATAGTTTTGGTTGATCACTACTTCTATTTATGATATCCTCCTCAAACTGTTTTTGGGCTTCCCTCCTTATTCTTGTATAATCGTTTCTTGCCTGTTGGTAATTATTATATGCCCTTTCACTATTGTGTCTTCTGTATCTATTCCACAACAAATGTCTTTTTTCTTGTGATTTTTTACATTCTGTATTGAACCATTTCTTTATTTTCTTTTCTGCTTCTTTGTGCTTTGGGATGTACTTCTGGACTCCTATTTCATAAAGTTCACAGATTGTTTTATATATAGCATTTAAATCTTGTCCTCTAAGCTCCTTTCCCCAATCAGTTTCTAAGAAGTACTTCATTAGGTCATGATAGTTTCCCTTTTTATAGTTTAGGCTCTTTTTGTAACTTTCATTGCTGTTAACTGTCATATGCTATCCTGAAGTTGCAATTTAGTACTGCATGGTCGCTTTTGCTGAATGGAGGGTGGTATATTAAATTGTCAATATCTTTTTCTTGCCTAGTAAATATGAGATCTAGCATTGAGGGTACATCGAGTCCTCTTTTTCTGGTGCTTTCCCTTACATGTTGCATTAGGAAAAACTCTTGCACGAGATCCAGGAGCTTTTGGTCCCAGCAGCTTTCTTGGCTTATTATATCTAGAGTATTTTAATTTATATTTGTATTAAAATCTCCAGTTAGTATAATTCTTTCCGATTTCTCTTCCATTTTATGTAGTAATGATCTTAAACTCTGAATTGTATTCTCTGCCAGGTCCTCATATTCGTCTTTTTCCCGTGTGTTTGACTTGGGTGGCAAGTACAAATTGGCTACAATTACTTTCCCATTAGATGTATTGAACTCTACTGCAATCAGTTCTACTTGTGAGTGTATGTCTACTTCTATTTCTTTGACTTTTAGATTTTTCTTAGTTAATATTATAATTCCTCCTCCTTTTTTTAAGTTCCTATCTCTTCTCCATATGTTGTATTCCTCTAAGTTTAGGATGTCATTTGATAACATTGGTGTTAATTTTGTTTCAGTTAGCCATATTGTATGTGGTTCATTTTCTCTGACATAATCATTCATCACTAATAATTTAGATACCATTCCATCCACATTTGAGTACATCAACTTAATCATCTTGTTTATATACTTGTCATGACTTGGTTCTACTACCTTCCTCCTTTTTATTCCTTCCTGTTTATGTACCACTTTCGTACCTGCAATTCTATTACTTTGTAAAAAAAAAATCTTCTTCTCCTCCTGTGTGTGTGTGTGTGTGTGTGTGTGTGTGTGTGTGTATGTGTGTGTGTGTGTGATGTGTGTGTGTGTTTTGTTTACCGCATAGAACAAACATTGACTAATAGGAATATGTGGGTTTTGTGACAAAATAAATATATTTGGGTGGTGAACATAAGCTGAGAATACACATTTTTTAAGTGCACGGCGGCCGGGTGGGGAGGGGAGTAAAGCTGATGCGTCATGGCACAGAAAACTTAGTAACTTATCTGCACGGGAAGAGGTTAAAATGTTTTGGAGGGGTGGGGTATTGCCCAAGGAACAATCGATTAGATTTTGGTGGTGATCCCGATCATCCCTCAGCCCTTGGCAGAGTTTGTAAGCTCGGATTACTCTTGTTTGAAATAAACCTTCGCTGCATGCAAGTCATTATTCTCAAATCATACTTTCCTGCCCCAGTCTCATCGCTCGTCAACGTCCCAGCCCATCCCACCCATTCCTTCGTTCATCACACCCATTTCTTTATTCTCAATCTTCTTTTTGACTGTTTCTGGTTCATCACAGGTGCCACGGTTGTTAACCCTATCCACCACAATCTACCAAAGCCCCTCTTTCAGTAACAGTACTGTCCTTTTTTAATGACCAGTAATAGTTTCACGACATACCAAAACTCGAAAAGCAGCAAGTGAGCTTCAGCAATACCTCTACTCATTAGAGACTTGCAAAAAAGAGGCTAATTGCTTCACTATCTAAATGTACTTGTACTGTCTTCATTCCAGACAGAAGCGTATGTAGCATACCCATACTCAATCCCTCAGTTTAAGTAGTCACTCTCTCTGGAAAGACATGATATATTTCTGCACATGAGTAACATCCACAGTAAGGAGTCCTGTATGCTCACTTCCTTAAACTACTCACATCCAGTATCTTCGGATAGTAGAAGTCTCTGAATGCAGGTTATAATCAATTCGTGAGAAGAAAAAAAATAGCAAGGCCCATGCTTGGAATCCATTTTGACATCCATAAACACTGAGAAGCTTCTTGGAAAAATACAAAAATCTTTGATAATAATATTAATGGGATGTTGAGAGACAATAGGAACCATCACTTGTGCCAAGAAGCAAAAACATTTCCAGTCAAGGACGAAAATAAATATTGGAAATATTCAGGCCAATAGGCGAAATGAAAGGATTTTTGCTGTGGAAGGGGGGCCGCGAGGAGTTTGCCCTGAAAATGCTCAGTCACCCTGATCTCCAGTAATTACCATGAAATATGCTTAAGACACGAATATGTAAGCATATATAAAATATTTGTGTGTAAGTCATTTTTATGTTTCTAGTTTCTGGTTATACAACAAACACTTAAAATATGAATAAAAATTTATAGAGTATTAAAATTAATATGTGGAAAGAAGAAAAAGCTATTATGTAAAGTCACCATTATTCACTGAGGATATCTTCTTAAAAATGTGAGGATTACTGTCTTGTCAGTCTATTTGTCCATCTGTCATTCTATGCCTATGTCGATGGAAACATTAAGGAAAATTTGCGCCATATTTCAGCAGAAGCGAGACCCATTTTCATGAGTACCAGACACTTATCGGCTTACTTTATCCAGACCAGCCAATCAGAATCTATCTCTACATTCTTACCTAATCAGAATCCCATTTTTACTGCCAGCCAGTACGTCACAGCGACACCCCAACCACATCCATCTCGTTATCGATGGTTTCAAGTTTTGTACACTCCTTTTCACTGTGGTACACTTTCTTTCATGGTTTTCGTTTTTTTTTTTTTTTCCTGTCTTTCTAAAACCATTTGTGTTGGGATATTTTGATACTGTTATTATTTTTCCTCTTCATTTCCGTTAAGTCCTCTTTCCTTCTCTTCCGTTTCTTTTCTTCCTTCTACCTCCTCTTCCTCCCTTTATCTTCTTTGTATGGTTTGATAAAGAATGTGAAAGTTAAATGGTCAAAATATTTGTGAAACATACCGTATAATAAAAAATGTACACAGAAAAGGTTTGTTTGATTCTCTCGAAGGAAAAAAGACATGCTAGCTAGTGAAATTCCTGAGTGTTTGAGAGTCTTAAATTTCTTTCCCTCGGGCTGTCCACGTGTGGATGCTTTTAGCTGATAATTAATGTGTGAAAACAAAACAAAAATGATAAATAAATTCACCCTTATATATTAAAGAGAATACCTTCTTAATAGTTTGTGGGTTTCGAAGAGCTCTAACCTCAATTTCTTTTAAAAGTACCAGTTCACTATCAAAAGGATTAGCTCTGAAAAGCAGCTTTTAACTCGCATGCCTGTTCTTAATTAATTCCTTCAGCACAGGATCCGTACTGCCCATATAACGTTGCCGCATGTCACACCGGCCCCCACCAGTAAGAAGAAGAAAAAAAAAACAATGTTCCTAAACTAGACAGATTGCTTGAATAACAGTGCTCCTGCAGCAACCAACACAAGAGTTCATATAAGTACACACAAATACAACCATCCAAAACCTCAAGCTACACAACACCCTTCATCATCCCCAACCATACATTCATCCCTCGGAAACTTCTGTCCCCAAAGATTCATAAATTCACCTAGGCAGACCACGATGGACATCACGTTCCAATACTTTACTACCAATAAAGTATAACACAAACGATCCACTGTGCCTTAACTGTAATTCATTTCCCATAATATAATACATTTACTGCATGTGTCTCACTACAAACACTTCTTGAACCAAACTTTAAACAGTCCTTCAGCATAACTTCAACAAAACTGGTCGATTTTCTCTAGTCAATCGAGTTTATGTCTAGGTGATCATGAAACTCAATAACAACAGCAGCAGCAACAGCAACAGAACTTTTTATTTTTTTGAATAATGATTCTTCAGTTCCCAGTATTTTCTCTATATGTTTAGTCTGAAAAGCTGTTGTGGTGATTTTCAATCACTTACCTGATGGCTGTTATGGTACTCTGGCTGGATAAAGTCCCCTGACCCCACTTTCATCTAAAGGTTTCTACATATGTTTACCTTTTCTGAAGTAATTATTTTCACTTCACTAGACAATCTGCTGATAGGCTAATGGATCTTTTGATATATACACTTAACACTTGGTATCTGCAGTACTCCGTTGCTGTTGAATTTGGTTCTACCGTTTTATCACGCCAGGGTCAGCCATTTCCATCCATTTCTATTTCATCGTCTCTCTTGTGTTACTTGTAATTCAATTAAATTTCAGGTATCTCAGTTTAGAGACCTTGGGCTCTGACATTTCCAATACTTTAACCCTTTTTTAGCTGAATACTTATAAGTCTTCTACGTGGCAACCATACGACATAGACGGCAATAATATGTCATCATGCATACATGCCATCGCATTTACGGACACCGAACTCTCCGTTTCCACTCTTCTTTATATTTAGTGTTTTTGTTCCTTTTTCTCTTCCTATTGCTTACTTCAGATCCTCAAGTTCAATTTTCTGCTTAGTCCCACAGCCGGCCTAATGGTTGACTTACAAAAGGTCATAGTCACTACTGAGTTCAGTCATTACAGCATATAACCAGTACAGTTTATCTTAGTATGTAAGTGCTAGGAAATAAGACTGGGATTCTCATCACTCATTTATGTATCCATAAAACAACGAAAACACTCATAATCACGTCGTACCATGCTGTGTCACATAACTTAAGCAAACAATTGTTATGATGACACAGATTGCCCACACTAATGTAAGTACAAAAATGAAAACGTACAGTCTACTATAGCCCTAGAACACTTTCGTGGGGTTCAGGTGACCCCCCCCCCCAGGAGGTGATAATGAGATCATGGGGAGATAAGGGGCCCAGGGTGCTGGGTTTCCCAGTACCTTCATGCCACTACAATCGCTCTTGAAAGGAGGTAGTGTGGTGCAGCTCGCTTGTATTTTGCATGTTGAAAAGTATGCTTGGGGTTGGCTCAACCCCACATTAGTGTTTATAGGTGTTAGTTTTCGGGGGGAAATAATTGACAGGAATATAATTATTTTGAGATTAGTAAATCTGTACACCAATACATACACTGTACACTCCTATGTACACTTGTATTTATTAGTTCAAGTACAGGATATATGGTGTAACATAAGATTATAGTTTTCATTTTGCATACAGAATATTTTTCGTTTGTCAAAGAAAAAATATAATAATCCGTAAGAATTCTTTTGTAATCAATGGCTATAGCCCTAGTGATCAATAATAAGTAGTTGTTGTTCATTTACAGGGGTAAATATAGGTAAAAATAAAAATCCATTGCGCATTAGTTATTCTTTGACTCTTAAAAAAAAAAAAAAAATTTCATCCCTCTCCCACACACTTCCTAGTGCTGCCCCAAGGCTGTGGGTAGGTAGCAGAGGCTCCCACTACCAGGGTGTTTGAGTGCCTACAGCCAAGTCCGCAGCTGCAGTTGTCTCCATATAGCATTGGTCTTCAGCATAGTCATTAGGTAATCTCAGTATTTTTACACTTTTTTTTTTTTAGTTATCCACCTTGGTGTTAAGATTCAGTTTCAAGTCATTGGTTTTTCACTCAGACTGAAGTACAAAGGCCGTTTTTTCTATGCATGCCAAGGAATTAAACAAATTCTGATAATTTTTTTTTTTCATTTTTCGAAAATGGGGTTCAGTCAACCCTACGTTGGTGTTGGTGTAAGTCGGATCGGGGGTTAGTGTTCCAGGGATAGAGGAAAACTTGCTGTAATAATGCACATTAACATGCTGAGATTTTACATATCCCTTGTAATAAAACATTATGGACCATACTGTATTGTATAAAAAGTATATATCTATATCTATCTATCTATCTATCTATATATATATATATATGTGTGTGTGTGTGTGTGTGTGTGTGTGTGTGTGTTCTTACCTAATTGTGTCTTTACAGGAATGAGTCAAGCTCGTACTGTCCCGTGGCTTAACCCTCTCACGAACCAGAAGTTTCCAATAAGTTTCCATGCCCCTCACAGAACCAAAATCCCGCTCAGGCTGCCTCCACTTGTGTGGAAAGGAAAAAAATTCTAAGTCCAAATTAACCCTCGGGAAATGCTTATATTGTTATAAATCGTAGCCCATCATCTTTGCTGATATATATACTATCAGTTATGCAAAAAGAAAAAACATAAAACAGATGAATAAATGTACAGAAATGAAGCGAGAATAAACCTTATTCATGTGAAAAGTAGCTTCCAACAAACTCCCAACATCACTGCAAAAAAATTTTCCCGTCACGCACAGTTGCAAAGGACATGTCTATATGCAGAATTTCATGAGCTTTTAATTGAGTGCAGTTGTGATATGATACATCCAACAGTTTTCGAGTAAATCGAAAAAAAAAAAAAATCGCCTACAAACGTCTGATTCCTTTATTATGTCGTATGTTATTAGTGACACTGTAACAAACATATATGTAAATTATATCCAGTTTTGTAGCCCAAAGGTTAAGGAGGCCCATGATATAATTCACAGAGTTGTAACCCTTATTGTTATTGAGAAAATGAATATTGAAAAGTTACGATGGGTTGCGTGCGGTAACAGCGCATACGCTCCAGCCCGTAGGCTGAGTATGTTCGTCTTTCGGAACTTTCCCCCAAATAATTATTTGCACATATAGGTTACTTTACAAAAGCGTGCATAAGATTTCATTAGCATGATCATGCTTTCTTCGGATTTTTTATTCTACCTATACTTTACCAGTAAAATGACTGATGCACCACATTTTCCCTGTGAGAATACATAGTATACACACATTTTATACCTTATAATAGTATTTTTAAAAACTAGAGAAAAATAAGCTTGTTTTCTACGTCCTCTACCAGTGTTGTAGTGTTTCTTGAGATGAGATGGAGTTGCAGAGAGGAGGAAAAGTACGATCACAGCCTGTGTGTGTGTGTATTTGTGATGCGTGTGTGTGTGTGTGTGCGTGTGTATTTTTGGTGTGTGTGTGTGTGTGTGTGTGTGTGTGTGTGTGTGTGATGATTGTGTTGATGATGATTGGGTAGATGAAGGTTCAGGTGATCGTGGTCATGGAGATGGATGTGGTGGAGATGGCTGTGGTGGAGTAAAGGTACGATCACAGCCTGTGTGTGTGTGTGTGTGTGTGTGTTGATGGTAGTTGAGTAGATGAAGGTTCATCTGATCGTGGTCATGGAGATGGTTGTGGTGGAGATGGCTGTGGTGGAGTAAAGGTACGATCACAGCATGTGTGTATGTGAGTATTTGTGATGTTCTTACCTTACCTAATTGTTCTTACCTAATTGTATCTTTACAGGAATGAGTCAAGCTCGTACTGTCCCGTGTCTTAAACCATATTTATCGTACATATCCTTAAATTTGTGAATTGTTTTGGCACACACTATTGTCATAAAATGACTTTTGTAATTCCTTTGTAGTGGAGTTATATATATTAGACTTGTGGACGAGCGGTTGTTATACTTGAGTAGCTTTGTGAGTAGATAATCTTCTTTCCCATTTGTCATGTAGTGACAGGAGAGGTAAAGAATAGTATGGGACTATTTTTATTTGTCTTGGAAATATTAACAAGTCTCTCACACAGAGCGAAGTATAAAGTAGAGTTCCGCTAGCTATCTCTCTGTCTCGCTCTCTCTGTCTCTCTCTGAAGTTCCTAAGCCCTTCTCCCTGCAACCTGTCTGTTCTATGGCTAGCTTCCTTCTGAGCTCTCTTTCCTAAATTCTGGTGTAGCAGGGGTTGTGTCACGTGTCTTCACTGTGGTTGGAAAGTTCTAGAAGCCTGTGTGTATGTGTGTATGTGTGTGTATGGTCACTAGGCGCTGTCGTGTGCCTATAAAGCATTCCTTGAGTTAAGAGTGTGTAAGCATGTTTAGCATTGCTCGATTCTTGCAGACACAGTACCTTATCATCCGACTTCCTGCTTCTATCTGTCTCTCTATCTATCTATTTATCTATCTATCTATTATGATTTGTAATTATAATATGGAGTCCTAACATATGCTCGGTCACGCGAAAATGGCGTACCATCGACAGTTAATAGTCATAACATATTAATACATATTATATACACATTATAATGAACTTATAAGCTAATTAAGTGAAATACATAATATTGTAAAAGTAACATAATTGTATGAATATTGTATATATATATAATATTCATAGTAAATAACAATTATCCAGTAATATTACATTTTAAACAAGTTGTATACATTTTGTGAGATGTGTATGTATAACAGACATATGCATATAATTGTGCAATGGTAAAACTGCTAGGTTATACATTACATATTGAGTTATCACTTTAGTAATGTCTAATATTTCACCTAACTTGTATGATGATACTGGTAATACAGAATTGTGCTATAGTTGTATGACTTATAATATTGTACTAGCATTGTGGTAATACATAATTGTAACATTTTATGAATTGTTACAAAATATTGTGGTAATGCATAATTGTGTTGGCCTTATAATTGTAGTTACATTTTGTTAATGCAACTGTTACATAAGTGTCTTGGCCTTATAATTGTAGTTAAAGTTACATAAAAGTTACATCTTGTTAATGCAACTGTTAATTGGCAAAGTGTAACATAATGCAATCGTTTGTCGTTACATAATTGTTACATATCGTTTGTAGTTACATAATTGTAGTTAAAGTTACATAAAAGTTACATCTTGTTAATGCAACTGTTACATAAATGGTACATATTGTTTGTAGTTACATAACTGTAGCAAGTGTAACATAATGCAATCGTTTGTCATTACATAAGTGTTACATATCGTTTGTAGTTACATAATTGTAGCAAGTGTAACATAATGCAATCGTTTGTCATTACATAATTATAATATGGAGTTACATAATTGTTACATATCGTTTGTAGTTACATAATTGTAGCAAGTGTAACATAATGCAATCGTTTGTCGTTACATATTTGTAATAATTGCAGTCCTGACATATGAATCCAGTCATGCTGCGGTCGATGATAGTGATGATGTGTCATGCCACTTGCTTGTGGAGACAACAATTTGCTTTTTTGTTTGTAGTTTATGTGGTATTTTGGCATATATAGTAACACTTACACTTATTTTCATTTGTTTGTTATGTGATCTTACTCTATTTCTCTCTTTTTTCTTTCATACTTTTTTTTTTTTTTTTTGTATGTATTGATTTTCTATAGTTTGTTTTTCTTCGCTTGTGTACGCTTTTTCTATGTTGTTTATGGTTGCATAATTACTGGCTAATTTCCTTGGGATACTTTTTTAAAGTTTAGTTTATATTGCACAGGTATTACTGAAAATGATATTATATAGCCCCATATTTTGTTATTTTATATAAAAAATATATATACACTATAGACAGTATTAACTATATACACTGACTTGTTGTTCACTTGTACCTATCGTGGGTAATATGTGTGTCAGCACTGTGTGGAAATCTTTCTCTTCACGATTGTGTTGAAGATGTTCACTCTTGCTAACGTCATTTGTGTTGGCCATTTTTTTTTTCTTCCTTGTAACTTAATTTGTCCGTTTCCACTTGGTAGCTTTAATTAATAAATGGTTAATACAGTTCTTTTAATCGTTCACTGAGTAACTGTGATGGTATATTTTCTTTATCACTTTGTAAATATAATAATTTATAGCTGTATGTATGTAAACACGTATTTTATGTAGGTATAAATGGTAACATTCGTTGGTAGTAAATAAATGCTATAATAAATGAATGAATATATACAGTGTAGAATATTTATTGTTGGTGATTATTTAGTGTTTGAGTTATGCAGATAACTGAAGTAAGTATGTGTATTTAAGCTGTAACTATACAGCACATTTTATATGTTTGTGCAGAAGCTTATTGTCTATCACTGTGTATTGTATAAATGAAGTAACTATGTAACTCACTAATTTTTACCGTGGTGGGAATGGTGTGAGTGGTGGTGCAGGTGGTGTGTTGACCGACGTGGCGTCTTTACAGCAAGCACGCATGATGACGTCGACTTCCCACACTGGTAGCTGTGGTGAGTGAATGAGTAGCGATGAGTAACTTAAGTGAAGACGAGTGAGTAGGATGAGTTATGAGTCGTGTCTCACTCTTCGTTTGTTTGTTCCGTTTTTCTTCCTCGAGGTATTCGTGGTCCTTTTTCTTGTGATTTACTCGTTGTAGGATGAAGACTGCCGCTACTTGTAGGTGCGTGTAGAAGATTATACAGACGACTTGTAGAGTTGTTACTTGTAGTTGATTGTAGATGGTTGTAGTTCGTTGATTCGTCGTAGAAATTTCAAGATTGTTTGTATCAGTACTTTGTTAAACTACTGGCAAGACGTCGTGTGATCACTTCTACATCAGCGTGATGATCGTGGAGACGGAGGGGGCTGGTTGGAGAGAATACTGTCAGGAGCTGGTTGTAAGTCGTTGGTTGTGAGAGGTATTCTTGTTTTCAATCTTGATATTTTGTAAGAATTCAATGTTGATTCGTAGACGAGGTTCGTATACGTTCGCTGCTATCAAATGTCATAAAAGACTTTGTAGTTACTTGTAGAGAAGTTATATATATTAGACTTGTGGACGAGCGGTTGTTATACTTGAGTAGCTTTGTGAGTAGATAATCTTCTTTCCCATTTGCCATGTAGTGACAGGAGAGGTAAAGAATAGTATGGGACTATTTTTATTTGTCTTGGAAATATTAACAAGTCTCTCACACAGAGCGAAGTATAGAGTCCCGCTAGCTATCTCTCTGTCTCGCTCTCTCTGTCTCTCTCTCAAGTTCCTAAGCCCTTCTCCCTGTGACCTGTCTTTTCTATGGCTAGCTTCCTTCTGAGCTCTCTTTCCTAAATTCTGGTGTAGCAGGGGTTGTGTCGCGTGTCTTCACTGAGGTTGGAAAGTTCTAGAAGCCTGTGTGTGAGTATGTGTGTATGTGTGTGTATGGCCACTAGGCGCTGTCGTGTGCCTATAAAGCATTCCTTGAGTTAAGAGTGTGTAAGCATGTTTAGCATTGCTCGATTCTCGCAGACACAGTACCTTCTCATCATCCGACTTCCTGCTTCTATCTCTCTATCTATCTATTTATCTATCTATCTATCATGATTTGAAATTATAATATGGAGTCCTAACACTATTTCATTCGATGGTGCATTCCATTGATCAGTTGCTCTGGTTGGGAAACTGAATTTCCTTACGTCTTTATCACCTCTCTTCTTATGCAGTTTCTTGCAGTGTCCTCTTGCTGATGCTTCTCCATATGTTAAGTAATCATTTATGTCTATTTTCTCCTTCCCTGATATGCACTTACATAGCAATATCATGTCACCTCTTTTCCTTCTCTCCTGTAATGTTGGTAGATTCAGTTTATTTAATCTTTCTTCGTAGCTTAGGTCCGTTAAGCTTGGTATAGATCTTGTACCGGCCCTTTGAACTTTTTCAATCTTGTCTATGTGTTTTTGGAGATGAGGACTCCAGACTACTGATGCATATTCCAGGGTTGGTCTAATGAATGATGTTATTATCCTTCTTAGCATGTCTTCATTTATGTATGTGAATGCTATTCTCATCTTTGCAAGCAGTGTATACATGTTCCTTACCTTCTCGCTGATGTGGCCAGCCGGAGATAGTCTGTTATTGATAATCACACCTAGGTCCTTCTCTCTTTCTGATGTGTATAGGGTTTTATTTCCTAACTTATAATCCCAATCAGGTCTTTTCCACTTTTACCAAACTTGATTACATGACACTTGTCCACATTGAATTCCATTTGCCATTCATGAAATTTATTTAATTCTTCTTGTAGCTCTCTACAAGAGTCTGTGTTAGTAATTCTCCTTTGTATTTTTGCATCATCTGCAAACATATTCAGATAGCTCTCATTTCCAGTTTTACTGTTTATATCATTTATATATACTATAAACATGATTGATGCCAGCAATGAACCCTGTGATACTCAACTAGTCACTTCTTTCCATGATGAGTAGTTTACTCTTAGTACTGTTCTCATTTCTCTTTTTATGAGAAAATCTTGCATCCAACAAGTTTGCCTCGAATTCCTCATTGATGGTACAGTTTCCATAAAAGTCTTTGGTGTGGTACTGTGTCAAATGCTTTCTTGAAATCTATATAGATTCTGTCCACCCATCCTTCCCTTTCCTGTATTGTGTTTGTTACTCTGTCATAGTAGTTCAACAGATTAGTAACACATGATTTTCCTTTTCTGAAACCAAACTGTCTTTCTCTTATCATACTGTGTTCTTCTAGATGATTTACTCAAGCTTTTCTTATAAGCTTTTCTAATATCTTGCTTACAACACTGGTCACTGATACTGGTCGGTAGTTGAGTGGGTTTTGTCTATTTCCTTTCTTGAATAAGGGGACAATATTTGCTTTCTTCCAAATATCAGGTAGTTTACCTTGACTCAAGGATTTCTTGAAAATTAAAAATAATGGTTTACTTAATTCTTTTGCACATTCTCGTAGTACCCAACATGAAATTTCATCAGGACCACTTGCTTTTCCTCTGTCTAATTTACTTAACTCCTCCTGTATTACTTTTTCTGGTATTTGTATATCTGGTAGTATGTGTGGACATGCATGTTCCACATAGTCCCTCTCAAAATTTTTTTCTCCAGTAGAAATTAATTGGAAATTCTTATTTAGTGCTTCACAAATATCTTTCTCTTGTGTATAAGTGATTCCCTCTTCCGTAATGAATTGTATTATATCTTTTACTTTGGTTTTGCTTCTGATGTAGCTGTAAAACAGCTTTGGTTGATCACTACTTTTATTTATTATATCCTCCTCAAACTGTTTTTGAGCTTCGCTCCTTATTCTTGTATAATCGTTTCTTGCCTGTTTGTAATTATTATACGCCCTTTCACTATTGTGCCTTCTGTATCTATTCCACAACAAATCTCTTCTTTCTTTTGATTTTTTACATTCTGTATTGAACCATTTCTGTATTTTCTTATCTGCTTCTTTGTGCTGTGGGATGTACTTCTGGACTCCTATTTCATAAAATTCACAGAATTTTTTATATACAGCATTTAAATCTTGTCCTCTAAGCTCATTTTCCCAATCAACTTCTAAGAAATACTTCTTTAGGTCTTGATAATTTCCCTTTTTATAGTTTAGGCTCTTTTTGTAACTTTCATTGCTGTTAACTATGTCATATGCTATCCTGAAGTTGTAATTTAGTACTGCATGATCGCTTTTGCCGAGTGGAGGGTGATATACCAAACTGTCAATATCATTTTCTTGCCTAGTAAATATTAGATCTAGCACTGAAGGTACATCGAGTCCTCTTTTTCTGGTGGTTTCCCTCACATGTTGCGTTAGGAAAAACTCTAGCACAAGATCCAGGAGCTTCTGGTCCCAACAGCTTTCTTGGCTAATTATATCTAGAGTATTCCAATTTATATTTGTATTAAAATCTCCAGTTAGTATAATTCTTTCCGATTTCTCTTCCATTTTATGTAGTAATGATCTTAAACTCTGAATTGTACTCTCTGCCAGGTCCTCATATTCGTCTCTTTCCCATGTATTTGATCTGGGTGGCATGCACAAATTGGCTACAATTACTTTCCCTTCAGATGTGTTGATCTCTACTGCAATCAGTTCTACTTGTGATGGTATATCTAGTTTTATTTCATTGACTTTTAGATTTTTCTTAGTTAATATCATAATTCCTCCTCCTTTTTTTAAATTTGTCTCTTCTCCATATATTGTATTCCTCTAAGTTTAATATGTCATTGGATATCCTTGGTGTTAATTTTGTTTCAGTTAGGCATATTATTTGTGGTTCATTTTCTCTGACATAATCATTCATCTCTAGTAATTTAGATACCATTCCATCCACATTTGAGTACATCAACTTTATCATCTTGTTTATATACTTGTCATGATATGGTTCTACTACCTTCCTCCTTTTTATTCCCTCCTGTTTGTGTACCACTTTCGTACCTGCAATCCTATTACTTTGTAAAAAATTTTGTTCTTCTCTTCTTCTGATCTTCCCTCATTTTTTGTTTTTGCTTCCTCCCTCTTCTCTTTCAGTAATTCCAGTTCCTCTTGTGTTAGGCATCTTTTTAGCCATACATTTTTGAACTCCTCTTTTTCCATAAGATTCTTTGCATTTTTTAGTATCTCCTCCACAGTGTTTACACTCTGGAAAGTCACCTTTAGAGGTCTTGTCTTGCTTTTCTCGTATTTCCCTAACCTTTTGTGTTCCTCTATGTCTTTACTACAGATTTCCTCTAATACTTCTTTCAGTAAGCTCATTACATTTGCTATCTCCTTTTTGTCTCTTGTGATCTTGTTTTTTACTTCTTCCTCTTCTATACCGGTGATTACTATAGATTTGTTTATATCTACTGAATCTCTGACTAACTTTGGATTGTTTTGGATTATTCTTTTCACTTCCTGTTTAATGCTTTTTTCCTCCACCCTTGTTTCTAAGTCTTTCTTTACTTTCACCATTTCAGCATACGTGGTTTCCACATCATTTTTGTAGCTTTGCACAGCTTCATTCACCTGTGTTATCTTCTCAATATCACTGCTCTGGTCTATCAGACTGCTTACTTGCCTAATTGTCTCTGTATCATTTTTGAACTCTTCCATAACACTCTCGTGATTGACTACTGTACTTGCCATTTCACTCATTTTCTTCCTAAGTGTACTCAATTCCAGTTATTTCACTGATGGTTGTGTCTTTCTTGTTGGTCTCCCTTCCTAGTTTTTCTATTTCTTCCTTTTGCAAGTGCATCTGCTTCTTTATTTCATCAATTTCATTTTTGAAAGCCATTTCTAGTTTGTGTACACGTTCAACCAGTCTATTGTGAGTCTCCACTTCAACCAGTTCTTGGTAGAAATCATCATCTTGCTTTCTACCTTTATCCCTTTTCTTTTCCAAATTTGCTTTACTAAAGTATGTGTCCATTTTGCAATACTAAAAGCACAGAGTACATGTACTTACATTCCCCGTGCAGCTGTAGTCTAAACAAACCTCAGCTGACTGAGCGCATTCTTTCGCCTCTCGGTTCTCTTTTCTGTTTGAACAAGTCTTGTTTAAACTTCTTATTATTTTTTTCTTTTAATAATAAAAAAATCATTTAGTCTAATCTGGTACAGAGCTTGACTCATATAAAGATACTAATTTAGGTAATGTCACTGGTCGTGCTGGCTCGGTACGGAGCGCCGACGTCGCACGTCCGCTATCTCTGACTCCCACTGTGTGTGTGTGTGTGTGTGTGTGTGTGTGTGTGTGTGTGTATTTTTACCTAATTGTTCTTACCTAATTGTATCTTTACAGGAATGAGTCAAGCTCGTACTCTCCCGTGTCTTAAACCATTTTCATCATACATCTCCTTAAATTTACTTATTATTTTGGCACACACTATTTCATTCGGTAGTGCACTCCACTGATCAATTGCCCTATTTGGGAAACTAAGTTTCCTTACGTCTTTATCGCCTCTCTTTTTATGCAGTTTTTTGCAGTGTCCTCTTGCTGATGCTTTCCTATAGGTTAAAAATTCATTTATGTCTATTTTCTCCTTCCCTAATATGCATTTATATTTATATAGCATAATCATGTCTCCTCTTTTCCTTCTCTCCTGTAGTGTTGGCAGATTCAGTTTTTCTAGTCTTTCTTCATAGCTTAGACCCCTTATGCCTGGTACCCATCTTGTAGCGGCCCTTTGAACTTTTTCAATCTTGTCTGTGTTTTTCGAGATGAGGACTCCAGACTACTGATGCATACTCCAGGGTTGGTCTGATGAAAGATGTTATTATCTTACTCAGCATGCCTTCATTTATGTATGTGAATGCTATTCTCATATTTGCAAGCAGTGTATACATGTTCCATACCTTCTCACTTATGTGGTCAGCCGGAGATAGTCTGTTTTTGATAATCACACCTAAGTCCTTCTCTCTTTCTGATATGTATAGGGTTTTCCTTCCTAACTTTTAATCCCAATCTGGTCTTTTCCCACTTTTACCAACCTTGATTACATGACCCTTGTCCACATTGAATTCTATTTGCCATGTATCACTCCCTTCATGAAGTTTATTTAATTCTTCTTGTAGCTCTTAACAAGAGTCTGTGTTAGCAATTCTCCTTTGCATTTTTGCATCATCAGCATACATATTTACATAGCTTTCATTTCCAGTGTTACTATCTATGTCATTTATATACACTAAAAACATACTTGGTGCCAGCACTGAGCCCTGTGGAATGCCGCTAGTCACTTCACTCCATGATGAGTAATTTCCTCTTAGTACTGTTCTCATTTCCCTTTTTCTGAGAAAATCTTGCATCCAACAGTAGAGTTTGCCTCGGATTCCTCTTTGACGGTACAGTTTCCATAAACGTCTTTCGTGCAGTACTCTGTCAAATGCATTCTTGAAATCTAGATAGATACTGTCCATCTATCCTTCTCTTTCCTGTAAAGTTTCTCCAACTCCGTCATAGTTGTTTAATAGAGTAGTAACACATGATTTTCCCTTTCTGGAACCAAATCGCCTTTCTGTTCCATATTGTTACATCCCTCGTCCCACACTACCTCAGGCTCCAACAGCAGTAGTTCAGTACAGGAAGGACGTTGCTCAGTGAGTTGTTCTTCCTATGGTCAGCCATTAGGTGAACAGTACACAAGATCAGCTGAGGTGAAAATAAACAATGGCTCCTTAAAGTTCACTGTCTTTATTTTCCAATTAATTCCACTTAATGCTTTCCAACTTCACTTCACTGTGCACTGGAGCTATACAAACTTTACTAACTGCTATTACACAATAATGCCTGACAACACTTCAGTGTTATTACACTTAATGTCTGACAACACTTCACTATTACCATACAAGTACCGAAAGATACAAACTTCACTGCACTGAGACTACACTACACCATAACCGACTGCACTTCACTCAAACTGACCTGAAACCCGACTGAACTTCATATAGTCTCTACCCCATCCTTATATAAGCTTGCATTATTAAAGAAACTTCTAAATTCTACGAGAACAGCAGTTGCCAACTCGGAGATATCAAAACATGCAAGACTTTTCTTACATTACTTAACACTCTAAATCATTTATCATATGTACTTAAATTACATAATTTAACAAGCAATCACTTAAATAAAACATTGTAAAGAAAAAGAGCAGAAAAATTTATGCATAACTTACAAAATAACTACACTCTCAAATAACAAGCAAACTGGCAACTCTGACTAGTATCGATACCGGAACTATTGTACACAAAATGACGAGAAGCTTCTCGAGCACCTAACTAGCAAATCCCACTTCTTTACACTACCCCCTCCCTAGCTCTTTGTCGTCCCGACGAAACTACACGGTATATACAAACACAAACCTTAATCTTAATGAAACATCTAACTATACACAAAATAATCCTTCGACTTATCAGACTTTCTTCTATGCCGCTTCCGATGATGTCCTCTTTCCTCCACAAAGTCCACTCCTGGATAGTCTTTGTCCTCTTCCTGATTCACTTGTGCTCTCGGGAAACTGTCACCATCCTCTTGCACTTCAGCTCCTTGGTCCTCATCAACATCCTCGGCTGCGGGTGAGCAAGATTCCTCAGAGACATCCCAGCTGTACTGTCCTGAGCCATGGTACTGCTACAGACGATTCATGTGTACCACCTTTGGGCGAGATTTCCTGCCTCCCCATATCCAATATGTTACATCTGATAGGCGATCCAAAACAGTGTAAGGCCCATCCCATGGGCTCTGCAGCTTCGGTGACTGTCCCTTCTTTCATTGAGGGTTGTATAACCAAACCTGGTCACCGTCCTTGAAGCTCACCTCACTTACTTTGGCGTCATACTTGCACTTCATCACCTCTCCTGAAAACCTGAGGGCTCCTCACACTTTTTTTTTTTTTTTTTTTTTATGTGCTCGACTCTGGACATAGGCTTCTCAGCCTGCTCCCAAGGCCCAGTAGTCCTCCTACATATCGTACACCTCTACATGTCACCACTTCGGCACTAACACCCACCGTCCATATTGAATACATGCTAGGGCTGTCTCATACAGGACTGGTGTAATGGTATTAGCGGGGGTATTTTTACGACATGTCGGCGGGTCTTCTGGTAGATCGGTAAAGGCTACCGTAATGAAATTCAAATCCTTAAACTGTTCCCTGCACCAGTGAGGATTTGAACCTGGGTCCGGTAGAACCGCAAGCCACCTCTACCGATTGAGCCACTGCCTCCCCAGATGATGTACCTCCCCAGATGATGTACCTCCCCAGATGATGTACCTCAGCCAGTCTTTCCTGAAGGTGCTTCGCATAGCTGGAAGTGTCTGTAGGCAGCTCTTCACCAGGTGGTCTTCCCATTAACAAGTCAACAGGCAAGCGTACCTCATGGTCCAACATAAGTTTTGCAGAAGAGTAACTGGTATACTGATGGGATGCAGACCGATATGCCATCAGCAACACAGGTAATTTCTGGTCCCATTCTGTTTGTCCATCTATGCAGTACTTGGCTAGTTCTTGTCTCAGGGTCCAGTTGAATTTCTCCACCATCCCATCTGACTGTGGCCTTAGGGGGGTCGTCCTGGTCTTCTTGATCCCCAATAACTTGTAGCACTCACGGAACACAGCAGACTAAAAGTTTCTACTCTAGTCTGAATGTAGCTCTTGTGGCATCCCAAATCGACAGAAAAACTGATTAACCAACCCCTGAGCAACAGTCACACCCTCTTGATCAGAGATAGCATAGGCTTCTGGCCACTTTGTGAAATAGTCCATGGTGACACATACATACCAATTTCCTCTTTCAGTGAGTGGCAAAGGTCCAGCAATGTCCACAGCATCTCTTTCCATCGGTGCACCCACTTGGTACAGCTGGAGAGGGGCGCAACCATGTTTCTTGGGTCCCTTCTTGGCACAACAAACATCACAGGCTTGACACCACTCTTCAACATCCTGATGCATGCCAATCCAGTAGAACCTGTGTCGCAGCTGTCTTAGAGTTTTCTTCACTCCCAGGTGCCCACTAGTGATCTGGTTATGGGACTCGTGCAAGATCTTGGACCTCATCTTCTTCGGAACCACTACTTGCCAATATTTGCTGAGGCAATCTGCTGTCTCCCACAGATGCTCCGCTAGTCCATTGCAATGAAGAAGGTCCCACTGATTCCAGCAGCTCTTGGTCGCAGGGCTTAACCTGGAAACTTCTTCCCAAGATGGTCACACTGCATTCTGCTGCAGCCACTCCAGCACTGGTTGTAAATCTGCATCCTTCATCTGCATCCTCTTCAGGTCTTCCTCTGACTCTGGCCCTGTCACAACCGTACGTTGGCTTTTCTTGCCAAGATTCCCATTCCTACTACAATCCTTGCCGTCTGTTCTTCCATTTTCTTGCACATTTTCCATCAAGGCTCTCCTGCACTGCATCACTATTTCCTCACTATTTGTCTTTAATTGGTCGTCTGCATGCTGTCTGCACTCTGTCATTTTATTGCATACCTCATACTTCTGCTGCCATAGCTCAGGGTATATTTCCTTCAGTTGGAATGATCACAAATTCTAGTTCATGGCCTAGCCCGCCAGGTGTCCATAGTGTAGCTTCCGGACAGAAAATTGAAAATGTGGACAACTTGAAATATCCATATACAATATATGTATATATTTCTACATATTTCTGACAAACGTATTTTTCTCATTTATTTTCTGTATAACATGTGATATATATGCAGTATTGTATGATAACTGCAAGCGGTTCCTTGTCCTTGTGTTTGCTGTTGAACGCGTTCGTCCTGGGATATATACGGTACATACTTCATTAATTTGTATTTAAATCCAGCAGCAGCATTCACTGAATTCGTCCAAGTATTTCGTTGTAGTACATTTCATTACACGGTAGTCATTTCCTAATCATAGTAACACCATATACAGTATCTCGCACTTATACCGAAATATGTTTCCTGGCTTTGAACAATAACAAAACCAGCCCAGCTGACCGACCCTCGGTGTCGTCTGCACAGAGAGACATGCTGGTAGTTACCATTCTGCTCAGTTCACATGCGCTGAGTGCCCTTTTGGCTGTTATGCTTAAAGTATCTGCATGTTATCTCAAGTATTGTGCCATTTATCAACAACATTTTATGAACTACATGTATCAGGAAGATGGTTGGATGTCTTACCTATAGATAATCATAGGTCGATATATATAATATATATATATATATATATATATATATATATATATATATATATATAGATAGATAGATAGATAGATATGTATGTTACAGGCAGATTGTGAAATCGGTCATTTCGTGAATTAAGGTTCGTTAAGTTAATATAGGTTAGGTTGATCTAAGGTAAGGTTAGGTTAGGTAAGGTTAGTTTGGGTTTGGTTACGTTAAGTTAATTTAGGCTAAAGAGAAGGGAACGGTAGCTTCCAGCATGTTACTCCGTCCATACGACACCGGCTGCATGATTCACCCCGTGCAGTATGGAGCCAAATTCGTTTGCAAATTGGACTGTTGCACAGCTTAAGCAATACTTAAGACAAAGATCAGTGCCTCATTCAGGATATAGTAAAGAAGAACTAATACAGCTTGCGAGAAACTCTTGAACATCCTGATATACTGGATAAATTTGAGCCAAATGATGGCAAGAGTGTAGGTGTAGGTGAATCGAGACGGACTGCTTGTGTTAGTGGGAAATTATTGGTATTCCCAGATCCCCATTTATTAACAGATTGGGATGATAACCCATTTTCTATCCAGTCAGTAAAATGTTTTGAGCATATTGCATGGAATACTGTAGCCTTCCCTACTACATTCCGTTTACATTTCATCCGCGACTTAGCCCTAGAATAATAATCGTGTGCCTGGCAGTGTGACAGGCATCTGCATGAAGAGGCCAGAGATTCCTCATTTCATATCTTGGCCAGTATATATCAATATTCACAAACAGTGACATGCGTTTATATTACCAATTATAATCTTACCATAGTTTCTTGGTACATAATAAGTCACATTAGTAACCACTGCCTGTTGGTATTTGTTAAATTTCCTTACAAATTTTGCAGTATTCGCGAAAGGATGATATTCTTTTATTAATATTAGATACTACATCTTTATATATATATATATATATATATATATATATATATATATATATATATATATATATATATATATATAATATAATAATATAATATATATATATATATATATATATATATATATATATATATATATATATATATATATATATATATATATATATATAATATAATATATATATATATATATATATATATATATATATATATATATATATATATATATATATTATACGTTGAATAATGAAAAGTACCTTCAAGCATAGTTTAAGCTAAGGAACAAGAAAAATAAAAATCCGTAACTGATTACGCATTATTGTCCCTTGTCCCCATTTTCTGAGAACGACACTATGGACACCTGGCGGGCTAGACCATGAACTAGAATTCGTGATGACTTTAATTGTTCCACTTCTTCCTTTACTTCCCCCATGAAAGCATCCAGCTGTCCTTGCATCTCCAGTTGTGATACCTCTTGCTCCTCTGATGCCTCTTGAAGTTGTTCATATCGTTCTTTTTGCTCTTCACCTGGTGCCTCTAATTGTTCACTCAGTGGCTTCAGTCATACCATTTGTACCTGTAATTGTTTTCTGAGTTCTTTAGTTTGTTCTTTGAGTTCTTTAGTTTGTTCTTTGAGGTCTTTAGTTTGTGCCTGTACTTGTTCTTTTTCCTTAGTTTGTTCTTTCTGTCCTTCCTTCAGTCATTCATTCAGTGACTGTACAGTAGTTGTTCCCTATTTGCCTTCAATAATACACCTTGTGCCTGTACTAGTTCTTTCATTTCGTTCCTGAACTCTTTCTGTTCTTCACTTTGGGCCTGTAATTGGGCACTTTGTGCTTGTATTAACTTCACAAGTGTCACCAAGGAAATTTCCTCCTCCTGCTCAGCTCTAGACCTTGTCTGCATACGTCCTGCTTCCATGTCGAAAGTTTGACTCTGCAGCACGTAATCCACACTCCTGACAGCAGTGTTACATCCCCCTGTGATACACTTAATGCTTGACAACACTTCACTGTTATTACACTTAATGCCTGACAGCACTTCACTGTTATCACACAAGTATCGAAATATGCAAACTTCACTGCACTGACACTGCACTACACCAAAACAGAATGCACTTCACTCAAACTGACCTGAAACTCGACTGAACATCAAATAGCCTCTACCCCATCTTTATATAAGCTTGCATTATTCAAGAAAGCTCTATATTCAACGAGAACACCAGTTGCCAACTCGGAGATATCAAAACATGCAAGAGTTTTCTTACATTACATAACACTCTAAATCATTTATCAATGTAATAAAACTTTATAAAGAAAAAGAGCGGAAAAATTAATGCATAACTTATGAAATAACTACGCTCACAAACAGCAGCTAAACTGGCAACTGTGACTCGTACCGATACCAGAACTACAATACACAAAATTCCGAGAAGCTTCTCGAGCACCTAACTGGCAAATCCCGCTTCTTAACAACATTGTGCTTTTTCTAGATGGTTTACCCAAACTTTTTTTTTTTTTTTATCAGCTTCTCCAGTATCTTACTTATAACACTGGTTAGTGATATTGGTCAGTAGTTGAGTGGATTTTGTCTATTCCCTTTCATGAATAAGGGAACAATGTTTCCTTACTTCCAAATATCAGGTAGTTTACTTTGACCAAACGATTCCTTGAATATCAAAGATAATGATCTACTAAACTCCTTTGCACATTCATGTAGCACCCAACATGAAATTTTATCTGGACCATTTGCTTTTCCTTTGTCTAATTTACTTAACTCCTCCTGTATTCCTTTTTCTGATATTTGTATATCTGGTAATATGTTTGGACATGCATGTTCCATATCATCCCTCTCAAAATTATTTTCTTCTGTAAAAACTGATTGAATATTCATAGTGCTTCACAAATATCCTTCACTTGTTTATAGGGGATCCCTTCATCCGTAATGGATTGTATTTTTTACTCTGGTTTTGCTTTGGATGTAGCTGTAAAATAGTTTTGGTTGATCACTACTTTTGTTTATAATGTCCTCAAACTGTTTTGGGGCTTCTCTCCTTATTCGTGTGTATTCGTTTTTTGCCTGTTTATAGATGTTATAGGCCCTCTCACTATTGTGGCTTCCGTATCTATTCCACAACAAGTCTTTTTTTCTTTGGATTTTTTGCATTCTTTATTAAATTATTTATTTATTTTCATTTTGCTTCTTTGTGCAGAGGGATGTAATTTTGGACTCCTATTTCATAAAGTTCACAGAATATTCTATATATAACATTTAAATCCTCCTCTAAGCTTTTTTTCCCAATCTATTTCTAAGGAGTATTTCTTCTGACCATGATAGTTGCCCTTTTTGTAGTTAAGGCTCTTTTTATAACTTCTATTACTGTTAACTATGTCATACCCAATCCTGAATTTGCAGTTTAATACTGCATGGTCGCTTTTGCCGGATCGAGGGTGATACATAATATTGTCAATATCATTTACTTGCCTCTTAAATGTAAGATCTAGTACTGATGGTACATTGAGTCCTCTTTTTCTTGTGCTTTCTTTTACATGTTGTGTTAGGAGAATCTCCAGCACGAGGTCCAGGAGCTTTTGGTCCCAATAGCTTTCCTGGCTTTTTATATCTAGAGTATTCCAATTTATATTTGTATTGAAATCTCCAGTTAGTTTAATTCTTTCAGATTTCTCCTCCATTCTATGTAGTAATGCTGTTAAACTTTGAATTGTACTCTCTGCCAGGTCTTCATATTCTCCTTTTTCCCAAATGTTTGATCTAGGTGGCATGTATTAATTTCCCACAATTACTTTCCCATCACACATACTAATCTCTACTGCGATCATTTCTAGCTGAGAGGGTACATCTAGTTCTATTTCTTTGACTTGCAGGTTTTTCTTTGTTAATGTCATAATTCCTCCTCCTTTTTTAAAGTTCCTATCTCTTCTCCATATATTGTATTCCTCCAGGTTTAGGGTATCGTTTGATAACCTTGGTGTTAGTTTTGTTTCAGTTAGGCAAACAATATGTGGTTCCTTTTCTTTAATATAATCATTCATCTCTAGTAATTTAGATACCATTCCATCTACATTAGAGTACATCAACTTAATCATCTTGTTTACATACTTGTAATGACTTGAGTCTACTACCTTCCTCCTTTTTATTCCCTCCTGTTCATGTACCACTTTTGTACCATTTATCCAATTACTTTGTAAAAAAATAAAAATGTGTTCTTCTCTTCCACTGATCTTCCCTCATTCTTTGTTTTTGCCTTCTCCCACTACTCTTTTAGTAATCCTAGTTCCTTGTGAGTTAGGCATCTTTTTATCCATACATTTTTTAAATTATCTTCTTCCGTAAGTTTCTTTGCATTTTTTAGTATGTCCTCCACACTGTTTACACTCTGTAACGTTACTTTCAGGGGCCTTGATTTATTTCACTCATATTTCCTTAGCCTCTTTTGTTCCTCTATGTCTTTACTACAGATTTCCTCTAATACTTCCTTCAATATGCTCATTACATTTACCATCTCCTTTTTGTGTCTCAAAATCTTGCTGTTTATTTCTTTCTCTATACCAGTGATTACTATAAATTTGTTGATGTCTGCTGAACCTTTGACCAATCTTGGATTGTTTTGGATTATTTTCTTCACTTCCATTTTAACCCGTGGCGTCCCGTCGACGTTCTTTAACATCCACACGTTTTGTCACTGCCAATCCCATTGACGTACATAAACGCGAATCAATTGCAAGGTCCCTAATTTGCACAATTTTCAATTTTCGCGAGTGATTTTGGGTACGTATACATGGGACACCTTCCTCTACAAGATGCCAGGCAGGGACAATGCCTTACTCAGCATGACCTCCTCCCCCCCCCCGCACGCCAGTGTCTCAGCAATTCACCTGTTACCCTGGCCAGTAAAGACATGTCGTGTCACAGTACGAAATTCAGGGCCAGAGTGATTCCCCAATCGATGACAATGTGGAGGACAAACTTTACACAGCATTAGAGGAATAAACAGTCAGAAATGATGATCAGGTAATGTTGCCAAAAAAGGTCTGGTATGTTGATGTGTTTCATGAATGAAACAATGCTTATATTGCCTATATTACTGTGTGAAAACCAATATACTCTCGTATTACTTATTTATTTATTTATTTATATTACTGTGTGAAAACCAATATACTCTCGTACTACTTATTTATTTATTTATTTATTTATTTATTTGGTACGAATTTATATTCGTACCAAATAAATAAATAAATACCGTTTATGAGTGGTGCGGAGTGGTTACCCTCCCATAGAACTCGTTTTCTTTTGGGCCAGCCTGATAGAAAACACAGTAAGGTGAGGAGGTACTTCTACCTGTATTGAGTATTTTAAACCTCAGTTGAGCGATTTCTCTATGATTTTTCGATGTTTCTCACCAGAAGCTGAGGTTTGACCCCAAAAAAATTTTTTCCAAAAATGTTCAGGACTGGGGGTAGTCAGTGGTGGAAAAGTGGTTGGGACGGGGCGGGTTAAATTATGTAATTTAAGTTCGTATGATAAATGATTGAGAGTGTTCTGTAAGACAGCTTTGGCATGTTTTGGTTGTCTCTGAATTGGCAACTGTTGTTCTCGTCAAATGTAGACGTTTCTAGTAAAATGAAAGCTTATATAAAGATGAGGAGAGGCTTGGGCGAGTGTTAGTCAGTTTTGCAGTTCAGGTTGAGTGAAGTTTATTTGGTTTTCAGTTTGAGTGAAGTGCAGTATCTTTTCAGTTCAGTCAGTGAAGACTGTTTTCGGAACTTGTAATAACAGTGAAGTGTTGTCAGGCAGTAAGTGTAATATTAGTTAGAAAAGTGTTTATAGTCTCAGTACTTGTGAGAACAGTGAAGTTGGAAAGCATTATGTGGAATATCTCGGAAAATAAAGACAGTGAACTTTACGGAGCCAGTGTTTATTTTTGCCTCAGCTAATCTTGTCTACTGTGCACCTAAAGCCAGACCATAGGAAGGACAACTCACTGGGCAATGTCCTTCCTACATTGTACTACTGCTGTTGGAGCCAGTGGCAGTGTGGGGTGGGGACACAGCAATATCTTGCTTACAACACTGGTTAGTGGTACTGGTCGGTAGTTGAGTGGATTCTGTCCATTCCCTTTCTTGAATAAGGGAACAATGTTTGCTTTCTTCCAAATATCAGGTAGTTTACCTTGCCCCAAGAATTCCTTGAATATTAAAGATAATGGTCTATTTAACTCCTTTGCACATTCATGTAGCAACCAACATGAAATTTCATCTGGACCTTTCGCTTTTCCTTTGTCTAATTTACTTAACTCCCCCTGTATTTCTTTTTCTGATATTTGTATATCTGGTAATATGTGTGGGCATGCATGTTCCATATCATATCTCTCCAAATTATTTTATTCTGTTAAAACTGATTGGAAATTCTTATTTAGTGTTTCACAATTATCCTTCTCTTGTGTACAGATGATTCCCTCATCCGTAATGGATTGTATTTTATCTTTTATTTTGGTTTTGCTTCGACTGTAGCTGTAAAATAGTATCGGTTGATCACTACTTTGATTTATGATTTCTTCAAACTGTCTTTGGGCTTTTCTCCTTATTCTTGTGTAATCGCTTCTTGCCTGTTTATAGTTGTTATATGTTCTCTCACTATTGTGCCTTCTGTATCTGTTCCACAAGTCTTTTTTTTTTTTTTTTTTTTACATTCTGTAATAAACCATTTTCTTCTTTTCTTTTCTGCATCTTTGTGACGTAGGATGTAATTTTGGACTCTATTTCATAAAGGTCACAAAATTTTTTTATATACAGCATTTAAATCTTGTCCTCTAAGCTCCTTTTCCTAATCTGTTTCTAAGAAATACTTCTTTTGGTCATAATAGTTTCTCTTTTTATAGTCTAGGGTTTTTTGTAACTTTCATTACACTTAACTGTATATGCAGCCCTGAAGTTGCAATTTAGCACTGCATGGTCGGTTTTGCCAAATGGATGGTGATACATTATGATGTGAATATCGTTTTCTTTCCTAGTAAATATACATCTAGAGTATTCCAATTTATATTTGTATTAAAATCACCAGTTAATATATTTCTTTTAGTATTCTCCTCCATTCTAAGTAGTAAAGCTCTTAAACTATGAATTGTACTCTCTTCCAGATCTTCATATTTGCCTCTTTCCGATGTGCTTGATCTGAGTGGCATGTATAAATTTCCCACAATTACTTTCCCTTCAGATGTATTAATCTCTACTGCAATCAGTTCTACTTATAAGGGTATATCTAATTTTATTTCTTTGACCTGCAGATTTTTCTTTGCTAATATTATAATTCCTCCTCCCTTTTTTTAAGTTCCCATCTCTTCGCCATATATTGTATTTGTCTAGGTTTAGGGTATAGTTTGATATCCTTGGTGTTAATTTTGTTTCAGTTAGGCAAATAATGTGGTTCAATTTCTTTGATACGGTCATTCACCTCTAATAATTTAGATACCATTCCCTCTATATTTGAGTACATAACTTATCTATCTTGTTAACATAGTTGTCATGACTTCGGTCTACTACCATCCTCCTTTTTATTCCCTCCTGGTTATGTACCACTTTCGTACCTGCAATCCAATTATTTTCTATAAAAAAAAAATGTATTCTTCTCCTCTGAGCTTCCCTCGTTCTTTGTTTTTGTTTCCTCCCTCTTCTCTTTTAGTGTTTCCAGTTCCTCTTGAGTTAGGCATGTTTTTATCCATACATTTTTGAATTCCTCTTTCTCCATAAGTTTCTTTGCATTTTTTAGTATCTCCACGGTGTTTACACTCTGAAAGCTTACTTTCAAAAGCCTTGACTCATTTCTGTCATATTTTCCTAGCCTTTTGTGTTTCCTCTACAGTATGTGTTTATTACGGATTTCTTCTAATACTTCCTTCAATATGCCCATTACCTTTGCCATCTCCTTTTTGTCTCTCGAGATCTTGTTTTTTTTATATCATCATCCTCTGTACCAGTAATTACTTTAGGTTTGTTGAGATCTGCTGAATATTTGACCAATTTGGAATTGTTTTGGATTATTCTTTTCACTTCCTTTTTAATGTTTTTTTTTCTTCTACTCTTGTTTCTAAGTCTCTCTTTACTTTCACCATTTCAGCATATGTGGTTTCCACATCATTTTTGTTGCTTTGCACCGCTTCATTCACCTGGGTTATCATCTCAATATCACTGCTATGATCTGTGAGAGTGCTTGCCTGCCTTATTGTCTCTGTATCATTTCTGAACTCTTCCATACTACTCTCATTGTTGACAACCGTGCTTGCCATTTCACTAATCATCCTTCTAAGTGTACCCACCTTAACTGAAAGCTCCTCTATTGTTGTGTCATTCTTGTTTACTTCCTTTACTAATTTTTCATTTTCTTCTGCATGTGCAACTGCCTTTTAATTTCATCTGTTTCTTTCTGAAATACCTTCTCTAATCTGTACACTCGTTCTATCAGTTTATTGTGCATCTCCATTTCCACCAGTTCCCGGTAGAAATCATCATCCTGGTTTCTACTTTCATCCCTTTTCCTTACTCCTACCTCAACTGTCAGCTCATCTATTGCTGTGTCTTTCTTGTTGACTTTCTTTACTAATTTTTCATTTTCATCCTTCTGCATGAGCAATTGTTTCTAATTTCATCCATTTCACTCTGAAGTGCCTTCTCCAATCTGTTTACCCATTCTAACAGCTTATTGTACATCTCCATTTCAATCAGTTCCTGGTAGAAATCATCATCCTGCTTTCTACCTCTATTCCTTTTCCTAGCTCCTTTCAAATTTGCTTTAAAGGAGGTGGACATCTTGTGGTACAGAAAGGAAAGGTTCTACTTACAGTCCCTGGTGTGCCGACTAAACACAGTCAGCTGACGAGCATGCTGCAAGGGCATATTCCTGCACTGCTTTGTTTTATACTGTTAGTTGAACAACACTCTTACTTAAAACTTCCTCTTTTTTATTAGGACACCTTTTAGTTTAACCTGGTACAGAGCTTGACTCATATAAAGATTCTTTAGGTATGGCCAGTTGTTGGCCAGGTTGGCCAAATGCGGAGCGATGTGTCGTACGTCCTACCTGCACGGTGTCTCTCGTGCGTGTGTGTGTGTGTAATTATTTTAAAATTACTGTTAAGAACTTTTTTTAATCATCATGTCAGAATATTCTATAAATATGTTTTGTTAACAAGAATATAATCAGGAATATAAATAGGTTTAGAGAAGACCATTAATCAGATCTGACCACAGGTGGGGATTATACATTTGAATATATGCAGTCTAATCGAAAAGTGTCCGACCATATTTTTATCCTCCTTATGCAGCAGGAGCAAGGGGATGTGACTTAGTGGAGTGTGGCCTTATATCTTTTTGTGCATGTTCGAATATTTTCAGCACTGCTGCACTGCCCAGTAGCTGCCGAGCTGAATGTGTTTGAGGATGTGTTCTTCTTACTCATTGCATTCTTTTAATGTCGTGATGACCTAGCGAATCAAGCAATGTTACTGCGTCAAATTTATTCAGATGGCATGCAGTCTGAAACAATCAGGAAGATTCAACAGGCTTTTTTTTGGAGAAGGTAAGGTAGGTTTGGAGCAAGGTGCAGCACATGCTGACTTTTTTTTTTATTTTTCAACTACCAGGGTGTTGTTCATTATGAGGATGCACTAGAAGGCCAAATAATCAGTAAATAGTACCACCTGGATTTTCCCATCTCCTATGGATGCAGTGTGTCACAAGAGACGCGAAATGTGGGAGGCAGAAAACTGGCAGCTTCACCATTGCAATGCTCCGGCCCATTTATCCCATTTCATCCAGATTTTTTGGCCAAACACATGATCACACAGGTCCAGTAGGCTCCTCCCTCCTCTCCTGACACGGTTCCCTGTGACTTGTGGCAATTTTCTAGACTGAAGATGCTGCTGAAGGGTTCGAGATTTGAAGACACAATTGGGACAAAGACAAATGTGACAAAGATGTTGTTAATGATCCCCAAAATGAGTTATAAAATGTTTCCAGCAATGGAAGGACCACTTGGCTAAGTGTGTTGAGTCCCAAGGGGCGTACTTTGAGGGAGATTAAAGTCTGAATTCAGTTTCTTTTCTTTTCTTTTTTCCAGGCCTCATATTTACATTTTTTTTTTTTACATTTTTTACGAATGTGTTGTGTCATTTCTCTCTCGTGCATACTTTCTCTCTCTGAACTGCAGTTACACAACATTGTTTGGAAAGTAGTCCCAAAATATATGTTTTATCAAGAAGTAACTGCATCACAATGTTCTTTTAATCTCTTCATTATGCAGTCTCCAGCTTCGATGTCTTGTGTAGATGGTTCGTTCTTTCTTCCACCTCCTCAGCCACCTATACACTGTTGTGATGCTCATCCCACTTCCCTGAGCAATGGCACGGGCTGACACACCATTCCTTCGCATCCATACAAACCATGCCCGCTCCCTGGCAGTTGTTCGACGGTAATACTGTCCTTCCATTCATGTGCAGTCTGTTTTAAATGCCATACATGTAATGGTCAGTGTTTACAATATCACCACGATGAATGAATTGTACAGGATACTCTCTCTCTCTCTCTCTCTCTCTCTCTCTCTCTCTCTCTCTTAAATTATTTAAAAAGAGATAATACCTCCACGCCTTGTTATTTGCTTTTGCTTGTCTACCTACATAGTTTTGCCAAAAAAAAAAAAAAAAAAAAAAAGCTCCCATGCAACATGCTGAAGCTAATAATACCCTTTTTTTAAGCATTCCTAAAGTGCATACATAAGAATTTTGATGTTTCGAACAGGAAAAACATTCCAAAGGTTCCTAATTAATGTAACTCCAAGATGAGTTTGGCGGGGGGAACAAGTTCCTACGCATCCCAATGCTCATGACACTTATCCTAAATTGTTTATAATACTCATAGAACATTTTCCTGAAGATCTTCGTGCCGATATGATTTTTTGTATTCGATTTCTGAGGCTTTCAAAACGGCTGGAAATCAATACCATGTGACTGAGATGAAAGTCAAGCCCTTTTTGCTAAAGTAATCATATTTAAATTTTTCTACACGTATCTCAAACAACAAGACAAACTGAAGTCAACCTCTTGGGATTAAGATGATCTTCGACGTCCTAGGATGTGTCAATAAAAGGACACAGAACAATCTGTTACCATGTCTACAGAACCTAGTATTAAAGAGTTCACTGTATGGTTCTTGCTCACATGCGCATGATACGTATCCGGGGCCATCTGGTATATTTCAGAGGCTCAGGCAATCCAGATTCTTGCCCAAGAAATCCAAGAAGTCTACAGTTGACTGGGTCCTACTATGGCACTTCGAATCCTTGTGGAATGCTGTCGTGAATTTCGGCAAGGACTGCCCGCAGCTTCTGTTAAACTCAAGGAGGCATTGGACTTAAATTAATTGGGAGGCACTGTGGGAACTCATCTGCCTCCATGATATTACCACAGGGATTATGCAGCTAATAGCTGGCTTGTATTCAGACACTGAGACAAAGTTATGAAGTTGGACAGAAATGTGCCCTTTCCGCCCACCCCCACACCCCTCATTTTTCTACACATGAAAGGGAATTGTGCTGGGTCAGACTGTTAGTTGATATCACTGTTGGGTGTGAACTGGCAGTCTAAATATTATTATATTTTACTTTACTTATCATATAGTCACTGGAAACTCTTCTAACTGCTTTGGGAGCATTTCACCAGGCAGCTAAGCAACTGGAACTAAAAGTCTTCTGGGCCAGGACCAAGTCGAGACATGCTAAGTTGTTAACCCGCCACGTGCCAGCTATTTTTAGTCCTCTGGGTCACCCCAGTGCCAGCCATTTTTCGACCTTTTTTTTTTTTTGTGGCTAAAATGATAGATTTTGATGTGGAAACAACGAATTACGCCATTAAAATGCTCAACGAGGCTCGAAAATGAGTTTTATTGAGTCCTGCATACTCGTGTACAGGTATAGCCTCTCTCTCACGCTCACCACGTAGCCTACGTGAGAGGAAGCCGTTTTCTATGTAAGGTATACTCCGGTATTTATGCTGGGAAGGTATAGCAATCTTCAGTACACTTTTCTGATCACTTATTACTTCAGCATCCATCAAAATTTGCGTGTCTTCCTCACTGTGAATGCATTATCATACACTTACTTGCAGATAGATACAACCTGACTTCATTACTTACAGTCTTGGCACTTACAAGAAGGTATTTACAACTTGACTTCACTATATAGTCCTTACACGTGCAAGAAAATATTTACATCTTACACTTACATGAAAATATTTACAAAATGCCTTCACTATGTACAGCAATGGGTGAGGGACACAGGCAGAGCGAGCGTGAGGGGGGGGGGAGCGAGTGAGTGTATGGCCTTGACAGCCTGGGGGATGGTAGAGGAACAGTTACCTTACATAATGAGACGAGGAAGTCTTAGAAAGATGAATTCTTGGCAGTGTGATCCATGACAATGGTAGGTCAGATGATGGTATCTCTCGTGACAATGGACTGATCCTAAGTGTTGTGGATTTATTATATTCGAGTATCTCAGCTTGTCTAAATTTATTCTCTTATTTAGGCACTGGTGTTTCCTGTCTTACTGAGTGGTTGTGAGACATGGATATTAAACAGTATTTTAGAGAGCCGAATTGATTTCTTTGATACTACTAAAGTGTCTGCAAGATCATTGATTAACACTGCTCTGACCAGTTGCTGAACGAGCGATTACCCAGTGACTGTGAATTAAGGATAATTATCCACATAATCTATGAATACCAATTCCAGCTGTATCGACCCGTGGCATGTTTCCCGCATTTGATATTGCTCACAGGTTGACATCTGCAACAGTCTACTAGGGATACAGATGGCCATGGGTAAGGTCGTAATATTCATGGATGAAGCAACTTGGTTTTTTTCCTTTTGGAAGGTATTTGGAGAGAAGAGTTGCTGCCCAGAAGCTTACACAAGAGAACCGACATGGATGGACCTAGAGGGTGAGTGGGACTCTGTTCCCTGTGGCAGTCCGAAGTGGGACTCTGTTCCGTGTGACATTCGTCCGAATGTCACAGGGCACTCTGAGTGTGTGAGTGACTATATGGCTGACTAGTCTCACGAGAGCACAGTCAGGTGGAAAGGATTCATTGGATATCTTACCTTCAAATCTGGTCCATAATTGCGTGCTGTACAGCGCAAATAAATGAATGGATAGACAGTCACACCAGTGGGCAGATGGAAAACTCTTATTCTGGTTCAACTGTGCAAGACCATCGATTTCGTGTTCAGGAATATTTCTGCGTATGATCATTGTTCCATACTTTTCACAGCTGTATATATAATGTTATATCCCATCACATATCCATTCTTTCCTTCATAATCCCCATCTTCCTTTCCCTCTGCCCCACACTTTTAACTGTTTCATTTCTTGACTTGATACTTGGAGTTTCTTACTTCTTTGACAGATAGAATTGAGCCCTCTTTTGTATTGTTTTTTTTTTTCCTTGGAAGGAACTGTTTGGGGGCTTCTGGCCTTTGGTTCCTTCTTCCTTGCATAAAAAAAGACATCCTGAATTAATTGGGAGTACTGCCAACTTTATTTTGGTATGTCTCTCCGACACTAATCCTGCTCATGGGTTGGTATTCGAAAGAAACAACCCAAAGATGAGAATACCGAAGGAAGCTCGCAAAACTAATGGTTGAAGCAAGTGGATAATTCCCATCAGGAGTTACCTAAGATTGGAATTGTTGTTGTCTGAAAGCATGCACAAAGGAACTCTTGTGGATGCAGTCAGAGGAACCATGTGTCGCAGCTGTGTCCTCAGCAGTTGAGTGAGTCATTATATCTGCAATGCTCTTATAATTCTTTTCCCCAGATGGTGAAAAATCTTAAAGGAGCAGTGACTTTCGGAAGGAAAAGTGGATCTCACTACATAGTTCTCATTGATACTTAGATATAGATATTTACCTTATGCACACGGTGACATGGATATGGAAATGGACCAGTGATTACGTACAGATGGCTGCCTGACCTTGTTGCTCAGCCAGAGTGGTTCGTCTACCGTGCCGTAGTTGCTCCATGATGCCTAATTCTTTCTAGAGTGAGAAATTGTGAAGTGTAAGCTGGCATAAATTATGATATTCTAAATTCTTCAGTATAATACTGTCTTGTGTATTTCATTCTTGCTGTTGCCAGATAATGTAATGGAATTGGTGATGGACGCAGATGATTATTATATAAAATAGCAACATCTCTAGAAACGAAGGAAATTTTTTTCTATGTCGCATTCCATTCGATAAGCCTCTCTGAACTAAAAAAAAAAAAAAAAAAAAATCGTCTACTGAGAGAGGAGGGGACAAAAAAATGCCTTTTTGTGATATAAAAAAAAAATCAACCACACAGATGCCTGTTTTTAATTTACTCTTGCTGTCTTCAGACAGTTCCTTTTTAAGATGTCAGGAAAGCACATACATACCCTTTATTATCGTCTTCATTACACTATCTATCTCTAAGTGAAAAAAAAAAGTAGGTTTACTGTCTGATTATAACAGAGACGTCATCGTAGTATAGAACTGGATTTTTCATCACGACGACACTTTCTTTTGGCTTATTCTTGCTACCTTCAGACGATATTGATTCACCTCAGGGAAGACCTCTTGCAGCAAATAGATTAATGAAGGCCATATCTACAGTATACCCTCCAGTTCGGGATCTGTCTTGGAAGAAAAGAATCGTTTGTTGTATTAGGAAGATCATAAAAATTTTTCCTCGCAGTGAAAGGATTTACTCCTTGGTTCATTATGAATTTACAGTAATCATCTGGCTTTAGTTGAAATAAAATTTATGTTTGTATTGTAATAAAATTTATGGCTAATACGTTTATCAATATAGTTCATAAAGTTTTTCTAAGAGAGATGAGACAGAGTCGAGTAAAATGGTCTTGAGCTAGCCGAAACATATTTTTATAGCCCCGGTCACACACAAGTGACTCAAGGTCCGACCGCCGCGCGAGTTATGGTCGTAACGCATTTTTTCATTGATTGTCCCTTGATTTACCATCAAAGCATGGACTCTTTTGGGCGCTCGCGAGCCACTGGAACGACTCGTTGGGCCTCACAACTTGCCAAAAGTTGTTTCAGAGTTGCGTTACGGTCGGGAGTGTCATACGTTGGTCGTGATGCAGTCTTAGCTCAATCGGATGCGTCGTGATGCAGTCGTTACGTGTCGTGATCCTGTTTGCTGACAAAAAATCATTATGACTGAGTGTCCCTCATCAACTGACTAGACACAGGAGAAGTCCATGGTGATGTGCTGGGTGTCACTGGTGGTCCACGTGTGATGCCCCGCCCCAAACTGGGTGTCATTGATGGTCCATGTGTGATACCCCGCCCCATGCTGGGTGTCATTGGTGGTCCAGGTGTGATGCCCCACCCCACACTGGGTGCCATTGGTGGTCCAGGTATGATGTCTTCAGGACGTCACAAGAGGTTGTGAGGCATTCGTGACATGGTTGTTAGGCAGTCGTGAGCAGAGCAGATTCAGGCCCAGGCAGAAGGCATGGCAGCCAACTAAGACATGACCTTGAGTCGTTTGTGTGTGACTGGGGCTTATGTTCGTATGTTGTAGCTAAAGATTCAAGAGAAATTGCTCTGATATTCGAGCTGTAGAAGAGAAATTAGCTTTTGAAGAATAAACATGAATGATGGAATCACAAATGTGATCGTTGATATAATCCATGTATCATTATTCATCTATTACCATTCATCCATAATCCTCATGCATCCATCATCATCATCCGTCTGCATCAAACCGGAATAATCCATTTATCTAACAAATTCCATCCATAACTATCCATCATTTACCATCTTCCGATACTTATCTAAATATCAACATTCATCTTCATTATCAGTAATAATCGGTGTATAATAACCATGGCCATCATCGATAATAAATTTCAGTTTTCCAAACTCTTATGATAATGAGGAGATTGGGGCTGTTTGAAGTTGGTACACACACACACACACACACACACACACACACACACACACACACACACACACACACACACATAATATATATATATATATATGAAGTTGGTACACACACATGTATAATATATATATATATATATATATATATATATATATATATATATATATATATATATATATATATATCATCTCATCTCATCAGCCGTTTGAGAGTCCACTGCAGGACCGGCCTATCCCTACCGAAGGGGGGACGATACAGCCAATGTATCTCTACCAAGTGGCTTAGGCTGTCTCGTAGAGATTGTATGTAGGGTAAGAAGTGCTTGTATGTGTAACTGTTGCGCTGGAGTGGCTTTGGATGCGTGTGTAGTCTGTGAACCAAGTGTAATTGGCCCGCACAAGCCGACTGGGTGCAAGCATACTTTAGTATGTGACACTGGTTCAACCACAGCACCCCTTGTGTCCACCAATGCAGTACGTGGCCAGAAGAACGCTCCCAATGTTTATTACCCTGGCGGAGCACAAACCCTCGTTCTTCAGTGTATGAAAACACACTTTACCACTGTACTACAAGGGCTCTCTCTCACTCTCTCTCTCTCTCTCTATACATAAACAGATAGGGTGTCCCACGAATTATTAAAGATAATCTCTCTCTCTCTCTCTCTCTATACATAAAGAGAGAGAGAGAAAGAGAGAATTATTAAAGAGAGAGAGAATTATTAAAGATACTCCATGAAAAGAAATATATCATTCTGAGTAAAAATTGTTATTTGTACATATGGATTTTCTGCATTAATTTACCGCTGCCACGGCCTTCTAATCTGATAAGTGTGTGTGGACGGGTGTCGGATAGGAGGGAGAGAATGAAATAAGGATGTGTTGGTGCCACATCAGGGAAACTGGATCTTTTTTTTTTTTTTTTTTGCATAGGTTTTTCTACGATATATTTAAATGAAAAAAAATCACGCTTTGAACAGATACCAAGAGCACGAAGACATACACACTTCAAACACCTAATTACACCTGCTTTTCCATCATTACAGTGACACAGGAGATCAGCTGTCTCAGTTCCTGTCCAGACTCAATCTTATACGCGAGTAATATGAAACCTTTAAGGGTGTTTATCATTTCGTATTGAAAGAGGATCTTCCACAAAAGTTTTATTAAGGTACCAGTGTACATTTTTGTCAAGCTCACTTTAAATGCCCAAAGAGGCCACCAGTAGCTTCAATGCACAATCTTGCACTGTGCATCACTGAATATGTAGCCTTTTCAATACATGTAGATTGTTCTTTATGTCCTGGATAGCTTCCATTACTTGTTGAAGAAGTTCTTGTTTGCTGTTGCTTTTCTTCTTTTATGCAGGTGAGTTCATGTGTATCCAAAAATGGAAATTCAGTGGTGTTCGGTCTGGTGATCTGGTTGGCCATGGCTGTAACCCTTGGCCTATCCACCTATCAGGAAAAGTCTTGTCAAGGTGCTCCCTAGCTTGCCTTCTGAAGTGTGGAGGTGCCTTATCATGCTGAATGCTTAGCTGTTGTCGTGACCCCAGAGGAACATCTTCTTGGAAAACAGAAAGTTCATGTATCAAAACATTTGCATAGTCATCTCCTGTAAGTCGTCTTCAAAGATGTGTGGTCCAATCAGATCACCAACAATTCCACAACAGACATTAATGGAAAGTCGATGCTGGAAAATTCTTTCTGTCGCTTTGTGGCTTTTCATCTGATCACCGGTGTTCATTGTGAGAATAATTCAGTCCAGCAGACGTAAATATGGCTTCATCAATAAATAAAATGAATTCCCTTAGCTGGAGATGTTCCTCTAGCCATTTACAGAAATTAATTCTTTTAGCCTTCGTGTAAATGATATGGATGCAGGCCTTCTCCTTTCAGAATTTTCCACACAGCCATACGAGGAACTCCAAGTCAGGATGGATATTTTTCTTGTGCTAATGCTAGGTCTCTGACTATGTAAATTAGTCTCACTTTGAGCTGTCTCTCTTTTCATTCTGTTGTTGTACCAACACCAGGAAAACATCTTTTGTCACGAAGATGCTTGAAAACGCTGTGGAAGACCCAGGAATAGGGACATCTTATTGATTATCTTCTTTTGTGTTCCAGCAACACTAGCAGTCCCATTGCAGAATCCATAAATAGAAATCATATCTGCACATTCCACCTTATTTTTTTAAGTAAAATGATATATATATATATATATATATATATATATATATATATATATATATATACATATATATATATATATATATATATATATATATATATATATATATTTTTTGCAAATTTTGCTTGTCCACTGGTGCAGTAAAAATCTCCTCCCCTGTCCCGCCTAGAAAACTTTTGGCGGGAAATAGTTTGACTGTCACGATGTGGTCCACTTTCCTACTGATCGCGGGCGTTTGTCACATGTAACAATGGAAGAGCAGGTGTAAGTAATCCCTCCACTATCCGATGTAATAGAGCCAAAAGCATGTCCGGAAAGTGGTTCCATCCGGATAGTGGGTCCCAGCCTCCTGGACTTGTACTTATGAACCATAACTCAGAAAAACACCTATACAACTCCCTGTGGACATTCATAGCATCAATTTAAGACACAAATCACACCAATAAGGGACATAAAAGACTGAAATAAATGCAAAAGAACCACAAAATGAGGTTTTAGAGGTGAGTTTATACAATATTAAACATTCTGGGTACTTACAACAAGTTCCTGGCTCCTGGACTGGTAGTTATGGACCCTAAACTAGCCTAACTCATAGAAACACCTCTCTACTGCACATACATAGCACCTAAGACCCTATACACACCAATAAAGGACATAAAAGAATGAAATGAGGTTTTAGAGGTAAGTATGAAAAATACAGTACAATATGAAACATTCTGGGTACTTACAACAAGTCCCTGGCCATCTCGATGAATAACCCACCTCCTCTTAGACTCTGACAGTAAAAAGGAGTACCTGAAGCACCTGCAGTACACTGTACATGAAGTCTTGCACTGAACTTAGTCATTTGCACTCAGAATTCCATTCTCTTAACACTGTGCACTCTAGTCTTACTTGCACTCCATTGTACCTTAATGAAATAAGTGTTGCACTCTGCACTTAAAGTCTTTGCACTCATAAATCCATTTTCTAAACATAACACACTCTAGTTAATTAGCGCTCCATTGAAAGTCAATAAAATCAGTGTTGCACTCTGCACTTAAGTATTTGCACTCGAAACTCTAATTTAACACTATGCACTGTTTTTTTTTACTTCACAACACTGTAAATTCCCGTGTGGTCTAGTGGAGAAGTTCTTGCCATTTAATCACAGTCAGAGCCTGAGAGTAGCTGATGCAGGTGGCCTAAGGGTGGGTTGCTGGGTCGTGGTGATGGAGTACGCACTGCAAACAACTCTGAAGAGAGGCGCAAACTTACATCAAGTGGTGATTCCACCGTGCCTGATGTGCTGGGCTGTGGCCCGGAGGATGAGGGCCTGTCTTGGGGAGGCAATGGAGTGGAGCCAGAGCTGGGCACAGCGGGGATCACGGGTCTGAAAAAGCTGTCAATGGTTGATTGACGCAAGGAACGACGATTTTGGCGATTAATGATGCGCTGCCTGAAAGTGCACACTTCCTCCACAAGTCCCAAGGGCCCCATCTCCCTGTCGCAGTCCAGGTGTTCCAGGTAGTCGAAAATGAACTCTAATTGTTCCCGGGATGGCTGGAGTAGTGTCACAATGACAAGAGTCCGTCGCCGTCCTCATCGGAATCTTCAAGCTGGGTACTGACACCTACAACTGAAGATGCGATCTCGATATCAGACATGGTCTGATACCCAGGATCGCCTTCGTCGTCATCCAACCACTCACTCACTTCGTCCACATCAACATCGTCCCCATGCGCACTTAGACATGCATGGAAGCCATCCATGTCAAAACTTAGGAAATCGTGCTCCAAATCCATTCCGAGAAGCAGATGAGACCAACCATTTTCTAGAGTATTGATAGGGACTTCCTTCCATGCACAGGACCAGTTGTAGATGGCAGACTTGATGTTGTACCGGTGAAGGTTTTCCAAAGTCCGCTGCGCTCGTCCTTGTCCATCGAGAACAACAATCACCTCATCCAGGAACTTCCGTCATTACAGCCTCTTCGTTGCCACGATCACTCCTTGGTCCATTGGTTGGATGAGAGCAGTCGTATTAGGTGGTAGAAACATGCACCTAATGCGCCCATTCTGAGCCACCAAGTTCGTGTCGCACAGGTGAGCAGGTGCATTGTCGAGGAGAAAGAGGGCCTTTACCTGGTCGCGTGTGATTCCCAGTTTCTCTCTCTGGTAATGGATAACCTTAACGAAGTGGCGGTGGAACCAGCCTTTGAAGATCTGGGCAGTGAACCTTGCCTTCAAAGAATGGTACCAAATGACGGGAAGGACATCCATCACCCCACGAAGACACCAAAGCTTCTTTGCATGGCCAGCAATAACGGGCTTAAGCCGGTTCATGCTGTTAGCATTGGCACAACACAGAGCAAATATCCGTTGCTTGGAGAGCTTGTGGCCAGGTACACGGTTCTCTGTCTCCTCGGCTAGAGTGTTCGTTGGTGAAGAGTGATAGAATAAACCAGTTTCGTCAGCGTTGTAGACTTGACTGAGAGTGAGGGCCTCCCTGTCGATCAAGCACTTCACTTTGTGCCGAAACTTCTCTACTCCATCCTCGTTGGCACCCAAAGCTTCGCCACGGGCCTTACTGTTGGTAAGGCCATGTCATAACTTGAATGTGAAGAGCCAACCCTCGGATGCCTTGAAGTCTGGGGCGTCGTGAAGCCTTGCAAACTTCTCAGCAGCAGCCTTCAGCTCCGTGCCACGCACCAGCACACCAGCAGCATGTTGCTGTTGATACCAAATCAACGTGGAGCGGTCGACTTCAGCATACTTGGGAGTAAACATCATCTTTCTCTCCACATTGCATTTGCTTTTCGACAAGAAGTCAGCCATGTACTGCATGAGTTTGTCGCGGGATCTCTTGATATCAAAGTAGATCAGCCACGCTGAATTCACGAAGGATGCGTGAGGTTGCCCATCCCGCATCCACCTTGTCCAATATCTCCCTCTTCTTCTCCAGAGTCAAAAACCACACTCTTCCTCTTCTCAGGCGGTGGGGCATCATCACACACACTAACAAGAGGCACGAGAGCAGCAGCAGAGCCTGCAGCAGGTAAGGTACCACCACAAAAGCGAGCATGTGGGCGGCCATGATCACGAGCGTGCACTCGCAACAAGAGACAGGCGGTAAGTGGGGAGGATGCAGGGGCGCTCTAGTGGACGGCAGCGGAACTACGCACCAAAACACAGCTGGTCTGCACCATGCACGCCGAGTTCAAATTACTGGCGGAAAAAAAGTCAGATTTTTTTCTAATTTTTTGCGATTTTTGGCCTACTTTGGGAATATTGGATCCTTGGACCAAAATATCCGGTAAGTGAGAATGTCCGGAAAGTGGGCGTCCTGATAGTGTGGGGATTACTGTATTTGTAAATAGTTACAGCTCTACATGACTTCATGTTATCAGTTTTATCTAATTAACATCTATTCAGAAAGTGATTTATCCATGTTAAAGATATCACAGAATAACCTATGCAAAAGAAAAAAAATTTTTCCCGATGAGGCACCAAAGCATCCTTCTTTCCCTCTCTCCCTCCCTCTCGTCCGACACCCGCCTGCACACACTGATCAGATAAAAAGGCCGTGGCTACTGTAAATTAATGAAGAAAATCCGAATGTCCATAGAGCATTTCTTGCTCAAAATGATATAATCTTTCTTTTTTCGATGTTAACTTAAAAAAAAATCGCGAGACACCGTATATATATATATATATATATATATATATATATATATATATATATATATATATACTCTAAAATGTGTGTGTGGTTAACAGAATGATAAGGTGTGTAGTGGATGTAAGAGCATACAGAGGTCGGGAGAGTGGACTTTCTGACCAGCATGTTGTGATGGTGAAGTCAGGGTTCAAATGGAGTGGAGGAATAGAAGGAGGGAAGGACTGGAAGAAGTAGTCCGCACAAAGAGGGCAGAGAGGTTGCAAGATGACGGAAAAGACGCAGAATATAAGAGAGAACTGGAGGAGCGATTGAGTAAATACGATTTAGAGAACATAGGAAACGTGGAAAGGGTGTGCAAAATATTCTCAGAAGAAATCTGTGGAGCATGTGAGATGGTGTGTGGAATAAAGAGAAGACGAAAGGGGGTGCAGGAAACAGCATGGTGGAATGAAGAGGTGAGACAAGCTGTGGCGAAAAGGAGAAATCATAGAGTGAGTTGATGGGAAGCAGAAACATGGAGGACGTTGAGAGACGGAAGAGAGAGATATATGTAGAGACGAAGCGAGAGGTGAAAAGATTAGTAAGGGATAGTAAGATGCGAAAGGATGAGGAATTTGGAAGGAATTTGAATGTAAAGTGGAGGAATGTAAGAGAATAATCTGGAAAAGGTAAAGAGAGTAAGACAGGGTGATAAAGATGATAGTTGGAGAGTGAAAGATAAAACTGGTAGATTGCTAGTGAACATGGGGAAAAAGTGAGCAGATGGAGAGAACACATGCAGGAACTGTTGAATATAGAAAATGAAAGTGAAGCGAACATAAGTGGCTGCGGAATGGATGGACGGAGGGACGTGAGAAGAAAGAAATCAGTAGCATGGAAGCAGTGGAAGCAATGAAGAAAGTCAAAATCGGGAATTGATGGAGTGTGTGATGACATGCTGAAATGTGGTGGAGAGAAAGAGAATAGTAGATTGGATATGGAAGATGTGCAAATTGGCCTGGGAGGAAAGTAGAGTCCTGGAGGATTGGAAATCGGGTATAATCATTCCCCTTTTCAAAGGAAAATGGGAAAAAGAAGTGTGTAGTAATCACAGTGGCATTTGTCTTCTTAGTGTAATAGGAAAAGTGCACGGTAGGATACTTATTGACAGAGTTAGGGAAATAACAGAGGAATTAGTTGGTGAAGAACAGGAAGGTTTTAGGAAGGGAAGAGGTTACGTAGATCAGGTGATCATTCTTAGGTTTTTAGTGGTAAAGTTTCTACAGGAGGGAAAGAAGTCGTACGAGGCCTTAATGGATTTGGAGAGAGTATATGACAGGGTGGATAGACAAGGAATGTGGAAACTATTAGGAATATATGGAGTCAGTGGGAAGTTCTTGAATGCTGTGAGGAGTATGTACGAGGGGGCTAAGGCTGCAGTGCATGTGGATAGTGAACTTAGTGAATTTCTCTGTCTGAATGTTGGACTGGAACAGGGATATGTCATGTTTCCATGGTTGTTCAGTCCGTACATAGCTGAGACTATAATAGAGATACACGGTAGGACAGTGGATGTTGGAGCATCCCTTATGAGTCAAGGCAGCGTTTGGAAACTCACTGTACTGTTGTTTGTAGATGATACTGTATTGTTAAGTGAAAACGAAGGGGAATCCCAAGGCCAGGTGATATGAGTTTGGAACTGTGAGTAAAAAAAAAGGAATTTAAAGGTGAATGTACGTAAGAGTAATGTTACGGTCTGCGGTAAAAATGAAGTCACTGGTTGTACAGTGAGGTTTGATGATGAGGAAGTGGAAAATGTGAGTGCGTTTAAGTATTTGGGTAGTGTGATAACTGATGAGTAGGAATGGAAGTTTGGAGGGTGAAGTGCTTGAAAGGGCATTACATGAAAGAAAAGTTGTTGGTTCTTTGAAAGACGTGATAAGAAGGAGGGAAGTGAGCATCAATCAATCAATCATTTCCTGTGGCACCCAAGGGATGCATAGGGCCTCGATGAACTCACACCACCACATCCTATCTTGTGCTAACTCCTCAAGATCTCCCCAACACTCATCTCCAGCTTCCCGTCTCATTGTCCTCACCCACGTCTCTTTTGGCCTTCCTCTACCTCTCCTACCAGGTGCCACCCACCCTGGTGTACCTCGTACTATTCCCTGTCTCCTATACACATGTCCTAGCCACTTCCATCGTGAGAATCTAACATATTCATCGATCGGCTGCACTCCCGTTATTTCTCTAATTCTACTATTTGGTATCCTTTCCCACCACTTAACTCCTAATATTCTTCTAAGTGCTTTATTTTCAAACACCAAGAATTTATTTTCCATAGTCACTGTGCTGTACCAAGACTCGTGTCCATAAATTAAGATACTCCTAACCATTACCTTATAAAGTTTGATTTTTGTATGCACAGAGAAATTGTTATTATTCCAAATATTTTTAAGCATTCCCATTGCCTGATTAGCCTTCTTTAACCTTTCCTCGAATTCAATGTTCAAAGAACCATCCTTGGCTAAATAAGTACCTAAATATTTAAACCTATCAACTTGCTTTACAACCATACCTCCAATTACACATTCCTGCGCATTTTCCATATTCATATTGATTATTTCAGTTTTTCCACAATTAATAACCAAACCCACCTTGCGACCTTCACTCACCAAACAGTCCAACACTCTCTGCATCTCTTCTGGCCCATCACAAATCAAAACTATATCATCTGCATAATCTAAATCCAAAAGTTTCCTGTTCTCTCCCCAAAGTATACCTGCACCGGTTTCTGTTCCAACACGTTTCATAATGTAATCAATGACCAATATAAATAGTAAAGGCGATAGAACACCACCTTGAATTACTCCGGACTTGACTTCAAACGAATCACTCAGACAACCATCAACCATCACTTTACAAAATGTGTCCTCATGCATGTTCATAATGACCCTCACAAACTCCTCTGGTATTCCATAATGTCTCATGATCTTCCCCATAGACTCTCTCGAAACACTATCAAAAGCCTTTTCAAAATCAACAAAACAAAGACTTAACGGTACTCTCATTTCATTAACTTGCTGCATCAAATGCCTAACTATAAAGATCTGATCATTGCAACCACGTCCCTTTCTAAAACCAGCCTGTTCATCCCTCAGAATACCCTCAACCACCGGCTCCAACCTATTTAACAACACTCTACTGAAAACTTTCAAAGCTATCGGTGACAAAGAGATTCCCCTCCAATTACCACATTCACTCAGGTCTCCTTTCTTCGGAACTTTAACAATTACACCATTCTTCCAAACTGATGGTAGTAACCCCGTCACCCATATCTTATTGAACAGCTTGGTCAAGATCATTATTAATCTATCCCCCTCCACTTTAAACATTTCCAGAAATAAACCATCCTCCCCTGGTGCCTTATTATTCTTTAACTGTTTTACTGCTTTCTCCACTTCTGCAAGCCTCAACTCTCCTGTTTCTATATTTAAATCTTCCTGAGCAGACGGTATATCCTCTTCTGGTGGTATTGGTCTATTAAGAACTGTCTCAAAATGCTCTTTCCATCTATTTTTAATATCTCCATCTTTGGTCAATAAAGTTCCTTCCCTGTCTCTAATTGGTATTTCCTTGCGTTTACCTGCATTACCACTCAGTTCTCTAATCGATTCATATGCTATTCTTTGACTCTGTCCATCATTTTTGTTTATTAGGATTTCAGTCTCTGCAACCTTTTCATCCACACATCTTCTTTTATCTCTCCTAGCTAACCTTCTTACTTCTGAATTCAAACTCCAGTACGCAGCTCTTGCTAATTCAATCTCTCGTTCATCAACGCATTGCATCTCACTCCTCAATTTAGCCTCACCTCTCTTTTTTATCATATCCTACGTTTCCTCTGATATCCATTTCTTTCTCCTGAATCTATGTCTCCTTCCAATCGTACATTCAGCAGTCTCATGCAAAACTTTGTTCACATCCTCCCACATCTCATCTACACTTCTCTCCCCCTCTTCCAACGTTTCCAACACCAAAAACCTATTTCTGCATTCTAATCTGAATTCCTCCTTTTCTTCTCCTTCTCTTCTAAGCTTAACAATATCGTATCTACCAACACCAGATTTTTCCTTCTTCTGATTTTTTAAGTTTAAACCTTATTTTTGCAATGCTGAGTTGATGGTCACTACCAATATCCGCTCCCCGTTTAACATGAACATCTAGCAGAGAACTTCTATGCCTCCTACTGATAGCGATGTGATCAATCTGATTTTTATATTTTCCACACGGCGACACCCAAGTTGCCTTGTGTATATTGCAATGCTGAAAGAGTGTGCCCCCGATGACTAAGTCATTTGCTAGACAGAAGCTTCCAAACCTCACTCCGTTTTCACTCATCCTACTACCAACTCCCATCTTACCCATACATGCCTCAAATCCCTCATTTGAACAGCCCATTACTGCATTAAAGTCTCCAACGCAGATCAAAACATCATGTCTAGGTACCCTTCCTACTCCTTCTTGCAACTTTTCATAAAATGTGTCTTTCCTTTCATCGAGTGCATCATTAGTAGGTGCATAACACACAAACAGACTGATGTTGCCATGATTTGATTTAAACCGTGCGTATAGCAATCGCTCATCTATAGGATCCCACTCACATAAAGCCTTATTTGCTTTACAACCCAGCAACAATCCTACTCCCTGATAATGCATTCCGTCCTGTCGGCCAGATATCAATAAACGTATACCATCCTCCAAATCCAACTTATCGACTCCAGTTAATCTAGTTTCTGTCAGAGCACAAATATCAAGTCCGTAATTTTGAAAAACCTTCACTAACTCATCGATTTTACCGTCATGATTTAGCGTTCTCACATTCCAGTTACCAATTTTAATTGTATTTTTTGCATTGACAAAGGAATTAGATTGTAACTGAGGCAACCGTGAGATTCTTAGCACCCCCTGCCCATTTAAGGGCTGCACGGGACTGGGGGCCATTATTGTTCTTTCAGAGTCCATCAAGGTTTCTTTGGCTAACTTCCTGAACACCTCGCCATTGTGTTGCAGTCGCAGTAGGCAGCTAACTTGCCTGATTGCCCACACCCGAAAGACCCAGCTATGCTGTAGCCAGTCACGTGCCGGCATGCTTCCCAGCCATTTCACTCTCAAGGAGTTCCTCTGCCTGAGAAAGCAACCACCCCCCTGCTCCCGAGGGCTTTTGATCTGTGTAGGTAGAGGGCGATCACTCCCTCACTAGCCATATACAGTGTATATACAGTGTATAGGCTACATAGAAGTAAAAAAGTCGCTGCATGTCAGAGCATAGAAGTAAAAAAGTCGCTGCATGTCAGTATTGTAATACCATCTCTAACTTATGGAAGTGAAACTTGGACCTTGTCGAAAGGACACAAGTCAAGACTGAGAGCAATGGAAATGAGTTATTTGAGAGAAGCATGTGGAGTCACATGGAGAGACAGGCTGGCATATGAGGAAGTGAAGGAGCGTTGTGGTGTGGATGTGGATGTGATAGAATGTATTAGGAGAAATACAGTGAGGTGATGTGGCCATGTGGAGAGGATGGATAGCAAGAGACTAACTAGGAAGGTGCATGTGAGTGAGCTGAAGGGGGGGAAGGGAGTGGAAGGCCAAGGATAAGATGGAAGGATGGAATGGAGAGGCATATGAGATAACGAGATGTGAGCTGGGAGCAGGGCAGAAAAATGGCAGGGGACAGGACGACATGGAGGCTATTTGATTGTGGCCACCCCTTACGGGACTGATGCGTCTGGCAACAGATAGACATTCAGGGAATACATGAAAACTTCATTCCCAGTCCTGCCATATGTATGTTGATTTGGGTAATATCCATATGCTCACTTTCTCCAATTTGTGATCGTTTTTATTTTGGGTAGGGGAACCCTTCGGGGGGTCACGCTCCCCAAATACTGCATTAGGACTGACAGTTCATTGTACAGCATGTGCTGATACCAAAGCCATATCTGTCCACACTATGGAGTAGGAAAACGGAGGCAATCCTCGGGTACAGTCTCTATTTCCACGTTGCTGTAAAGGGTACGCGTCTGCTTGCAACATTGAGAGAGGAAGATAAGATCACCAAATCACCACTGACTTGTTATGAAACAACTTCTTCCCCCCACTCACACACACATTCTTCTTTGTCTGTAGGCGATTTCCTAATTCATGAAAAAAGGTGTGTGTGTGTGTGTGTGTGTGTGTGTGTGTGTGTGTGTGTGTGTGTGTGTGTGTGTGTTTTATTGCTAAAAGGAAAGAGTAAAAAAGTGGAAACCTACGTAAACATTGTTTTTCCCCGGATTAATTGAAAGACTTTTAAAAAGGGACCATAATTATTATCCGTTTATTTCGAGATACCTAAACATCAACCTAAAAGGCTGGACGTCCTAGCCTGAGTGAAGTACAAACTGAAGATGACAGTTCCATAGCTGACCAGCTGCATCCATGGTAAACTGAAAGCAACTATTAAAATGCATTAGAAAGTTAGACTTCAAATAAATGAGTGTGCCTTGCTTGGCGGGTGCTTCATTCGCGTTGTACCCAGGGAAGATTATAAGCAACCCCATCACAAGGGCAATGACGAATGAAGGAGTGCAAAATGGAAGACGAGATGTGGTGTATAGCTGAGAGGAAATTAGAGGAAAGTCGGCGAACGCTTAAGAAACAAAAAAAAAAAAGTCAGAGGCCGATGCCATCCCCTTTGGTCACCACACATACAGGGGCTTATGGGGTGGAGGGAGGTTATTTAAACCCCTACCCTCCCTCCCTCGGGACTTCAAGGCTTGGTGTTGTTATGCTGCCATTTTGCTAAATCTCAAATGGAAATTTTAATGTGCATCTGGAATATATTTTGGTGTAAACCGCTGGAAAAAAATAATTGGAATGGGTTGTTGGAGTACTACTATACGTCGTGCTGAAACACTGCAAAGGTTCAGCAAGAGGAGATGCTCACTATTTAAGTCCCGAGGACTAGTGAAATGGGAACTCCATCTCCGATTTAACACCTCATTTCCATCCACTTCGAAAGCTCTTCCCTGTTGGGGAACGAATATTTTTGCACTTACATCGGTCAAATTAACCTGGTTACAGTCACAGAGTATACTCAATCTTCTAGTAGAATACAACTCATCCAGGTGTTGCGACATATTAGCCATATACATTTATCTGAATTCCCACCACTGCATTTTCTCCTATCTTCATATTACATTATCAACACCTTTTTCCTTCCCATTCTTTACTTTTTGCATATTAGTCTCTTTCTGCCATGACGCTAAGCATTGTTCTTCACATGTCAGTCCCATTAATCATATATTTAATAGTCGTCCAGCATAACCCACATTTCTTGTATGGGTGCGTTTTCTTCCGTTTTCACATATCGTTTTTATTAAGTTTTCCCCTTCACAATCACAGTTTTCTATCTCTTTAGAAACGGTTTAATATTTTCAGAGAAGTTCAAATTTATAATTTTTTCATTCTCTTCGGCAATCGCTTCTCTTTCTTCACATACTTCTATGTATTGGTTTATTATCCCCTATTTTTTTTTTTTTTTTTCAAAATTAACAGTACATTATTTTCTAAGCTGACAACCCAGCAACATTACTCGTTTCATTAATATTTATATAATGCATTCTTCAAGCTTCCTAACTACATTTGTTCCCAGTATTTGCATGCTGACGAGGAGCCTACACATGGCGATGCAGTGTACCCTGTGTGGAGCCAGGCAACTGCCAGATCCACCCAGAAGCCAAACCTCATATTTCCCGACACATCGCCCTGGAGACGGACCCTGGCCCGACCCTTGCGAGGAGCTTTCCACCACAATGGGCAGCGGTACCATGCACGATGAATGTGCTGTGCTGTACCTGTTGGACAGCCTCACAAAAGTGGTGGCTGAATCGGAAGAGGGGCGGCCTGCGGTCCTAATGGACCCAGGATCGAATCCCGGCTGCGGCAGGGAACAGTTTAAGGATCTTAATTTCCTAAAAAGCAGACTTTCCTGATCTACCAGATGACCCGCCGACATGTCTTAAAAATACCCCCGCTAATACCAATACACCAATCCTGTATGAGACAGCCCTAACATGTATTCAATATGGATGGTGGGTGTTAGCGCCGAAGTGGTGACATGTTGAGGTGTAGGAGGACCACTGGGCCTTGGAATAGGTCACTGCCCCCGAGAAAAAGGCTCTGAAGCCTTTGCCCAGAGTCGGACACGTAAAAAAAAAAAAAAAAAAAAAACTTACATTTAGTTGATGGATCTGCCCAATCAGACAGACGGGTTGAACAATAACAACAACTTACACACCAACTACTTTCAAAGATTGTAATCACAGTCATCTTTTATTTTTTACTGTATATATCAATGATTAAGAAAACAGATTCGTTTCTCTGCTAGCTAAATGTGCAGATAACACGAAAATCGAAATTAAAGTAATTGCTGAAACGGACCGTGAATCTGTCCAATTCGACCTGGACGTTTTCATGAAATGGAGTGAAAAATGGCAAAAGGAATTTTATGTAGATCAATATACCATACTGTATCTTGGTGATAAAACATCAAACATGAGTACTGAACGTTCGATACCCAACTCACTTGAAATCAGGGTTTCAGTAACGTTCTGTAAGTCCACTGAAGAGCGCAGAGAAATGATAAACAAGGAAAAATGTTCTTCAGTGCAACGAATTTTGATCACAAAATATCCGATATATATAGTTTCTAATATTTATACGTCACTAGACCACGCATAGAATACTGTGTACAGTACTGGTCCTTCAACCTTTTTAATACAATACGGTATATATACTGGAGATGGTGCAACGAACTACGACTAAGCTTATCCCATCACTGCCGTATGTACTCAACGAAGAACGATGAAAGGAACTGTTTTTTTTTTTGTTTTTTTTTTTTAATGGCGACGACTTTTGCTAGATCTGATTAAAATTTTGAACAATTTGACAACGTCAGGTAACATCTGGTCGATACTGAATGATACGGGATATGATATAATGTGGTGAAACTCGAGAAAAAAAAAAAAAAAAAAAGATGCGTCAGTAAACAAGGCAAAGAATACTTTAACATCAGTTAGTAGAACAACAAAATCAGCTACTAAGAACAGTAGCTAGTGCAATAATAATAAGTACATTTTAAAGTTGTTAGAAACATTGGCCCTAAATATTTAAGTGATGTTTGCCTCCAGGTGGAAGGGAGATTATTGCTAAATTATGAGAACCTTCTAACATTTTTTTTTTTTCTAAATTTTTGAGATTACAGAGTGAATAGCATTTTTTCTTCTTCCTTTCCTATAACAAATTTCCGTGTTTGTTCTTTTTCTAAAAAGGATATTAGTTATATATTTTTTTATTTCCTTTCTTGACTATTAATTTATATATTTTTGTACCAGAGGGTGAGGCGGGTGAAGTTGTTATCCATTCGTTTATTCTTTTCTGATACACATTGATCATTAAAGTATTATTAGTTTAGTTACGGATTGCCTCGCTTTGAACCAATAGGCCTCCTATTATATGTAACATATACATTCATACATCATCTATCTAGCTGCCTCTCTCTCTCTCTTTCTCTCTCTAGTGTGTGTGTGTGTGTGTATATATATATATATATATATATATATATATATATATATATATATATATATATATATATATATATATATATATATATATATATATATATATATATATATATTATATATATATATATATATATATATATATATATATATATATATATTGTTACGGAACAGAGAAAACTGTCCCGCAAAGTTCCAGGTTCAAAACAAAAGAGTTAGGTAAAATTACAAGTTAAAGTTTAATGCTCAAACTAACAACTAAACATTCAGGACTCATAAGGATAATGTAATGGCAAAAAACAGGTTAAATATATGGTTAACTGCAATAGCCGCTATTAACACGAAATTAGCAAGAGTAAATTTATCTAAGTCAGCCCTGATAAAATGAGAAAACCGGATAATGCTCAGTTAATGCAAGATATATTATTACAGATACAAAATATTATTACTACTGGCTGACAGTAAAAACTTTACATTAATCACAAAAACCTCACCAGGCCTACGAATTAACACCTTATGCTATACAGTACAAGAAAAATTGTAATAACACTTATACTCAAATTACACAGCACCTAGATGGTTGGACACTTCCTGAGCACTCACAAAAATAATAACAACTGTACAGGGGAGGACAGAGATGTGAACAAAATGAGGAGTAGTTCTAAGTGGCAATTAATGCAGAGACTGAGCTCATTATATAGGGGCCGGCAGAGCTTGATACAACTTGTAAGAAGGACGCGCAAATGAAGCCATAGGGGACAAAGAGTTGACACTCCTGCTCTGAACAACAGAAAGAACGACTTACTATACTATACGGGAGGAGGGGGGGAGTGAGGTAGAACACGCACTATGGAAGCCACGAGGTGAATCGTGATCAAATATGCAGCATACTGTACGTTAGAATTATACAAATGATGATGAAATCATAGGCTATGTAACACCTCCCCACAAAGAAAAAGAAATTTACAACGGAAATTTCTTATTACTCTAAAACAATCTGTCTAAAGTCTAGATAAGCAATCTGCAAGAACATTTTCTTTCCCCTTGACATGTTGTATGTCTAATGAATAATCCTGAAGAAGTAAACTCCATCTTGTCAATCTCTGATTTTTATCTTTAAACTTACTAAGGAATTTCAGTGGGTTATGATAGGTATAAATGACTATGGAGTCAAAACCAGAACACAAATAAAATGAAAAATGCCGTAAACCCAAAATCAAGGCCAAAAGCTCTTTCTCAATAGTTGAGTAGTTCTTTTGAGGTGGAGTGAACTTCTTACTGTAATAAGATACAGGGTGTTCAATACCCTGATCATCCTCTTGCAGCAAAACAGCCCCAGCTCCTGTTTCACTTGCGTCAACAGCCATCTTAAAAGGCTTAGCAAAATTTGGAGTAGCGAGCACTGGCTGACTTAATAGGATAGCTTTAAGTTTGCTGAAAGAGGATTCACAGTTATCGGTCCAGACAAATTTAACTCCATTTTTCAGTAGGTCTGTAAGTGGTGAGACAAGAATTCAAAAGTTAAGAACAAATCTCCTGTAATAACCTACCATTCCCAAAAATCTTTGTAGCTCTTTCCTACTTTTGGGTCTGGGAAGATCACTTATAACCTGAACCTTAGCTCCTGGTGGTGCAACATGTCCATCACCAATTACGTACCCAAGGTACTGAACTTTAGCTTGACCAAACTCACACTTTGATAAATTAGCTACAAGATTAGCCTGAATCAAACGCTCAAGAAATTTACTGACATGGCATAGGTGATCTTTCCAGTTGTCACTGAAGATTAATACATCATCAATATAAACAATACACCCTGCCAAACCCTCTGTTACAACATTCATGAGCTTCTGAAATGTGGCTGGTGCATTCTTCATACCATATGGCATTACAGAACATGCAAAAGTCTTTCCTAGTGTTACAAAACATGAGATCTCCCTAGCACGTTCAGTCATAGGTACTTGCCAGTATCCCTTTAACAAATCAAACTTACTTATGTACCTAGCCTTTCCGATCTTGTCTATGCAATCTTCCACGTGAGGGAGAGGGTAAGTGTCTGTTTTGGTTATCTGATTAACACGTCTGTAGTCGATGCAAAGCTGTTGTGACCCACATGGCTTAGGGACTAGAGTGACAGGAGAACTCCACTCGCTCTGACAGAGCTTAATCATCTTGTGGTCCAACAGGTAGCCAAGCTCCTTCTGGATGAGAGGAACTTTCACTGGGTTCACACGGTAAGGAGGCAGTTTAATTGGCTTTGCGTCTCCAACATCGACATCATGCATCAACCCAGTGGTTCTTCCTGGAGTGGCATGGAACACTTGCGGGTACTCCTGCTGTAATGCCGAAAACTCCTGCCTTTCCTCGGGAGCTAGATGAGAAAGCTTAGTCTGGAGATCATTCATGATATCAGGATTCTTCCCCAAACTATCACTCAGGCTCATGCTGCATGGGAGAACTTCACTTGCAGACTCGGGTAGAACAGCTAAAGTGGAGACTGGGTTATTTTCGTCTCGCCTGTGATATAACTTTAGCATGTTGATGTGACAAAGTTGCTTGTTCTTTCTACGATCTGGTGTGGCGATGACATAGTTGACATCACTGAGTTTCTTCTCCACGAAAAAAGGACCACTAAACTTGGGTTGAAGAGGTTGCCCATGCACCGGTAGCAGAATCAAAACCTGATCTCCTGGCTGAAAGAGGCATAACCTGGACTTCTTATCATACCAAGTCTTCATCTTCTCCTGAGCAGCTCCTAAATTCTCTCTCGCCAGCTGTAAAGCAGTGGACAGCCGTTCTTTGAACTTCATCACATACTCCAGCAGGTTGATGTCATCTTCCTCCGACAGCCAGCATTCCTTGAGTAGCTTAAGGGGTCCTCTTACTTCGTGGCCAAACAGTAGTTCAAAGGGTGAGAAGCCCAGTGATTCATTTGGAGATTCTCTTGCGGCAAATACAACGAATGGAGGACCTTTATCCCAGTCTTTCTGATGTTCCAAACAGTATTTCTTGAGCATCGATTTGAGTGTTTGATGATATCTCTCCAACGCTCCTTGGGTCTGGGGATGGTAAGCTAAAGACGTGATCTGGGTGATACCCAACTCTTTCAGAGACTGCTTGAAAACATCTGACATGAAATTACTTCCCCGGTCTGACTGTACCTCCTTGGGCAGACCAAACTTTGTGAAGAACCCAAGCATTTCCTTAACCACGTTCTTTGCTGAGATATTTCTAAGTGGAATGGCTTCAGGATAACGAGTAGCCATATCAATCAGGGTCAACACATAAGAAAATCCTGAAGAAGTCTTAGGAAGAGGGCCCACAATATCCACCAACACACGGGTGAATGGCGCCTCAAAAGGAGGAATGGGAACTAGAGGTGCAACCTTTTCGGTCTGATTACTCTTCCTCACAACTTGCCAGGTGTGACAAGACTTATAATACCAGGAAACATCTCTGAAGATACCTGGCTAGTAGAAGTGTTTCAAAATGCGTGCCACAGTCTTCCTCACTCCAAGGTGTCCTGCCAAACTGGAATCATGAGCCACTCTAATGATATCCTGCCTACAAACACGAGGGATGACAACTTGATGTACAACCTCCTATTCACAGTCAGCTGATGCTGTTGGGGGTCTCCACTTTCTCATAAGTACTCCTGACTTTATATAATAACAAGTAGAAGCACCAGCTGACTCTTCCTCACTGCAAGCAGAGTTAGCTAGACTTTTCAACTCAGGGTCAACAACCTGCAACTCAACCAACTCTTGACGAGACAAATTATCAACACTATGGGGTACTGCCTTATCTGGTGAGTGGTCCAAATTAGCAAGAAAAGTGTCAGCTAGGATAACATCATCATCATCATTATCCTCTAAGTCACCAGTAACTTTAGACTTAACCCTAGTGACAGCACATGCAGAGAACACATCAGGGACATCACAATCCTGGGCCGCAACCACTGGCTCTCTAGACAACTGAGGAGCTGGACACACTTGACTTCCACCATTATCATTTCCAAGTAAGAAAGTTACACCTGACATTGGGAGTGTCTCAACCAACCCAACCATAACGGAACCATTAACAAAACCAGACTCTAAATTCACTCTGCACAGAGGGACAGAGAAGTAATTATTCCCTACACCTTGTAAGATTACAGTTTCATCAGAGGAATTAACATTAGAGCCTAGAACACTGGTCAGCATAAGGGATTGGCAAGCACCTGTATCACGATATATTTTAACTGATTTCCTGTCATTACTGTCCAGAGGACTGACAAAACCATCAGACAGGAAATTAGCACATGAACTCTTGAGAGTGTCACCCACGTTACTGCTCAAAAGAGGAGCTTCATCATGAGAATTTAATTTACCCCTCAGAGCAGGTTCAGTTAACTCAGTTAAAGAATTCTGGGAACTCTCAAGGGTGGACACTAGACCAATTGACTGAATATTTAAAGACTCCTTTTTGTTCACATCATGCTGTCTCCTGAAACATTTCTCCGTAGTATGACCAAGCTTACTACAATAAGTACATTTACTTTTCAATAATCTAGAGGTGAAGCTGGTATTTACTTCCTGAGAAACATCATCTTTATTCTCTTTCCTGTTACCTGTACTCTGTTAGAGGCAACGTACTTACTCTCAGCTTTCCTTTTTTTTTAGAATATCTCTTGTGAGTGCGAACATATTCATCAGCTAAAACTGCAGCATCAGACAAATTATCTATTCTTTTCTCATCAAGATATAGGCTTACATCATTATTAATACACCTTTTGAAGTCCTCCAGCAAAATCATCTGCTTAAATTTACCAAAATCAGAATTTACATTCTTAGAATTTAACCACTGCTCTAAAAGATCTTCTTTGATTTTTGCATACACAACATGGGATTGCTTATCTTGCTTATAAGTTGTCCAAAATTTTACTCTATAGGCTTCAGGAACAAGCTCATAGGCCTTAAGAATCAAGCTCTTAACTACATCATAATTATCAGATTGATCCTGAGGCAAAGATGCATAAGTTACTTGAGCTTTACCGGTGAGAATAGTTTGAAGGAGTACTGGCCAATACTTTTTGGGCCAATTAAAACCTGTAGCTACCCTCTCAAACAACTGAAAATACTTTGTTAAATCAGATTCATTAAAAGGAGGGACAAGTTTAACATTTTTAGCCACATCAAAATCATCAGAGCTAGATGATCCAGTTCCACATTGTTTCATGCGATACTCATGGTCTGCCTGAATCCTAGCAAGTTCAACTTGTGCGTGAAACTCAGCCTCCTTAGCACAAGCCTCCTGCAGGGCTAGCTGTAACTTAGCTAATTCAATCTGCGTTTGCTCATCTGGAGGAGTTACATTGAACTAGCTTTTAATAATTATGTCAACAATTTGATATTTAGAATGATGAAAGCGAACAGCAATTCCCAATTGTTGAGCAACAAGCTTAAGTTCATTCTTTGTTCTGTTTTCAACATCACACACTGTTTGCACATTTGACAAAAAATCTTTGGCTTCATCAAGAGTAGTAATAGTAGACATCATGAATAAATCACAGTCACAAAATATCAACCAATATCCTTATGATAATATCCTGAATATCCTGATAAGAGGTCGCCAAATTTATGTTACGGAACAGAGAAAACTGTCCCGCAAAGATCCAGGTTCAAAACAAAAGAGTTAGGTAAAATTACAAGTTAAAGTTTAATGCTCAAACTAACAACTAAACTTTCAGGACTCATAAGGATAATGTAATGGCAAAAAACAGGTTAAATATATGGTTAACTGCAATAGCCGCTATTAACACGAAATTAGCAAGAGTAAATTTATCTAAGTTAGCCCTGATAAAATGAGAAAACCGGATAATGCTCAGTTAATGCAAGATATATTATTACAGATACAAAATATTATTACTACTGGCTGACAGTAAAAACTTTACATTAATCACAAAAACCTCACCAGGTCTACGAATTAACACCTTATGCTATACAGTACAAGAAAAAATGTAATAACACTTATACTCAAATTACACAGCAGCTAGATGGTTGACTTCCTGAGCACTCACAAAAATAATAACAACTGTAAAGGGAAGGACAGAGATGTGAACAAAATGGGGAGTAGATCTAAGTGGCAATTAATGCAGAGACTGAGCTCATTATATAGGGGCCGGCAGAGCTTGATACAACTTGTAAGAAGGTCGCGCAAATGAAGCCATAGGGGACAAAGAGTTGACACTCCTGCTCTGAACAACAGAAAGAACGACTTACTCTACTATACGGGAGGAGGGGGGGAGTGAGGTAGAACACGCACTATGGAAGCCACGAGGCGAATCGTGATCAAACATGCAGCATACTGTACATTAGAATTATACAAAGGATGATATATATATATATATATATATATATATATATATATATATATATATATATATATATATATATATTGCATCGTAAGTCAACTAATAACGCTGGATAATGGGCTCCCAAATCTTTCCCAGTGATGGACACTAAAATAATGTTATCTCTTTATAAACAGATTAACAGTAATTGGAAAGTGCTATAGATGTCCACATCTGAAAGGGTAGTGCCTGTTCTACCGTTCTAAACTGTTTTCTCAGATCTCCATTGATGTGCTTAGTCCCACTGGCATTAGTAATTTCTGAAATAAACAAATTTGGTGCCACTTTGGAGCTTTTTTCTTTTGTTTTCAACAGTAATGTGGCGAACTTCGATGAAAGGTAATATATGTTACACCTATTACTTTGTCTTAAGCTTCAACGACAATGTTCGACAGTTCTCTGTATGTATCTTTCTCCTAGTTTTTGTGCTAGATATGCCCCTTTTGAGGGGGATGGGGACGGGGAACGTTCTCGGCAATGTGGTGACTTTTTGACAAATATTATAGCAACATATATTATAACAATATATATTTCGAAATATGGGCCTAGGTTTGCTGTAGCTTTAATACTATTCAACATAATTGACTTTTGGTGCTGAGTTCGGCGCTTTTTTTCATCCATAAAATGACAAAGTATAAGAAGAATAATTCTCTTCCTATAAGCTTTATAGTTATGTGCGTAGGTCCAGTGTAACTCCAGCTGTCTGAAATAACCTAGTTGGTGGTACGTATATGATCCACCGCCCTGTTACTTATCTGTTAGTGAGCTCATTCACTTCGTTCTTTCGACTCAATCCTTCCTCTTTTTTTTTCTTTTAATAATACATTATGATCTACTTGTCTTTTGATGTTCACCCTCAGTCAGAGTTTTTCCAGCTCCGTCCACTCATTGTGTCTTGTAACATTATTTGGAATTCATATTACTATTTTTTTTTTCTTTTTTTTAAATAACAGAACGGAGGAAGGAAAAACAAATGGGGAAAAAAAAATCCATACACCAGATTACTGGTGTCCTCTGTTCATAAAATATCTGTAACAGTTAGACTTGAACAGTTGTAGGTTGAAATTTGGAGGAAAACAACTCTGGGGAAGCGAGTTCCAGAGAGATGCAGTTCGGGGAATGAAAGAATTCTGATAGGCAGAAGTTCTGCAATATGGTTGAGTGACATTCCAGTCATGAGCGCTACCAGATGCCCGTGTAGCACGAGGGAAGGCATGGAGAGGTGGCACCATGGACGCAACTTCGTCTGAGCATTTGCCAAAAAAATATCTGTAAAATAATGCAAGGGAGGCAACATTCCTTCTTACTTGCAGGGGAGGTAGTTTGTATGTAATGGAAGGGTTGTTAACGATTCTAACAGCTTTATTCTGAATTTTGTCTAGTTGTCTTAATGCAACCACTCCACAACCATCCCACAAGGGTGAACAATATTCAAGCTGAGAGCGCACATGACTCTTATAAATTATAGCCAACTGCTCATCGGTGAAGAAGTTACGGACTCTGTACAATAATCCAAGTTTCTTTGAGGCGGTTTTAGCAAGTGATCTGACATGAGAGGTCCAGCTGAGGGCACTGTTAAGTGAGACACCAAGAATTTCAATACTTTTGGAGATGGGAATATTAGTAGCACTGAAGGTAATGTACGAATCTGGCAATATCTGTCTATTAGTAAACTGTATATATTTAGTTTTACTAGCATTAAAAGAGACAAGGTTGTTTTGTCCCCATTCACTGATTGTAGATAGATCTTGATTTATGGAGATGGCTGTACTGAGTTGAGAGGTAGAGATATTAGACTTTGTAATTGGATGTCTGAGTGTGAATGAACTGTGTAGTGTTGAGTCATCTGCATATGAGTGAATGGGATTGTGAGTGACAGATAAGAGATCATTAATATGAACCAGAAATAGGGTTGGCGCCAGAACTGATCCCTGCGGCACGCCGGCGTTAATTGAGTGGAAATTTGAATATACATCATCTACTTTTACTCTTATTTTCCTGTCACTAAGATAAGAAGAAATCAAAGGAACAAAAGACGTTAGTCCATAGCAAGGGAGTTTGGACAGCAGGGAACGGTGCCATACTCTGTCGAAAGCTTTAGAGATATCAAGAGCTACTGCATGAGTTTCTCCAAAAAGATCAATTGACTGATGGATGGTATGAGTCAAGAGATTGAGTATGTCAATGGTGGATCTTTCGCGGCGAAAACCGTATTGTCTATCACTAATTAAGTTGTTGGATTCAAGATGTTTAACAATATGCTTATTAATTAAAGTTTCAAATACCTTACCAAGAGAAACAGCTATTGGTCTGTAATTGGAGGGGTCAGACGAACTTCCTTTCTTCGGAACTGGGTGGATATTGGCTTCTTTCCATGAATTTGGGAATAAAGAAGTACGTATGCATAGTCTGAATAATTTAGCTAGGACAGAGGCAAGTTCAGGGGAACACTTTTTCAAAACAATTGGCGGAATTCCATCTGGGCCTGGAGCTTTGTTGGTAGGTAAATTGTCTAGGATGGATTTTACGAATCTTGTCTGTATTTTAAGTGGGGCAATTTCGGGAGAATCAAGTTCCAGTACTGAGACATTCTGGCTGGTATCATCTATGGAACTCCTTTCCTGAAAAAAATGTATCAGCAAGTGTCCTTTACCGTTTTCATCCTGGCCTTAAAGCCACATAATTATATAAAACTAAAGGCACCTACTCTTGGAAGTGTGTCACGTACTCAAGCAAATAATCATGCTAATGTTATATTACCTAAAACAAAAACGTGCGGTTATTAATATACACTTTAAAGTGATGCATCTCATTTCAGAATGTGCCATCTGTCAATTTAGGGGCATCAGACCCTCATGCCACAGCATGAACTAAATATCTGAGCCCAATTTGGCACTTGTTTGCCTCACTGCTGCAGTATGATGGCGGATATTGTGAAAAAACACTAATTAATATCCATTACTTCTCTATAACATTTCCAGCGATATGCATTAGTTCACTGAATCTTTAATTAATTTTTCAGATTATGTTTTGCTGCTCAGTTTGGCACTTTTTTAAGTCTTGTGCTTTGTTTTAATATGCCGGAATCTTTTCAATATACAAAGGTAAGTATTTTACATTATGCGTCTATTAGCTTTCCAAGGAAATACATAGGTTGGCTGTAGCATTGCCAGTTCCCGAGGTAGCAGTTTTGGTGCACGGTCTGGCGTTTTTCGGTTTCTTTTTCAACAGTAAAGTGATCATCTAGTTCTTTTTTATCAACCGGTCATTGATACGATTAAATCCACGGTAGCTACAGTATGTCTCGAGATTACAGAGTTATGTTGATATTTGGTAGACAGTTTGACTTTTTTGGGGGGAGGGGGCATTGCTTGGTAATATGGTGGGGAATTTTGAAAGTCACGTATCACGTATTACTTTTTCATATATTTTTCAACTGTATGTGTAGATTCGCTGAAGCTTTAATAATGTCCAAAATAACATTTAGTGCTGTTTGTGCATAAGCGGGAGTTTTTTTTTTTTTTTTGTCCATTTTCATTTGTTTAGTGACGAATTTTCATGTAAGTTAGTTGAGTGACACCTGTTATTTTTTCATTAGCTTACCAAAGATCTGTGTGCATCTGATTTTGCTTTATTAATCTTTGAAATAACAACGTTGTGTTGCACGTGTTATACGAGAGCTTTGCTCGATCGTACAATACAGTTATATTCGTATCACCCACATTATATACGGTAATATCTTAACATATGTTCAACAGTATTCTTCAAGTGTTTCCAAGACTCTTTTATTGCTTCGTCTTTTCATCACTTGTATGTGATCACCAAAGGCAATTTTACTCAGTAGTAAACATTGCTCATATGCATCTTCAAGTTTCATGCGCACATGACTTATTCCACTCTGGTATTCAACAGTTGGCTCAAACATGCTTCACAAATTGCTTTTAATTCCTTTTTTTTTTTTTTTTTTTTTTTTATTCCTTATGTGAAGGTATCCAGCTGCTTTAATTAACCCATCAGTGAGTATTTTAGTGTCTATTTCATCCTGCGTACTGGAAGAAATAAAGGCATACCGTGCCAGTGACCAGAAATCCTGTCGCCATCTTCACTGCCCGTACTGCATCTCCTGCAATAAAGGACTTCTGCTCTCCCGTATCAACCTACATCATCACTTTTAACATTCAGTTACCCCTTCTAACTTCAGTCATTCGTAAAGCAACTAAAGACAACTGCTGACTTTGGAAGATGGGTTAATAGCACATGGCAAATACTACTGGCATATCGGAGATTGTTCCATCCCTTCTAGGACAGAAAGCACTATGAGGTCAACCTACCTGACGTTAGATGCAGGTTAATTAATATCGTTATACAGTCTGATGATGTGATTCGAGCCAAGTCATATAAAATTATTTATTCCTTTAGTTTAGTCTGTCCTTCAAGCATTTTTCTTCTTTCTAAATAAGTGTTATGTTTCTCCTTAGAGAAGATGCAAGTCCTGACAATCGTTCCTTATGATGAAACATTTTTGTTGCTAGTGTGAATCGCAACCCTTAGAAAAATAATGAAAGTAATTTTTTTTCTTGTGTTTTCCTACAAGTTCTCTTGTTTTCTTTCTGCTTATTTTACCCATGCCTCATATCTTGGTGAGCTGTATTTCATGATCATTGACACTTTGGACTTCTGCGTACACACACACACACACACACACACACACACACATATATACTGTATATATATATATATACTTTCAATACGATTTTTTTATTTCATTCTTGCAATCTCTAGACTGTTTTATTCAACGCAGGAGAGCCTTTTCGGCCCACGTTTAAGACATAACATTATCCCTGTAACTTCAAGATGTTTCTCCTTAGCTGTATGTAATCATCTGGACGCATAAGAATGAAATACAGAATGAGATCACTGTTCTAAAGGGTATATCCTCTATTCCTTTGATGTGAAGAAGTCAGTAAATAAATAAGTAAATGAGAAAGTATATATATATATATATATATATATATATATATATATATATATATATATATATATATATATATATATTATTCAAAAGTGTAGATAAACATCTTCATCCACTTCAGTGTTCAGTCTCACCTTACTTAAGTAGTGCCTTTCAGCAATAACAGCTAGTTCGTCCCACTGATCTGTTGATGTTTGTAATATTCTAAGCCGATATACTTTACAACACTTTTGAAATTCAGTCTGATGGTTTATTCTCGACCCCCCACCACACCACCATGCATCATGATATCAGAATATTCATAACATTTATTTGATAGTTTAGGTATCTTAGTTACAAAACCATATAAATCATATTCTCCATTGTTGTGTGTTTCCTTAGATGTATACTGTGGTGGTATTTATTTTGCCTCATTCCTTTAAACTAAATTTGTTCACGCTTTCATCTTACGATGTCAGTTTTTTGTTTAGTTTTGGTTCCAACAAGACGATTTTATGCAAATTAAATCTAAGTCTTGCAGACTGATTGTTACAAGAATCTAACTCCTTTACACAGTGAGGTCTAACAGTAGCAAAAACAAGATAGAAACCGTCACCAGAGTTAGTATGGCCTAGTTGCTAGATTCTCTTTTCATGCATTAGTTGGCTTTCTGTGATTCAAGGTATCAGGGCTATTCAATGGTGGCCCGCGGACCAAATCCGGCCCATGCCCTCTAACCGACTCAGAAGAATGAAAATAAGTAGACGAGCACTTTTGTGCTTTTCCCTTTATGTATTCAGTTGAAAATGAAAACACAAATAATATATGAATTTCTCGTTTCTTTCTCTGTAAAAGTGTTTAGGTAGGGTGAAAATTACAGCTACTGTAATTATGTCCCCTCTGTTAATCTGAGCTTCATAATTCGGCCCTACTTCCAGAGTGGTTGAGTAAATAGCCCTGCAGTAAATAATGGCTGTATGAGGTATTTATGCACAAAGATTGCAATCTTCATATCAATGTATCTATCTATCTATATATATATATATATATATATATATATATATATATATATATACACATCATGGAAGAAGGAACCAAAGGCCTGAAGCCCGTAAGATTGTTCCCTCCAAGAAAAAAACAATAATAGAGAGCCAAATTTAACCCTTACACACACAGATAAGTTAATAAGTTTTGTGGGACATGACGCGCCGGCTTTTCTCCCTTCCCCCTGCCCGCCACGTGCTCCAAAAATATGTATTCTCAGCTTCTTTTCACCACCCAAACATATTTATTTTGCCACAAAATCCACTCATTCCTATTCGTCGATGTTTGTTCTGCACGATAAGCAAAAAAAAAAAAAAAAAAACACTATATGTACGTTAGCGCCGTATCAATAAACATTCAAGAGCATACATCTCATTTCCCAACATCATAAATCCAGTGTTTACTTATCAGTCTCTACATGTTATACCATCATTGGGAAGAGAATTTTATTAGCTTTCGAATGCCGGAGGTCTCAGTTCGATACGAGGTATGGTGTTCGAGTAATAAGCGAAAAAGTAAAACCCATTTCTGACATAGAACAGATTTTTTTTATTCGGGGAGCTCTAGCGAAAAACTTTTTTTTTACCACTGTTATGTTTTCATTTTATCATCCTATGCGGAATTTAGTTGGCTTTCATTACAGCCCGCAACGGTGATCCTAGGCCTCATAGTTTTTAAGAAAAAATGCACAAAAACTACAGTGTACCCACACCATATTGTGACTGTAGGACAGTTTTCTGCCTTCCTCTAAGCTACTGCACACATTTCACTAATTCCTTGTATACTAGATATGCACACCATATTCGCATGATTCACTGTCACTTTTATTATAGCTGAATAATCACATTTGGTGCAGGGTACAGGCAGTGTAGTTGATTAGAAACAGTAGCACAATCTTCGTTGGGCCAACGGCTGACAACGACCTAGATTCCTTCACAGACACCAAATTTCCTATTGCAAACACCAAATCTAATCACAACAATGACCAAACACTATACACAAGCACTACTGGTATAGTGAAATATGTTGCACAGTTGGACGGGGGTTTGAGTGGAAATTTAAAGGGACAGAACCGCTCAGTACCTTCCTCACTCACAGCTCATTTGGTACTAAATAACCTGTCTGCTCTCTTGCTGGTATCGGGACCCATAGTTGCCAACTCATTACTTTTGACAAGGAGCAGGGAAGCTATGACGCCTCCAAAAATGATGCCGATCGGCATGCAACTTAATCTAACTCGTCCAGTTCGAAAACCCATCCAAACCTAAATATAGTCCTACGACGATGGTTTGAATTAACTATTAAAGACGTCATTGTAATGAAATGCCTAATATCTTTCCTATTTCCGAAAATGATTAGTCAAAACTATTTCAGGAAAAATTTGCGTTTCTTTATTATCCTTTCATAAACCTCAAAATGTGATATGGACAGTCTTTCTTGCAGGTCATTAACGATTAGCCAAAATATCCATCCATTCTTCTATCCATGAACTGCTTGAAGTATGATTTAGGTCTGCTTCATTAGCTCTGACTACTTTATTCAGTGTTATTGGCTAAGAGTTTACTGAACAGAATTTTTACTTCAGGGAATACTATTCCTTACATTTCTTCATTTCAGAATAAGATAAAACACAAAGAAATGTAATCACCTCAGTTTTCCTGGTATTTGCCTCAAGGTCTGCATACTTTTATAAAGTAAAGAGATTTATGTGAAAAAGGATATGCACCTTATAACAGTCATCATGAGGGTGAATGCAGCTACTATGTTTTCAGAAAAAACGTAGAGGTTGCCCACATCTTTGTACGAAATGCAGAGTAAAAAAGAAAACCAATCCCTGGAATTGGATGTTTACGAACTCAGGTACTGTACTTCTTCATTTATAACACCGAACAAAGTTAAATGGGCTAGTAAAACAGTAGCTGAACCATTCGTCAAAATAATTTATGGACAGATACAAGAACAGTTGTGCAATATTTACCACCATTCAAGAGAGAATTTATATAATATTTCGGAGATTTTTGGGGTATTATGAAGAGATGCAAACTGCTTGAACTCATGCTTGCATATAATTCTCTTATCTTTAAGTAATTTCTCATAATAAATGTCAGTTTTCTTTAGCCACAAAAGTTCTAGCATTTCCACTGAAGTATATGGGTGTCTTAACAGCTGAATACCTTGTCCAGTTCTCCTTTCTTTACCACAAGTAACTGTTGTACGGTGAAGGTGCAGCTGAATGTGGTTCACAAGATACTGGCTTGTTCTAAGGTTGGGGAAAAGAAAGTAAAGTGAGTCTTACCAGATGTGAGGGTAAGTATGGAGGGGCAACGGAGTGAGGATGGAGCAGCTGATGGGACAATGTGTGACTAAGTGAGCTCCGATGGACGAATTTCCCTGTTATATAGACGCTGCAAGACCAGCGCACATGTACGCAGAGTATTGATCTTTCCATTCCACATAACACTTGGGGAAGGTGGAATAAATATATTATACTGTTCGTTTCTGGTCATGAAACTTATTGTAAATTATTTATATTGGAAATTTACACACACACACACACACACACATTTTATATATATATATATATATATATATATATATATAGATAGATAGATAGATAGATAGATACATAGATAGATATAGACAGATATAGATAGATAGATAGATATACATACAGATACAGATAGATATAGATACAGATATAGATAGATAATAGATAGATAGATTATATAGAGATACAGACATAGATAGATATAGATAATTAGGTAGATAGATACAGATAGGTACATGAAGACAGATAATAGATAGGTATATAGATAGATACCATATTCATACAAATACACTAGATTTTGTTCATTTGTGATAGCTGGCAAGGTCATTCTCATTTTCAAACCCAAGAATTTGTGTCAACTAACGTAGCTCCCAGAAAGCTAACATCAAGGTATGACAACAGCCAACCAGAACGTGGTCCTTAATGCATTTAATGTGATGGCTTCATTCTACACTACCACAGGAAGACGTTATTTTTCGTAGAGGAAACTTGTCGATCTGGAGGGAATAGTTACTGTGTTCTTTAATTCATTCAATACGATAGACCGTTCTAAATATAAATAAACCAATTTTATCTAGTAAGATAGAGCATCACTGGCATGTGTACAACTTGCTAACTGCACTCTGTAAATAGGATGCCGGCTGATCCCAGCTGGGAGAATCCGGCGTTTCGTAAATGGCCATCAAGGGTAGAAGATGCCTTCCCCTCTGCAATTCATATTTTAATCATTTTACCACTTTTTTTTCTTTGCTATTTCCAGAGAAACTTTTTTTTTTTTTTTTTTTTTTTTTTTTTTTTTTTACAGATGGAGATAGACAGAGCCTTGTACATACAGGACGAGAGATCTTTTCAAGTCGAGCATAATAATTTGAAGTAGTGTGTATAGTTGACAAAAAAGACCCACGTCGTTGTGAAACGGATGGTTTCTATGTTATGTCATTTTCATTCACACCTGTTTTGGAAGTGGAGGCTTAATCGGTAGAGAGGTGGCCTGCGGTCCTACCGGACCCAGGTTCAAATCCCCGCTGGGACAGGGGACAGTGTAAGGATTTGAATTTCATGTAAAGCAGACTATACCGATCTACCAGAAGACCCGCCGACATGTAAAAACACCCCAGCTAATACCAACACACCAGTCCTGTATGAGACAGCCCTAGCATGTATTCAATATAGACGGTGGGTGTTAGCGCCGAAGTGGTGACATGTAAAGGTGTATGATATGTAGAAGGACTACTGGGCCTTGGGGGCAGGCTGTGAGGCCTATGCCCAGAGTCGAACACATAAAAAAAGAAAAAAAAAAACGAAATACCATACTAGTATGTTTAGTCTACCCCGCATAAGGATTTCTCATATTTCATTACATGCACGCTCACAAACTAGAGCGGGTGTTATGTTTCATCGGTGTTTGTGCGCGTGTGGGGACTGGTGGGTAGGTCTAGGTGTGAGGAGGGTGTTTGTGTGAAATATGGAACCCAGTTACTTTCAGATTTTACCCAAATGTGGTGGAAAAGTTATGGGAGAATCATTACGCAAACCTAATGTTTCTGAGAACAATAGGTTATAGTCACGTGGCTAGGTTTAAGGCTGACCTTGCAATATCAATTAACATAGTTTACATTCATTTCGGCGGAACTTCTGGGAAGTGTTGAGGGTAAAGCAAGAATGAGGTGGGATTATTATCGCCTGCCTTACAAGGCAGAGCCATAATGTTTTTACCTGCCTCTGTGTGTGTGTGTGTGTGTGTGTGTGTGTGTGTGTGTGTGTGTGTGTGTGTGTGTGTGTGTGTGTGTGTGTGTGTGTGTGTGTGTTCCCATCATAGCTCATGAACTGCTTGAGCTATCAACATGAAACCTTCAGTTTATATATGGTCAAAATCTTGGACTAGTTAAAAAATGGGCACTTGGGGTCAACATCAAGGTCACCAAAATGGCTATCAAAGGTCAACTAGTTTCCATCACCTGCCTTTAGCATCATTATGTCTCATGAACGGCTTGAGATATCAACATGAAAATTTCAGGGTGTCAAGATATGGCCAAAATCTTGACTGAGTTCGAGAGTGGGCACTTGGGGTCAAGATCAAGGTTAGCAAAATGACGGCCAAAAGTCAAGTAGTTTTTATCGTCTGCCTTTAACACCATTATATCTCATAAACTGCTTGTGCTATCAACATGAAACCTTCAAGGTATGAATATATGGTCAAAGTCTTGGACTTGGCCAACAGCATAATCTGGCAGGCTATTAGCAATCGGCTCCCGAATGCTTTTCTTTCACGTTTACAATAATCAGTCGGAGATAAAGGTCACAGTGCTAGGTCCAGTTTGCACCCGTGTGTTTTCGTGTGAAGAAAAAGCTGAAACTGTTTTGATTTGATATGGATAAGAAATGGTGGTCATGTTGAAGATCACCCAACATATGTGTGGAGGGAGAGGGTCGGGGTGGGGGTGGGTCGGTGCGAGATTGTGACTCAACAAATTTTTATCCGATTTTCATATAACTTGGCGGAACTGTTGAGGTTCAACCATTAAGTAAACCTATCGTTTTATAACGGAAGGTAAGAGGTCATGGTTACATCACAAGATCAAACGATGAACTGGCAAATCTTCTTGGGAGAATGGATAAAGGTAAGAATGAAATAGTTCAGTTTTAATAGCAATCATTCAGATGTAAGATCAAAGAACAAGGTCATCTCAAACATTGTTGATGTGAAGAAACTTAAGATAAAACGTTAAAGGTTAGGCAGTATAGAAAGAACTAAGTGCTCTGAACAATTAGCCAAAGGTTATGGTCAAATTGCAAGATCGGAGTTGGACGGTATATTTGTGTAGAAAATGGCCAAACCTGTTTGGTTCTGATTTGATTAAAGTATGTGAATGAGCTGAGGATCACGCAAAGGCTGACCTGGTGTTTGAGACCATTTGGTCGAAGGCAAAGGTCAAAAGGCGAGATGAGCTTAAACGATTTTTGTCCAATATAGATTAAGATTTATGGAAGCGTTCAAGTTAAAACAAGAATCAAAAAAATTCAATTTTCAGGTTACCAAATCAAATGTCAAGGTCACAGAGAATTTTTAAATGTCCCGGTTACTGGACAAAATAACTTCAGACAGTTTGATGTTATTTAAACTCAGTTTGCGGGAAGTGTTAGGGATCAGAAAGGAATGGGGTAATTCGTTATTGAGTTATTAGTCAATTTTCACAAACACAAGAAAAAGTAAAATCTTCGGTAGAATATATATATATATATATATATATATATATATATATATATATATATATATATATATATATATATATATATATATATATCATCAGCTGTTTGTGTGTCCACTGCAGGACCGGCCAATCCCGACAGAAATGGGGACGATACAGCCAATGTATCTCTACCAAGTGACTTAGGCTGTCTGGTAGAGACTGAATGTAGGGTGAGAATTGCTTGTAAGTGTAACTGTTGTGTTGGAGTGGCTTTGGATCTGTGTGTACTCTGTGAACCAAGTGTAATCGGCCAGCGCAAGCCGACTGTGTGCAAACATACTTTACAGTATGCAACACTGGTTCAACCACAGCACCCCGTATGTCCACCAATGCCGTACGTGGTATGAAGAACGCTCCCAAAGTTTATTACCCTGGCGAGGCGCGAACACTCGTTCTTCAGTGTATGAAAATGCATACTTTACCACAGAGGCTCACATATATATATATATATATATATATATATATATATATATATATATATATATATATATATATATTAACTGCGGTAAGTGCTGGGATACATATAAGACAACATAAGATTAAAACCATTACGAAAACTATAAGTTTATGGAAGAGAGGCCTTTGAAACGCCAAATCCTTGAACATGAGTGCAGTGTGCATTGTTTGTATTGATCACATGATCATGTGATTCGCTGTACTGCCATTCCACAGTACTGTATTTGTAAGTTTAATAATTACATTACTGTTCTGGTAAGTTTATGTGCAAGTTAAAGTACTATTGAAAAATGTTAAAGCAAGAAATAAAGTCTTATAATCAGTTTAACTGATTGGTGTCGGAATATTGCCTTTTTTATTTGTTCGTTTAAAGATTTGCTATGCTGCATTTCCACAGTACTGTATTTATAAGTTAAATATCTACTGTTCTGGTATGTACTTGTAAGTTAAAGCACTTAAAGAGAAAGCATTAAATAATGCCTTGTAACTAATTAATCGGATTTATATGATCGCCCATGATCGACAGGTTCCAAGATAATTCACCATCAAGTCAATTCGCCGTCAGACAATTCCCCATCAAAACATGGACGATTCCCCGTCAGGACAATTCGCACCCTGGACGATTCCCTGTCATTCTATAAGTATACTTATTATTAATTAATCAATGCCTGTACTTAAAGAACTATAATTCAGGGGGATCCATCAAAGTCTATGTTCAATACCGTAGGCTTTGGATATTCTAGCGTCACCCAAAGCTGTCTTCATTAATGACCCTGAATTGGCTTGTTATTGTTGTGACGGCGAATTGTCCTGAAACCAATCGGCGTCGAAATGTTGCCTTGTGTTTACATATTTGTTTGTTGAAGTTTTGCTGTGCAGTACTGTATTTGTAAGTTTTAACATTAAATAAACCTTCTAACCACTTAAAGTGCTTCATATTGGTTACCAGTGGCAGATAACAGCAAAACTGATTATAAGACTTTATATATATATATATATATATATATATATATATATATATATATATATATATATATATATATATATATATATATATATACAGTATATATTAATATTTTATGGTCATTTGTGAAGTTGGTCATTTAGCATATATCTCAAACAAAACCTATGGCCAATTTGCAAAATTACATTTAAATGTCTGGGTACTTAACACAAACCTAACCTAACCTAAAGTAACGAAGATAAGGTTAGATTACATTAGGTAATATTAGGTTAGGTAAAGTTAGGTTAGGTCATGTTAGTACAAAGTATATACCCCGTCTTTGCAAACGAACATCGAAATTTGCAGGGGGCGCTCACCATCCACTCACTGGATGTAGTGCTGCTGTCAAGAGTCTGTCCTTTCCTCTCCTTCATCCTTCTTTCCTTCCATCCTCTTCTGTCTTCCTTTCCTTCATTCTTTTCTTGTCCTTCTGCCTAAGAGTAACTTTACATTCCCTCTTCCATCTTTCCTTCATTCTTTCCTCTTCCTTCTGCCTGTGTGTGACTGTACACAGAGTGACAAGCCAAATGGTTTCCTGTACACCAAGAAACCATTTACTACATGGGGTGGTAACCATATAACCAAATTTTGGCGCCTGGTGGTTTAGTGGGTAATTATTGTGCTCCAGTTGGATTGAGGCGGTGAAGGTTTATATCCAAGGATTGGTTGGGGTTGACTGATCATGTAATGCCACTCAGGAATGAGTGAGGCTAGTCACTCTCATCTTAAATGTCGGGACCAACTGCCTAGCCCTGGGCTCCTACGCACCTCATGGGGCAATGTAGGGTTGGATGATGGATGGATGGATGGACCAATTTCGCTGGGAAATATGCAAAATGACTAATTTCGGAAAATGACTGTAATATTTAGTTATGTGTCCAACTCTGGGCATAGGCTTCACAGCCTGCTCCCAAGGCCCAGTAATCCTCCGACATAATGTATACCTCGCCGTGTCACCACTTCGGCGCTAACAACCACCATCCATACTGAATACATGCTAGGGCTGTCTCATACAGGACTGGTGTACTAGTATTAGTAAGGGTATTTTTATGGCATGTCGGCGGGTCTTCTGGTAGATCAGTAAAGTCTGCTTTACATGAAATTCAAATCCTTAAACTGTTCCATGCCCCAGCGGGGATTTAAGCCTGAGTCCGGTACGACTGCAGGTCACCTCTCTACTGACTGAGCCATCGCCTCCTACACACACATATATACTGTATATATATATATATATATATATATATATATATATATATATATATATATATATATATATAGATAGATATTGCCAGACGCCTTAATCACGTAACGGGTGGCCACAGACAAATCGTCTCCATGTCGCCCTGTTTCCCGCCATTTCACTGCCCTGCTCCCAGCTCACACACCCCTCTCTCATATACCTCTCCACTCCATCCCTCCATCTCATCGTTGGCCTCCCCCTCCCCCTCCCCCTTCCCCTCCTCCATCTCACTCACATACACTCTCCTCGTCAGTCTTTCGCTCTCCGTTCTCTCCACATGGCCAAACCACCGCAGTGTGTTTCTCCTAACGTTTCCTATCACATCTACATCCACACCACAACGCTCCTTCACTTCCTCATTTGTCAGTCTGTCTCTCCACGTGACTCCACATGCTCCTCTCAAGTAACTCATTTCCACTTCTCTCATTCTTGACTTCTGTCCCTCGAACAAGGTCCAGAGTTTCACTTCCATACGTTAGAGTTGGTATCATAACACTGTCATGTAGTAGCTTTTTCACTTCCATGCTCACTTCATTGTTTTTTATCACTGCTTTCACGGAACCAGCAACCTTTCTTCCCTGTTGCACCCTTTCAAGCACTTCTCCCTCTAAACTTCCATCCTTACTCATCACAGTACCCAAGTACTTAAACGCACTCACATTTTCCATTTCCTCCTCATCCAGCCTCACTGTACATTCACTGACTTCATTTCCCTCGAAGACCATAACTTTACTCTTCCCTACATTCACCTGTAGATTCCGTATCTTACACACACTACCCAACTCATTCACCAAGCTTTGCAGCTCCCCTTTGTCTTCACTTAACAACACAGTATCATTTGCAAACAACAGTACAGGTAGTTTCCAAACACTGCCCTCTCTCACTAGGGCTGCTCCAACATCCACTGCCCTACTTTGCATCTGTTTTGTAACCCCATCCTTATACAGATTGGACAACCATGGAGACATGACACATCTTTGATTCAATCCAACCTGCAAATAGAAAGATTAAGTCAGTTCACTATCCACAAGCACTGCAGCCTTAGCACTCTCATACATACTCTTCACGGTCTTCAACAACTTCCCATCTACCCCATATATTCTTAATACTTTCCACAGTCCTTATGTATCCACCCTGTCATATGCTTTCCATGAAGGCCGCAAACAACTTCTTTCCCTTCTCTAGAAACTTTTTCACTAAAGATTTAAGAATGCATATCTGATCTACACAACCTCTTCCCTTCCTAAAACCTCCGTGTTCTTCTTCAACTAATTCCTCTTATTTCCCTAACTCTGTCAATACATATCCTACAATATTCTTTTCCAGTTACACTGATAAGACAGATGCCGCTGTGATTACCACACACTTTTTTTTTTTTTTTTTTTTCATAATAATCATGGCGGCGCAACTGCCAGGGTCATATGCCGCCGTATAACAAAGAAATAAAAAGCAAAAAACAAAAAACAGAGGATTAGCCACACAATGAAAAAGGAGAAATTCTAAATATCCTTAAGAAATCCTGCCTTCTTCACAAAGGAGAGGGTTGGCCCTCCCAAGACACAGGTATCCTCCCCAAGCACGGAGGAAAGATGATACATACCACCATCCGTTTGGTGGTCAGAGAGGAACTGACGCCGCAAATCCTCAAGACTAAGACACTCCACCAACAGGTGCCGAACAGTCAAGGGAACCAGACAGTCATCACAGAATGGAGGAGGAGCCCTCTCCATTAAAAAACCGTGAGAGAAACGGGTGTGGCCAATGTGGAGGCGGCACAAAGCAGTCTCCCATTGACGAGGGAAGCCCTGGTAACTGAATGAGCCCACCTTCTGGCAAATCGAGCGCAACTTATTGGCACCCACAGCATCCCATTGCTCCTGCCAACAGCACCAAACCCTGAAGGCAATAAAGGAGCGCATATCTGCGGCAGGCAGACGATACAGAGGGGACTGTGCAAGAGGGGGACGAGCCACTGCCGCCTTGGCCAGCTGATCAGCTCGTTCATTCCCTGCCACTCCTATATGAGCTGGAACCCAACAGAAATCTACGTGACGTCCACGACGCCCTAAAAGGAAAAGCCACTCTAAAATGGATAAAACCAAAGGATGAGAGGGATTAAAAGACTCCATTGCAGAAAGAGCACTTCGTGAGTCACTAAAAACAGTAAAAGCAGTGTGGGGGAGAGTGAAGAAAATCTGAAGGGCAAATAAAATAGCAGTCAGCTCAGCCGTAAAAACAGAAGCAGTCACAGGGAGGCTTCCACCTCGACAGAAGGTGGGAAACACCACACCAAAGCCCACACCCGCATCAGACTTAGATCCATCAGTATAAACTGGTATAATGAGAAGAGGCATGCTCTAAAAACAGAGAAAATAAAACCTGAGAAGGAAGGGAGGCCTTACTGGATGAGAAGAAATGACAAAATGTCACCCTGGGGAGAAGCAAGTAGCCCACCCTCGGGACACGGTGGGGAGTGATCGGCACAGAAGGAACAGAGAAGCTAGACATAATTGACTGCACCCTGAAACCAAAGGGCTTTGGAAAGGATGGCCGAGTGACAAAAATAGGTGACCGAGAATCTTGAGAGACCTTGACAAAGGGCACAGAGTCTGGGAGACGAGATAAGCGATACCAACATCTCATCAAAAGGGAAGAGTGGAGCAAGTCTAGAGGAAGGACACCAGCATCAGCCAACAAACTCGAAATCGGGGAAGATCGGAATGCCCCAGTGGCGAGACGAACACCAGCATGATGTATAGAATCTAAAATACGAAGCCGGGCTTCTGAGGCAGAGGAATAAACTTCACATCCATAATGAAGTTTGGATAAAATCAGAGACTGATGCAAGAGGAGGAGGGTCTTGCGATCAGCTCCCCAGTATGTGTGCGCTAAAACTTTCAAGAGACCCAATGCTCTGAGACACTCAGCTTTTACGTACCTCAAGTGAGGGACCCAAGTCAACCGGCTGTCAAAAATCAGCCCTAAAAACCGGGTTTCCTTTAAACACGAAATACGACGCCCATCTAAAAAAAGGTTTGGGTCAGGGTGGACTCCACGAACGCGGCAAAAATGCATGGCAACGGTCTTCTTGAAGGAAAATCGAAAACCTCCTTCATCAGCCCATCTAGAGACACGGTTGAGAGCCATCTGCATCCTCCTTTCTGCCATTGACATCCGTGAGGCAGTGACAGAGATTAATAAATCGTCAACATAGAGAAAGCCACGAACACCATCAGGGAGCACAGAAATAACGCTGTAATTTGCCACTGCGAAAAGGGTAACACTTAGTATGCTCCCTTGTGGCACACCATCCTCAAGGTGACGTGCAGTAGACAGCTCACTCCTGACTCGGACCCGAATAAAACGATTAGATAAAAACTCCCGGATAAAAGTGGGGAGTTGCCCACGGAGACCAAACTCATAAAGAGGTTGCAATATACCATGACGCCAGGAAGTGTTGTACGCCTTCTCCAAATCAAAGACCACTGTGATATGATGCTGGTTAGTTGCAAAAGCCTGGCAGATGGAAGATTCTAAAGAAAGGAGAGCATCTGTGGTCGACCGCATCTTCCGAAACCCACACTGGACTGGAGACAAGTAACCACCCTTCTCTAAGTACCACACGAGCCGACTATTCACCATCTTTTCGAGGACCTTACAAAGGCAAGATGTCAGCAAGATAGGGCGATAATTAGTGGCCTGCAAGTGATCCTTACCCGGCTTAGGGATGGGGAGAACCACAGCAACACCCCATGAGGTCGGAAACCCACCATTGCACCAAATTCTGTTATATAGTGACAACAGAAAATGAAGGGCTGCATCAGGCAAGTGGTGTAAGAAGGCATATGGGACATCATCCAAGCCTGGAGACGAGTCGCGACACTGTGACAATGCCGTCTGAAGTTCAGAAGCAGAAAAAGCAACATTATACGACTCCGCAGTAGATGGAAAACTAATGCCCAAAGATTCCAGGTGCCGTCGGCGGCGTGCCGACGGGGATGAGGTGTCCTTCCTAGAGACATTAGCAAAATGAGCTGCAAATATCTCGGCAACAGACGAAGAATGAGCCACCACCACACCTGCATGAGATAAAACAAGAGGAGAGGGAACGGGAAATTTCCCTGAAATCTTCCTCACCCATTTCCACACTTTTGTGAGAGGAGTCTGTGAAGAAACTGAAGAAACAAATGATGCCCAAGACTTCCTCCTAGCCTCCTTCATAACCCGCCGGGCATGAGCTCGGGCCCTCCTATATGCCGCTAAGTAACCAGGGTAACCTCGGTGACGACGAAGTCGGGAGAAAGCAGCACGTTTAGCCCAAACAGCAGAAGCACACTCATCAGTCCACCAGGGAACTGGACGGCAAGGAAAGTGACCAGCTGTTCTCGGAATACTCTGCAGTGCCGCCGAGTGTAGTAAGTCTGTGAAATACTCAACAGCAGCATCAGTGCTGACAAAATACTCCACACGTCGGTTCGGGGAACACAGCTCCTCAAAAACCGGCCAGACCGCCCTATCCAAGCACCAGCGGGGAAGACGACGCCGAGGCGCACTCTGTGTCGATCTTAATAAAATAGGGAAGTGGTCACTGCCATGTAAGTCCGGTAACACAGCCCATGTAAAATTCAGGGCTACCCCTGCAGAGCACAGAGACAAATCAATAGAAGTAAAAATACCCGTTTGACTATGGAAGTAAGTAACTTCACCAGAATTTAAAATGTACAGGTCCACATCCTCCACAATGGAGGCTAACATAGTACCTCTAGCATCAGCTGTGGAGCCACCCCACAGGGGATGATGACTGTTCATGTCGGCCAGCAAGAAATAGGGTGAGGGAAGTGCACGAATAAGATTTTCAAGATCAACCCTCTCAATAGTGGCACTAAGAGGGAGGTACAAAGAGCACACAGTATAACGACGGGGAAGGAAAATCTGGAGAGCAACAGCCTGCAGTGGAGTGTTAAGACTCACAGCAGTGAAAGGTATGTCACTGCGTACTAGAATAGCCACACCCCCACCATGACCCTGTCATGGAAGAGGATCTGAATAAAAAACCTGGTAACCAGGTGAAATGGAAGGCGCAGCATCACCAACCATTGTCTCTTGTAGGCAAACACACACAGGTGAATACTCAGCCAGAAGCCAACGGAGTTCCTCCCAGTTGGCTCGTAAACCAAGGCAGTTCCATTGAATAATATTAGCCATTAAAACTATTGAAATAAAAAGGGGCAGGGGAGAGGGACAAACAGAAAACCATAAAAAAATACTAAAAATATTAAAATGGAGGAACTATATACACAAAAGAAAGGGACGCACTTGTATATATACAAGAAATACAAGCTCCGCTTCGTTTCTTTCACTAGAACGCTCATAGATATCGACCTGGGCCCGTACCTACAAAATTACGAAGTATTTAGATTTGACTGTTACTTAAGTCCCAGGCTGGAGTACTTTACTGAATGGATTATTCAAGTGCTACCATCGATTCTGCTTAGCGTTCCACTCGGCAATGTAAAGTGCAAAAATCCTAAGTGGTGTAAGGCTGGATCAAAAACAGTGCATAACAAAATCATAATGAGTTAAACAATGAATTACATCAGAGTGGATGACTAACAATGATTATCGTATTAACAACACAAATAGGAGGCGCTATGATTTTCTGAGTGTTGAATGCAGAGTAAAATTTGAACTTCTTGGTTGTAGGCTTATGTATTCTCCCAAGTTGTCATTTCTGTCGACCAACTACCGTTATTATCCTTCGATTTGTTCCGGCTCAAAACGTTTGTTCGTTATTTTACACAGGTTCTCTGATTTACTGAATGAAAATGATAAACATCTTATTACTATAGGGTACTGCGAGTTTCTCAGTGAGGTTTCAGATAAGTAAAAGACTTATCACGTAACCTTGACGGGTCTGGAGTACCGTAGTTTTCTTGTCACGATATTGTACGTTTCCCAGATCTTTTATACATGCTTTCTGATTTACTAGATGATTAGGATAAAGAATCATTACTGCTGGACACAGCAAGAGGTTATTTGGTGAAACATCGCTTAGAATCCCTTGCATCACCTCACAAAGACAAAACGTAGGCGTGTTCCCTTTGATTTAAACTTTGAAGACGTTTCCTTGGTGTTTTTTTATGTATACCTCATTTGACTGAAAGCATATGCTAAAAAATGGTTGACATGCGGCACAGCTAGTGCTGAATATGATGACAAAATCCCTGACCTCACATCGACGTTTTCCCATCAAAACATGGTTAGGTAAGGTTATGGCCTGTTCCCCACTTTTTATGTTGCAAGACATTTCTTGATTATTTATGTATTTTTAGTTAAAAATATTTTACTGCATAAATATGACAAAGAGTGATTACAGCAGGGCACAAACATAAATGAATTTTAGAACAACTGTCGATCGCTTGCATGGCCTTGGCTGGTCGTTTAGCCATCGATGACTGATTAGGTTAGGTTATGGCTGGTATTCGTAAAATACACCTTCTTGCCGCTTTACTTTATTCTACACATGTATTCTAATTTGCTGAAGGACTATACTACAGAATTATTATCATGAGGCACAACTACAGCTAAATTTTGACTAAATTCAACGTGTCTAATTTCCCCAATAAAACATTGACGGTTTCCTGTGGTGTCAGCGTTGAAGGCTTTTCCCTGCTATTGTATACATGTACTCTACTGTAGTGACTGAATGCGATAAAAAATGGTTACCAGGCGGCACAGCTGGGGCTGAATATTATGACAAAATAAATCGTGAATCTCTTTCACAACGTAACCTCGACAGGCCTTGTCCCCGTCAAAACATGGGTAGGTTAAGTTAGGTTATGATCAGCTCCCCGTATAATATGCTCACCAAACATTTACCGGATATTTTATACATATCCACTAATTTACTGAATAATTATAATAAAGACTCATCACTATAGGGTACGGCTGTAGCTGAATGCTAGGACAGAATTATTCGTGAATCGCTTTCATCATGTCACCAAAAAATATTATTAGGTTCGTGTGACCGGTTATACCCTAGTTGCACTTTTTCATCTGTAAAACAGCCACAGCATTCGCAACCAAACGATACAAGCTTTATTATATTTGATTGATAAGTTATAGGTGAATAACCGAAAAACATCCTGGGGGGGGGGGAAATGTTTAAGAGATTTTGTTTCATTTATACGGGAACCGTTGCAGACAACGTGAGAAAATAGAATAAAGGATTATTGTCATTAAACAGATGCATTTTTCTAGTTACTAAGTAACGCAGTATTACCAGTACTTTCATTTTTGAGCGAGCGATCTTGCATAAGCAGTTTATCTGCAGTGTAACTATATCTCCAAATCTATCATTATAATATTATTCCAGCATGGTCTAATTTGAACTTATTTATTCATTGGAAACGTCATACATAAGCCCAATATGGATTTGACGCCACGACGTTAGACTGTCAGAAGTAGCAACACCCGATAATGTCTGTCTGCTCTTGTTCATTTCCTACACGAGCAGGGTAAAAAATATAGACCTAATTCCCTCTGCATTAGGTCGGGGTATGTCCAAGGAGTGCTAGAAATACTCCAAACAAAAATTATGACCTCGTGCTTCGTGACGGAGCCAAATTGTCAGAAATGGTTACATGCGAAAAAACGTGATATCAGTTTTTCAACTTTTTGGTCAGAATTGGTCATTGTGCTCTCATTATCGATATGGAAACAATGCTAATGTAATTTCTAAACAATCTGAGATGGAGAGGTTATTAGTTAGCCTAGTCATTTTTTCCAAACTTGCGGGCAAGCACTAAAGTCAAGCTCTGTGTATGTGTGTGTACGGATTTGTTTCTTTCACAAAAACATAAATAGATATCAACCTAATTCTTTTCGCATTATGCCGAGGTAAGTGCATGGACTGTCAGAAAAACACCAAACATTTTGGCGATTGCACGCGACGGGACAGCGAAACCGTTGGAAATTGCGACAAGCGAAAATATGTCAAAAAATATATGTATGCTTTCGTCTCTGCTCAGAATTTGTCACTGTTGTCTAAACAACGGTATAGAAACAAAGATAATGGTATTAGCAAATATTTTGTAATGGAAAAGCTGTTAGTTACTTCTGCAAATTTTTATGGGCAAGCACTTAAGTCAGGCTATGTATCTGTGTGTCTCTTGGTCTACTTTTGTTTCGTAAAAAAAAAAAAAAATAGTAATAGAAATCGACATGATTCGCGTTCCCATTACGTCGGGTTAAGTCAAAGGATTTGGCGATCGCGTGCGACCAGGAACCATTAAATTGTTGGAAAAGGTGACATGCAGAAATATACAAGAATCATTCTTTCAGCTTTTGTTAATACATGGTCAGAACAATTACAGGCACACAACCTTCTGCACATATTCAAGCTGCACACTCCTCCCAGCAAAATGTCCGCACTCTCTGTCTGATGGCTATATTACTTAAGGCAGATGAAGATGATGAAGTCCCGATAACTGAGGACGAATTGCTTTGTGCTGTCATTAGGAGTTAGGCAACAGCCCCCGAGGATGATGGCATCACTTACCATGTCCTTTGACAACTTCTGAAAGGCCCTGGCAACCTCCTGCTACGGCTCTACAATCTTTGCTTCCATAAGTCATATGTGCCTCAAGTCTGGATCATCATCAATATCGCCATCATCATCATCATCATCAATCTTATCATTTTCATTAATACCATCATCATTATCAATCATCATTATGATCAATCATCAGCATCAGCATCATCAATGATCATTATCCTCATCATCATCATCATTATCATCATCATTACAGTCACAATCTCCATTATCAACACTACCATCACCATTCCAGTCACCATCATCATCATCATCGTCATCATCAATCATCAATCGCCATCATCATCATCATCATCATCATCATAACCCTTATCATCATAATCAGTATCAACAATATTATCAATATATTCATTATCATCACCATCATCAATAATTGTCATCATCATCATCGCCATCATCGTCATGACCAATGTCACGATCACCATCGTCAACATCATCATCATATGTATCATTATCAGAAATAATGAATCATCATCATCATTATCATCAGCAGCAGCAGCACCATCACCATCCTCTTCATCATCATGATCATCATCTGTATCATCAGTATTATCAACATCATTACTTTCATCATGATCATCGAAAATCATCATCATCATCAATGTCATCATCCCACATCACCATCATTATGTCAGCATCATTATCACCATCATCGTCGTCATCAATCATCAGTGATCAGTAATTATCAAACATCATAATCAATATTTTCATCATCATCAACATATTTAGCATCATCAATATCATCATCATCGTCATCATCACACCATCACCATCACTATTGTCACCATCACCATCACTATTATCATCACCATCACATTCACCATGATTATCATCGTCATCATCATCATCACTCATCATCATCGTTGTCGTAGTCAATTATCATCATCGTCAGTCATGATGAATTATCATTTTCTTCATCATTTTCAATCATCAATCATCATCATCATCATCACCATCATGTATAGGCATCAATACAGTCATAGCACAATCTGTAATAGTTGTGGGCATAAATATATTCACAGCACAACATTTAACACTAGCACAACATGTAACACTAGCACAACATGTAACACTAGCACACCATGTAACACTGGCATAATATGTAACACTGGCACAACATGTAACACTAGCACAATATGAACACTAACACAACATGTAACACTAGCACCATATGTAACACTAGCAGAATATGTAATAAGCAGGTGGATCAGGAAGAGCAACACAAACATCCCATGGCCTGGACTACCAGGAATGTCAACCACATGACGTATGTCAAACACATGATGTTCATCAGTCTCATCAATATTACCATCATCACTATCAATCATCAACATTATCATCATCATCACCATCACAATAACCATCTCCATCATTAACACTACCATTACCATTCCTATCACCACCACCACCATCATCATTATCATCATGATCAATCATCAATCGTCATTCTCATTATCATCATCATAACCCCCACCATCAAAATCAGTATCAACAATACTGTCAATATCTTCATCGTCATCATCAGTATCAATAACAATAATCATCATCATCACTATCATCACAATGACCACTGTCACCATCACCACTGTCATCATCATCGTCATCGGCATCGTCATCATCAGTCATCATCATCATCAATATCAATATCATCATCCATCATCTTATTTATCATCAGAAATCATCAATCGTCATTATCATCACCATCATCATCATCATCATCATCATCATCATCAGTATCATCATCATCATCATCATCATCACCAACCATCATTTATCATCATCAATCATCAGTCAACATCATCATCATCATCATCATCATCATCATCATCTATCATCATTACTATCACCATCACCATGATCGTTATCATCATCACTATCAGCATCACCATCATCTTCATCATCATGATCATCATCTGTATCACTAGTATTATCAACATCATTATCTTCATCATCATCATCTACAATCATCATCATCATCATCTACAATCATCATCATCATCATCATCATCACTATCATCATCATCATTGTCATCATCAACATCATCACATCTTCACCATTACCATCACTGTCACCATCACCAAAATTATCATCGTCAATATTATCATCATCGTCATCATTAACAATCATCAGTGATCAGTACCAATCAATCATCATCATAATAATAATCATCACCATCACCATAATCATAATCATCATCATCATATCATTAGTATCATCAACATCATCATCATTATCATCATCACACCATCACCAAGATCATCATCTCCATCACTATCATCATCATTATCATCATCATCATCGACATCGTCATCATCAATCATCAATGATCAGCAATCATCATTGTCATCACCATCATCATCATCATCATTGTTATTATCATCATCGCCATCATCATCATTATCATCATCAATCATCAATAATCATCAACTGTGAATCATTATCATCATCACCATTGCCATCATCATCATCATCATCATCAATCACCATCAATAATCATCCTTATCATCATCAACATCATCCCAGTAGTCATCATCCTCACCATCATCGTCACCGTTACCATCATCTTGACCATGATCATCACCATCATTAATATCGTCAATATCGTATCATCATCATAATCATCATCAACGTGACAACTCACACCATCACCAACATCATCATCACCTGCCACTTTCATCACTATCACCATCATCATCATCATCATTGGTTATCAGTCATCATCATCCCATCATCATAATTATGATCATTATCATCATCACCATCATCATCACAATCACCATCACCACAGTTATCATCATCAGTATCATCGTCATCATAAATTATCACCAATCATTAATCATCATCGTCAGTCGTCAATCATTAATCATCATAATCATCATCCCTGTACTGTTGTTTGCAAAGGAATCTGTGTTGTTAAGTGAAGACGAAAGGGAGCTGCAGTGCTTGGTGAATGAGTTTGGGGGAGTGTGTATGAAACGGAATCTAAATGTGATTGTAGGGAAGAGTAAAGTTATGGCTTTAGACAGAAATGAAGTCAGTGAATGTGCAGTGAAGAGGGATGAGAGAGAAATGGAAAATGCGAGTGCGTTTAAATACTTGGATAGTGTGATGAGAAAGGATGGAAGTTTAGAGGGTGAAATGCTTGAAAGGGTACACAAGGAGGAAAGGTTGCTGGTTCTTTGAAAGTAGTGATAAGAAACGGGGAAGTGAGCATGGAAGTGAAAAAGTCACTGCATGACAGTATTGTGATACCAACTGTAACGTACAGAAGTGAGGCTTGGACCTTGTTGTAGGGACACAAGTCAAGAGTGAGGGCAGTGGAAATGAGCTGAGAGGAGTACGTGGAGTCACATGGAGAGACAGACTGACAATTGAGGAAGTGAGCTAGGGTTGTGGTGTGGATGTGGATGTGATAGGAAGCGTTAGGAGAAACACTCTAAAGTGATTTGGTCATATGGAGAAGATGGAGAGCGAGAGACAGACAAGGAGAGTGTATGTGAATGAGGTGGAGGCGAGGAGAGGGAGAGAGAGGCCAAGTATGAGGTGGAGGGATGGAGTTTTTTTTTTTATGCGAGGAAGAAGGAACCAAAGGCCGCGAGCCCGCAATTATTGTTCTTTCCAAGAGAAAAACAAAATACAAGAGAGAGCCAAATTCAAAATCCGAACATTTCGAGATGTCTGGACACACTGCGTTTGAAAGACTGGAGATCATAGGAAGCAGGAAATACAGACAGAGGGAGACAGTTCCAGAGTTGACCTGTTGCATAAATGAAAGACTGGGTGTAACAGTTAACTCTTGCATTAGAAAGCTGGACAGAACAGGAATGAGAGTTTGCTGCTAGAGGGGTGCTACGCGCCCATCGTAGAGGTGGAGGAATGCATGCCGACAGTTCAGAGGAGCAGTGACCATTGAAGCTGCGATAGAAAAAAGAGATAAAGATGCAACAGTGAAGAGACAAAGGTTGAAGGGAGTCAGTAAGAGGAGGAGAGTTAATGAGACGAAAAGCCTTTGACTTCACCCTATTGAGAAGAGCTGCATGTGGGGAGCCTCCCCACACATGAATGTTGTACTCCACACAGGGGTGGATAAATCCCCTGTATAGACTCAACAACTGTGCAGGGGTAAAGAAGGAACGGAGGTGGCTTAGCACACCTAATCTCTTGGAAGCAGATTTTAGAAGAGAAGTAATATTATCTTTCCAAGATAAGTCCCGAGTAAATGAAACCCCAAGCATGTTCAAGGATGATGCAGGATTAAGCTGAATATTATTAAACATTAGTGGGTACATCTGTGGAATATTTTGTCGGGTTGATATGTGTAAAAACTGAGTCTTTGATTTATTAAAAACAACCAGATTATTTTTACCCAAGTCAGATATACGAGCCAAGTCAGATATAAGGTGTGCCATAGCCTCGTCCCTTGTTTGTTGAAGTAACTGCTGAGTTGGACGTTGCGGGAACCGAATTGATAGGTGAAGGGTGGAGTCATCAGCATATGAGTGGATAGGGTTGGATGTACAGCTTAGAAGGTCATTGATGATTAAAAGGAAGAGAGTTGGTGATAGGACTGAGCCCTGAGGAACACAACTGTTGATAGATCTAGGAGAAGAACGATGGCCGTCTACAACAGCGACTATAGAACAACCAGAAAGGAAGCTAGAGATGAAGGCACAGATAGAAGGATAGAAACCGTAAGAGGGTAGTTTGGATATTAAAGATTTATGACAGACTTGATCGAAAGCCTTTGAGGTGTCAAGTGCAATGGCAAAGCTTTCGCCAAAGTCCCGAAAGGAGGATGACCAGGAGTCTGAAAGGTAGATGAGAAGATCGCCAGTGGAGCGTCCCTGACGGAACCCATACTGACGATCAGAAAGAAGGTCGTGATAGGAAAGATGCTTTAAATTTTTTCTATTAAGAATTGACTCGAAAAGTTTCGAGATAAAGGATGTTAAAGCAATTTTACGATAGTTAGAGGGTTGGGAATGGTCACCCTTCTTTGGGACTGGCTGAATGAGAGCAAACTTCCAGCAAGAAGGAAAGGTATAAGTTGATAGCCAAGGCGAAAGAGTTTGCCTAGGCAGGGTGTAAGCACAGAAGCACAGTTCTTGAGAACAACAGGAGGGACTCGATCAGGCCCATATGCCTTGTTAGTATTGAGGCCAGTGATGGCAGAAAATACATCAGCTGAAGAAATTTTAATGTCAGCCATGAGGAAGTCAGAGGGGGGAAGTGATGGAGGAACAGCACCGGAATCGTCTAAGGTGGAATTGGAGGAGAAAGTCTGAGCAAAGAGATCTGCTTTATCAGTAGCAGAAATAGCTACAGAGCCATCAGTGTAGAAAAGAGGAGGGAAGGATGATGAGGTAAAGTTGTTAGAAAGGTTTTTGGCAAGGTGCCAGAAGGAGCGGGAAGAATTCGAGTTGGAGAGTTGAGAGCATTTAGTACGGATGAAATTATTTTTAGCAGAGAGAAGAAGAGTCTTAGCACGATTCCGGGCAGACACATATAAAAGATGTGATTCAGGGGTGGGTTGGCTCCGGTACCTTTTAAAGGCCCTCTCCTTGTTGCGGACAGCATTAGAACAAGCGTGATTAAACCAAGGCTTTCTTGCATTAGTCAGAGGATATGACAAAGGGATGTATGCTTCCATGCCCAAGAGAATAACCTCCGTAAAGTGAAAGGCACACCCAGATGGCTCCCGGCCAAGGAAGTGTTCACCACCACTTTTGGAGTGGAGAGGTATATGAGAGAGAGGGGTGTGAGCCGGAAGCAGGGCAGTGAACTGGTGGGGGACAGGGCGACATGGAGGCGATTCGTTTGTGGCCACCCCTTACGGAATTAATGCGTCTGGCAATAGACAGGTAGACAGATAGTCATCATCTTCATCATCACCACCATCACCATCATCATCACCATCATCTTCATCATCAGTATCATCAGTATCACCAATGTCATTATCATAATTATCATCATCAACAATATCAATCTTCATTTTCATCATCATTTCAACCATCAGTTATCACCATCGTCATTATCATCATCGTTATTTTCACCATCATCAATATCACCATCATCACCATCACCATGGCTGGCAGCCATTATCATCAGTCATCTGTAATCAACCATCATCAATCACGATGATCATCTTCATCGTCATCACTGTCTTCATCATCATCACCATCATTATCGTCATCATCATCATTATCATCAGTCATGATCATCATCATCAGTCAGGCATCAATCACCATCAACAACATCATCACCATCACCATCATTATTATCACCATAATCACCACCATCACCATCATCATCATCAGCGATCATGAATCGTCAGTCATTATCATCAATCGTCTGTTATCATCATCATCATCATCATCATCATCACCATCATCATCGCCATCACCATCATGGTCACCATCATCGTCATTTTCATTAATATCAATTTCATCAATATCATCATCATCATCATCATCATCATATTATCATCAGTCATCAGTACTCATTATCATCATCATCATCATCACCGTCATCATTATCATCATCACAATCACCACCATCACCATCATCATTGTCACCATTACCATCATTATCATCCTCTTCATCGACATCATCAATCATCAATCATTATCATCAACATCATTACTACCATCAGTCATCATCATCATCATCAGCATCATCATCACCACCACAATCATCATTATCACCATCACCATCATTACCATCACCATCGTCATCATGATAATCATCACCGTCATTGTCATCATTCATCAATCACCATTCATCATCATCATCATCATCATTATCAATATTATCATAGTCATCATTCATCTACATTATTATCATCACCATTACTATCATTATCATTATCATAATTATCTTCATGTTCAGTCATCATCATGCCCATCATCATCATCATCTTCAACAATACCATCATCAACAATATAATTTTCATCATCATCATCATCATCATAATCATCAGTCATCAGCAGCAGCACCACGACCACCTTCATCATCATCACCATATTCATCAATCATCATCATCATTATCATCATCATCATCATCAGTTATGATCGTAATCATCGCCATCATTACCATTATCATCAGTCCCATAATTATCTTCACTATCATCACCATAATTCATCATCGTCAATATAATCACCATCATTATCATCAGTATCATCATCATCGTCATGATGATAATCATCAATTTATCTTGATCATAGTCATCATCATAATTATCATTTTCAGTCATCATGATTATCATCATCATCATCTTCAATCATCATCACCATCATCATCATCATCACCGTCATTATCATCATCATCATCGTCATCATCATCATCACCTACTTCTTGTTCTTCACGTGTTCTTCTCTTCCTCCTCCTCCCCTTCCTTCTTTTTCTTCTCTTTTTTTTTCAATTTTCTTTTTCTTGTTATTTTTCGCCTTCTTCTTCTTCTTCTCCTCCTCCTCCTGCTCCTCCTCCTTCAGACGATGTGTGGTCCAGCCGAAGTTACCAGCAGCTCGTCTACTTGTTCACATGATGTTAACACAAATGTTTGTGCGTATCTATAATTATTTATGACTCACGCAATTTATATAGTGAATGAATGTGACGAAGTTGTTTACAGAGATCTACAGATTTTCCGGCGTCGCAACTCATGCTATTCGAGGTGCATAAATTGTCAAGAGTCTAAAGAGGTACGCCTGATTTCCTCGAATTTGTAAATCTATATTATAACGTTAAAAAAATAAATAAATAAAGTGAACAGTCTCTCTGCTTCATGGAATAAATAACAATAATTCTATATTCTATATGTTTGCATTTTTGTCAAAAAACATTTAAATTATCTAAAGCAGTGCAGCCTGACTGGGCAGTTCATCTGCTTGATGATATAAAGCAAAATAATTCTGCATGAAACATTTTCCTTCCTGTACAAAATATCAGTCTTGAACTGTTGTAAATTATTCTAAACTGAATCCATTCCTTTAAAACATCTATCTATCGCCAGACTCCTTAATCCTTTATACGGGGTGGCCAGAAACAAATTGCCTCCACGTCACCCTGTCCCCCGCCATTTCACTGCCCTGCCCCCAATTCACACCTCCCTCTCTCATATACCAATTCACTCCATCCCTCCATCTCATCCTTGGCCTTCCCTTCCCTCTCTCCCCCTCCATCTCACTCACATATACTCTCCTCGCCAGTCTCTCGCTCTCCATCCTCTCCACATGGCCAAACCACCTTAGTGTGTATCTCCTAGCGCTTCCTATCACATCCATATCCACACCACCACGCTCCTTCACATCTTTATTTGTCAGTCTGTCTCTCCATATGACTCCACAGGCTCGTCTCAAATAACTCATTTTCACTGCTCTCACTTTTGACTTGTGTCCCTCCAATAACGTCCAAGCTTCACTTCCATACGTTAAAGTTGGTATCACAATACTGTCATGTAATAACTTTTTCACTTCCATGCTCACTTCCCTGTTTCTTATCACTGTTTTCAAGGAACCAGCAACCTTTCTTCCTTGTTGTACCCTTTCAAGCACTTCACCCTCCAAATTTCCATCCTTACTCATCACACTACCCAAGTACTTAAACGTGACCACATTTTCCATTTCCTCATCATCCAACCTCACTGTACATTCACTGACTTCACCTGTCTCGAAGACCATAACTTTACTCTTCCCTACATTCATCTTTAGATTCCGTTTCTTACACACCCTCCCAAACTCATCAACGAAGCCTTACAGCTCCGCTTTAAACATGTAAATGATACTTGGCGGTTCATCCTATTGATATGGAGAAAATCATAAAAATAAGTAAATATCAGAGGAATCACCCCAGATTAGATTCACATTACCTGCTATAATGAATTCCAGGCTCCATTTCCAGCTGTATCAGATCTGGATGGCAATGATAAGTAAAGAGATAGAGCATGACGGATGGGGATTTTAGAACCCTACTTCCTCTTCCTACATCCACCCAACAAAGCACACTCCTACTTTCCACCCCTAAAGCACTACCAACTAACGACCCAGGAGTGATGACTGTAGAGCAGGAGGTGACAGTTACCACAAACAGAGTTCCATCTGTCCGCCGCTGGATTCTAGGAGGCGAAATGAAATGAGGTGGAGTACCTTTGACTACTGCAGGTTTACCAAATTCAGATCTTACCCATTGTTTGGTGCTGATGAGATGCCTACATGTGGTTGTGCTGTGCACTCTGGCTCGAGTAGCTGCGACACCTAACAGGGAATCACAATTCCGCTCATTTTTCTGCACCTTGCCGTGGGGAGGATCCTGCTCCGAGCTGGGTGGGGCACTGTCTATCACACGGGGGCACCAGATCCCTATACAGTGATTAATTGTACTGTGTGTGTAGGACAGCTCCAAAGAAGCAGTTGCGTACCTATGACAGTCAGGTCTGGTCGGCAAGGCACGCGGTGTTAAGCAACAACTGCAAGAACTAGACAGAAAGTTATGTTGAATGGCTAATGATGCTATCATGCTATCATAGTTAATTCTCGTTCATCCCTTTCTTATTCTAAGGCAAAATTCCAGTGCTAATCAGCTGTTGCTTCCATACTGAGCCACTCCATGAAATTAACATGTAATTAAAACCTGGATATCTTAGAGTAAAAACTGTAACACATATCTCTCAATATGGCGGACGGAAGCTGTGATGAACACAGCCTTGTATCTCGTACCCCATTCACAAGCATTCATTCATGCCCCACTCCAACCAATCTATCATTCTCCCCACTCCCACCCACACATCCCTCCTCCGCTACCCCTTGCCCACATACGCTATCCCCTTTACCACCCAATTCTGATTTATCTGATAGCAAGGAGTAGGCCGGATGAAGATGGGTAGTTGAAACTCAAGTGATTATTTCAGATTGTGAAAGTACAATTTTATAAGTAGTAGAGTATTATATTACATTAATGACTGAAGAAAGATAATTTTTGTACCTCTTTGGTACGGCAGCCTTTGTTGCTAAAGGATGATTTTTTTTAAGGGGGGGGCTAGAAATTTTCTTCAAAATTAAATGGAATAGCGTGTCGGGAGAAACTTTTCAGACAACCATTTAATTAAACTGTCGAGCTAAACAAAATTCATGCTGTGTGGTATTTGCTTCTTGAATCCAGGCGATTATTCTATTTATTTTTTCCTTTTTATTTTTTTTGACTGAAACCAGGCAATCTTTTCAATAATGGAAATACATCGTATTTTAGGAGGTTTATGAAGGCATTTCTAAAAAGTATGATCAGAGCTAAATAAAATATTCAGGTGATGGCAACAATATACTGTAAAAAGATGTCTTTGAGCTCAGTGGATCAATATCACTCATTCTTTCACTCTCTTATTCCAAAGCACAGTCGGCAGGATATACAGCCAAGATAAAGATGCAAATGAGGACCAAAGCACAGCTCGGCTACTCAACTGGCGGCCTGCATGCCAAATCTGGCCCTTAAGTCGTTTGTCATTGGCCCTCTGGCAGACACGGCAGAATGCAAATAAATAAAACAAAACCACAAAAGTATGCATTTTTTAAATTTATGTGCTTAGCGGAAAATGTAAAAGTAAATTGTTACGATCAAGCAAGCGAAGCGGTTTCTATTCAGTTGAGAAATGAGTGGCCCGACACAACGTGCCCGGCCCAAAATGACATTGCCCAACCGCGATGGTCTGCAAAGGATAATAACTTTTCTACTATGTGAGATAGAGAAGAAATTCTTTCAGCAGGTAATAGATAAATTCAATAAATTTTGTTTTTAGCTATATACTTATTCATAAGACCAAAGAATCACCTTGGAATTCCAGCTTTCAAAGGCAATGCACCGAAGGCTTAAATTGACATGCTCCACTATGAAATTGAATAAAAAAATATTTCATGTTGTAACACTGTGTTTTCAGGCATGAATTCTAACAATTCAGTATTGGATATTAACCTCATAATATTATATGAACATTTTTACTATGTTTAAGGGGTGAAATCAGCAAGGGTAATATCCCAATTTCTGGGTTTTATCATTCGATCAAGAGCCAAGCGTTTACTGACGTAGTTCATTGACACGGTAAGTCATGAGCTGAGATACATTGTGCGTGTGATGAATGCTACAGTGTCTCACTACATGCACATCGAGAGAGAAAACGTGAGAAAGTAAATATTTTAGCTCATTTATTATTCTGCTATTGTTCAACTGCCCCACCAGAAATGTTAAATGTTTGCACCAAGATGAAATTTTGATATAGAAACGCTCGTCCGCTCTTCGCGTGCTCACGACGCGCACTTTAGTAGTATATAAATTTTTTGTTTCGTTCTATGTATAAACTTTTAGCTGAGGGGGAAAATGAAGCTAAAATAAATGTATGGCCCTTCTATCAATCTGAATTTCATACTCCGGCCCTACTCCTAAAGTACTTGAAGAGCCCTGATGTAGAGGATGTCCTCCATGTGGTTGATTATTAGTGCAATCGCCATAATAATTTCACTGGCACCTCCTTTTTGGTACTCTGCTTCTGTTTGAAATAAGCCAAATAAAACAGGTATGAAGATATTAATCTAAATTCTAATTTTATTTAATTTTCATCACATGTAGTGTGAAGATTTTCGACATCTTGACTGTCGCATGTTTTCCAAAGTTGAATAAAATCGTCTGGAGGTGGCATGTACAAAACAGATACGCCATTGGGCCTGATAAGTTAGGCTTCAGTTGTTCTATGCCGTCATCCAAACCATAGTTCAGCCAGGAACACCAAGATACTAGCGATGCAGCTGGTGGCCAGGATGTAGAAGATGCCCTCCATATGGTCAATTTTCAGTGCAACCACCTTATTGCCTTCATCAACGCCTTCTCTTTGTCCTACTGCTTTCTTCTGCTGGGTCTTCTGTTGCTGGAAACACCAGATAACAAAGGTGAAAAGTATTTTATGACAATTTACAGTATTTTGACATAAATATGGAGTGTAGAGGTAGTTACTGCTTAATAACTTCAATAGGCATTACTTATTGGCGAGTCTATAATACAAATAATGTCTACAACTAGGTGGCTTTACCACGGAGACGGTGAGCATGAACAAATCCCCTCCACAACATGTTGCAATCATGCTACCTCGACACCATCTCGCACTAGTTTCATTCATATACCCCTTCATCCCGTACCTCCATCTCATTCTCCCTTTCCCCTTGTCTTCCTCGGCCTCACTAGAAGAACGTGTAGTGAATGTCTTAATCTCCATTCACATCGTATTGTCAAACCATCCAGGGATACCCATGACTACCTAGAAAAAAACTTTAATCCGCTGCGTCCTGACAGATTTTTCACCAATGACCCCCCCCGAATTCTGGCAGATTTTAGATTTTTTTTTTTTTTTTTTTTGCTAAAACCTCTGCTTTTATGAGAAACATCGAAATTTCTGAGAGAAAGTGCTCAGTTGAGTTAAGAAATACGGTAGAAGTAAAAGTACCTTTACCTTGTTACCGTGTTCTCTCAGGCCAGGCTTGAGAGAAAACGTTTTCTATGGGAGGGGTAGCTATTTCAAACCATTCATAACTGGTTAGATATTTATTTGGTACGAATTTATATGTAGTACGGGAGTATATTGGTTTTCAGACAATATTATAGGCGATATAAGCGTTGTTCTCTCACCAAAAACATCAACATATGGCACCTTCTTTTACGACATTACTACCTCATCACTTCTGCCTGCTTCTTCCTCTGGCTTTTTTCTTTCTTTGTTCTTCATCTCAGGAATCACTTTCGCCATGAATTTCGTCACTGGAGAGACCGTGGTGCGACATGTCTTTACTGGCCAGGTCACTGCTATCAGGTGAGTTGCCAAGAAAATGGCGTGCTGGGGGGAGGGGGGTCAAGTGGGGCCAGGCATTATCCTGGCCCGGCACTGGGTAGAGGAAGGTCTTCCACACATGCCTACCAAAAATCACCTGTGAAACTTGAAAAATGTGCAAATGACGGACCTCGCCATTGCATAACGTATGGATAAATCGTCGGGTGTCATCGTGACAAAACATGGTGACGTATCCATACGTCGTCAGGACATGGCGGGTTAATCGTTACTGGCTATCTTAAGTGTTCAACTTTGTTTACCACCAGGTAATGTTTGAAGCCTAGTGAATCTAATGAAGTATTTTGTAAGTTAAATCTTGCTACCTTCAAACGACTTAATTCAAACTTTGAGAAAAAAGGCAAAGCAGTTAACACAAGTTATATATTACTCCTTCAGTTCGTAAATGCTCTCAAAAACTTAATACAGTTATTAAGAAGAAAAATTAATTCAGTGAAACAATTTTCAGATTATTCTTAATATTACTGCCACACTGTTTTCCATTTTAATCTGGCTACCAATAGTTGGCTTAATTCGGCTTAAGAAAGGTCTCTGTTAGTGATGAGTTTATTTTAAATTGTATAAAATACTGTGAGTTCATATCCTTTCCAACGATGTTCGTAATCCACCCTACATTAAATATTTTCCTTGTTAAAACAATTCTGTTGCTAGATTTGGCTGTTTTGCCCTTTATAGAAACTTGGTAATTTCCCGTTATGGAATTAAGGCATCTGGCTATAGATATGTAAATACATATATTTTAAGAATAACATAACAAAGGAAGGAAAGACAAATGAATAAAACAAAGTCCATACTCCGGATTACAGGTGCCCTCCATTCGTAAAAAATCTGTAATGGCTGGACTTGAACAGTCGTAGGTTGAAGATTGGGGGGAAGCCACTCTGGTGAAGCTATTTCCAAAGAGAAAAGTGATAGGTAGAAGTTCTGTAATATGGCAGTATGACAGTCCAGTCATGAGTGCTACCAGATGCCTGCGTAGTGCAGGGAAAGGAGTGGAGAGTTGGCACAATGGATGCAACTTCATCTGAGCATTTGCCATAAAAGTATCTGTATAATAATGCAAGGGAGGCAACTTTCCTTCTTATTTGTAGGGGAGGTAGTTTATTTTTAACAGTAGGGTACTGATAATTCAAACAGCTCTGTTCTGAGTTTTCTCTGGTTATGATGCAACAATCCCCGCATCCATTCCACCAGGGTGTGCATATAACTCTTGTAAATTACAGCTAACTGCTCGTCATTGAAGCAGTAACGAACCTTGTGCAATAGTCCAAGGTTCTTTGAAGCAGTTTTAGAAAGTGATCTGACATGAGAGGTCCAGTTAAGGGCATTGTTAACCTGCCGCATGCGAGTGCCGTTTTAAAACCGTCTGACATAATTCTGTGGCCAGTGCCGGTGCCATTTTAAAATGGTTTAAAATAAAAAACTTCACTGTGACCGCATTTCGCGGGTAAAAATTGGCAGGCATGTAAGGTAACTTTCTCTACCATCCCCCAGGCTGTCAAGGCCATACACTCACTCACTCCCCCCCTCACACTCGCTCTCCCTCACTCTGCCGGTGTGCCTCACCCAGTGTTGTACATAGTGAATGCATTTTGTAAATATTTTCTTGTAAGTGTAAGGACTATGTAGTGAAGTCAAGTTGTAAATACCTTCTTGTAAGTGCCAGGACTGTACATAATAAAGTCAGGTTGTAGGCTACCTATCTTCAAGTTAGTGTAAGATAATGCATTCACAGTGAGAGACACGCATATTATGACAGATGTTGATGTAATAAGTAATCAGAAAAGTGTACTGAACATTGCTATACCTTCCCAGCATAAATACCTAAGTATACCTTACATAGAAAACGGCTTTCATGTACGTGGTGAGCGTGAGAGAGCGGCTATACCTGTACACGAGTATGGAGGACTCAATAAAACTCATTTCCGAGCCTCTGTGAGCATTTTAATGGCGAAATTCGTTGTTTCCACATCAAAATCTATCATTTTAGCCAAAAAAAAAAAAAAAAAGTCGAAAAATGGCCGGCACTGGGGTGACACATAGGGCTAAAAATAGCTGTCATGCGCCAGGTTAAGTGAAACACTGGGAATTTCAATACATTTAGATATAGGAATATTAGTGGCACTGAAGATAATATTGGAATTAGGTAATATCTGTCTATAAGCATATTGTATATACAGTATTTGGTTATCCTATTGTTAAATAAGACAATGTTATTTTGTCCCTATTCAGTGATCTTCGATAAGACTTGATTTATGGAGACTGAGGTACTGAGTTGTGAGTTAGAAATATTAAACTTTGTGAATGGATGTTTAAGTGTGAATGAACTGTGAAAAGTTGTGATCTGCATGTGAATGGATGGGATTGTGGGTGACAGATGAGGGATCATTAATATGAAATAGGAATAGGGTTGGAGCTAGGACTGATCCTTGTGACACGTTAGCATTAACAGATTGTTGGAATACACATCATCTGTTTCTACTGTCTTTTTTCTGTCGCTGAAATATGAGGAATCAGAGGAAAAAAAGATGATAGGCCATAGCTAGGGAGTTTGGACAACAGGGACTGGTGCCACACTCTGTCAAGAGCCTTAGAAATATCAAAGGCTACTGCATGAGTTTCTCCATATTGTTCAACTGACTGATGTATGATATGAGTCAGGAAATTGAGTATATCAACACTGGTTCTTCCTGGCGAACACCATTCCACCACAAAACAAGTTGTTGGATTGAAGATGTTTTACAATATGCTTATTAACCCTTTGGTGTCAATGGGTGTGGTGCAAATTTCATGCACTTGTTCCCATTTGATGCAAGCTGCATCTGTGCCAATTTCAACTGCTCGTTACCATTCAAAGCCGGTTGCGTCAAATGAAAAGGCCCATGTTTTTTTGGCTATGGAATTATTTTGCGTCCATTTCTGGGCAAGAACAAATCAGTACTTGCGTCCCCATGTATCCCTCCGCCACACTCAACCCACTCCTCACTCAACGTCGCTCCACTGCCCCAGTCAGTGTGCTACAAGCCTTGCTTGAGCCTAAGATAATTTCCTTTCACGTTCTGTTAAACTGGCCCTAATTCACCTACAGTAATTCTTTATACACCAAAATGTAGCCAAATAAATTCCCTATAACTTTTTCTCAGTAACATTTATCATAATTATATTTCGATGAGAAAAACTGAAAGAAAACTGAAGTAAAAAATAAATTAAGACAATTTACATTCAGCTGATCTTTTTTTATAACACCATAAACAAGTACATTTATTCAGGATTACAATTAAAAAATACGATTATGAAGCATAAATAAGGGTGTGAGGATAAACTGTTTATGAACAATCGAGTGAGTGGCAATAGTGCGGTGACAAAGTGGGTGAGGGGGGGGGGTCTATGTGTGTGGCCTTGGGTGCCCAGGCCAGTGTCCCAAGTACTCACTCGTGGATGGACGCAGCCTACATCGATTTGTAACACGAGGTTGACTGCCATCTCAAATACTTTACCAAGAGAAAATGTGATGGCTATTGGTCTGTAATCAGAGGTCAGAGGAGCTTCCTTTCCTCGGAAGTGGGTGGATATTGACTTCAAGAATTAGGGAATGAACTGAATTAAGCAAGTTCTGGGGAGCAGTTTGTCAAAAGAACTGGAGGAATTCCATCTGGACCTGGAGATTTGTGTCAGTAAATTGTCTGAGATGGATTTTACGTAACTAGTCTGCACGTTAAGTGGAGCAATTTCGGGTGAGTCAAGTTCTAGTACCGGGACATTCTGGCTGACTTTCCCTAAGGTAGAATTTTTTCGCTAATGTACTGGTAAGGATGTCTGCTTTACCATGTGGGTCATTTATACTATTTCCATCTGAAGATTTTAGTGCAGGAATGGGTGATGACATGTTAAAGTTATTACTGAAAGAACTGATAGTTGACAAGAATATTCTCTTGTCATTAGGATTATATAATACTCTGAATGCTTGGTACTGACGAAAGTTTGATTTTTATATTTATCACTGCTTTTGCATGGATTTTAGCAATTTTAAATTGGCTGAGCGATTCAGATGTTTTTTTTATTTTAAGTAAAAGTTATATGCTAAGAACTTTTGGGTCGTTGCTCTGGCATAACTGCTGTGAAACCATTATGGGGGGTCTGATATTTTAATTACCTATTGACTGGATATGAACAGTTGCATAGGCTACCAGCTTGTATTAGTGAGGTGACGTGTGTAGTAAAAAAAAACTGCAAACTGTGTCTGAACCTAATAAGTATTCTACTACAATGTGATGCGATATTTCTGGCTGCAATTGTTCATTTCTTGAGACGTAGATTTTCTCATCTTTTACCCCGTACCACTGATTAGAAGGAAACCATACTCAACTTCACATCACAGAGAAGACAAAGTTCGTTGTTTAGTTGGGAATGTGAAGATTACCTGGGCAAACCAAAGAAGAGTGTCATCATGAACTGCTTATGTAAAGGTCAAGGATTTTAACTTCGCAAGGATTTTCGTGATTTTGCAGCTAATTTCTGATTATTCAATAACTGAATAAAACAGTAGCCTACTACGGCTCAACATCCTTTGCACAGAGCCTCATCTGAATAGCATAATTTTCTAGTATTTTGGGCAATTTAACCCTGGTTATAATAATCATCGTTTAACCCATCGGCTGCATTTTCTCTTTTTTCTTTTTTTTTACACAAGTGATGTGGCAAATACAGGAATAATAGGAAATTTTCATTAGCTGTTTTAACCCATTTATGCATAACCAAATACGTTTAAGTTTTAGCTGAGCAATTTTCAGTCTCTCCATTTACTTCCGAAATAAATGGAGGACTGTAGGTTGTGCAGGGGAGGAAGGAGAGCGAGTTGAAGACGTATTTTTATGTGATCGGCGAGCGTGGGTGGCTCAGGTGGGCGTGAGCCAGTGTTGCAAGTGGCTGCTTACCCACGTGAGGGAAAGAAGTTTGGGAGGTAATTTCCATGTTTGATATAAATAAAAAACAAAGTTCTATCTATCTATTGCCAGACGCCTCAATCCCGTTTGGGGTGGCCACAAACAAATCGCCTCCAAGTCGCCCTGTCCCCCCCCATTTCATTGCCCTGCTCCCAACTCACACCCCCCTCTCTCATATACCTCTCCACCCCATCCCTCCATCTCATCCTCGGCCTCCCCCTCCCTCTTCCCCCCTCCACCTCACTCACATACACTCTCTTCGTCAGTCTTTCACCCTCCATCCCCTCCACATGGCAAAACCACCTCAGTGTGTTCCTCATAACGCTTCCTATCACATCCACATCCACACTACAACGCTCCTTTATATCCTCATTCGTCAGCCTGTCTCTCCATGTGACTCCACAGGCTCCTCTTAAATAACTCATTTCCACTGCTCTCACTCTTGACTTGTGTCCTTCCAACAACGACCAAGCTTCACTTCCATACGTTAGAGTTGGTATCACAATACTGTCATGTAGTAACTTTTTCACTTCCATGCTCACTTCCCTGTTTCTTATCACTGCTTTCAAAGAACCAGCAACCTTTCTTCCCTGCTGTACCCTTTCAAGCACTTCACCCTCCAAACCTCCATCCTTACTCATCACACTACCCAAGTACTTAAACGTACTCACATTTTCCAATGTAAACTAGTGTAATATTGAATCAGGAGACAATCGTGAGTTACATTCCAAGGGGCTATGAACTAAAAAGTGAGTGATGCTCGCCATAAAGTTATTGTGGAATGCTATAGTGATAAGAACAAAGATCAGCAATGACAGAGGCAAAAAATTAACTCCCAAGTGCACAAACACCTCCGCCAACGACGTTGGAGGAGGTTATGTGTTCACCCATGTTCGTCTGTTTGTCTGTCTGTTTGGTTGTCCAGACGACAACTCCAAAAGTTCTCAATGAATTTCAAAGAAGATTTGGGGAAGGGTTTGCCTTGAGCCAGGGAAGATGTGATTAAATTTTGGGGCAGATCCGGATCCAGATCCAGAGTATCCCGCACAATACTTCCAAAAGTTCTCAATGAATTTCAATGGAATTTTGTGGAGGGTCGAGCCATGGGCCAAAAAAGAATGGATTAAATTTTGGAGTGGATCTGGCTCCAGATCCGGATCCTGCCTCCACGGCTCCGGCTCCAGATCCATTTTAATGACAATGACATTGGGGAAGGTATACGTTCTCTTAGTACTTTCTAGTTGGTAATAAGTGCTAGAAAAGTTGAAGAATAAACGACCTGGGGGGGGGGGAGGACCAAGTGCTACATATCTTCCCTTGCATAGCAAGTCTGCGACAATATTTTCCTTCCATGTCTTACATGTGACCATGAAGTAACGTGTGATAGCAATGAGTGATATACTTAGTGAGAAAAACAAAGTTATTCAGTAATTTTCAATGATAAAGATACTTGTTACACTGCACTGTAGCAAAGAATGTACGGTATCCTGTAAAAGGAAAATTACATGGGATACACTTAGTGCTACATATGCTACTGTGCGTGAGCGAAGCAGGAATTGAGGTGACTATTGTTATCTTTACAAATACAGTCCCGTCTTTCTCACTAAATATATCACTCATTGCTATCACGCGTTACTTCATGGTCACATGTAAGACATGGAAGGAACATACTGTCGCAGACTTGCTTTGCAAGGGAAGAAATGTAGCACTTGGTCCCCCCCCCCAGGTCGTTTATTCTTCAACTTTTCTAGCACTTATTACCAACTAGAAAGTACTAAGAGAACGTATACCTTCCCCAATGCCATTGCCATTAAAATGGATCCGGAGCCGGAGCCGTGGAGGCAGGATCCGGATCTGAAGCCGGATCCACTCCAAAATTTAATCCATTCTTTTTTGGCCCATGGCTCGACCCTCCACAAAATTCCACTGAAATTCATTGAGAACTTTTGGAAGTATTGTGCGGGATACTCTGGATCTGGATCCGGATCTGCCCCAAAATTTAATCACATCTTCCCTGGCTCAAGGCAAACCCTTCCCTAAATCTTCTTTGAAATTCATTGAGAACTTTTGGAGTTGTCGTCTGGACAACCAAACAGACAGACAAACAGACGAACATGGGTGAACACATAACCTCCTCCAACGTTGTTGGCGGAGGTGATTGTGCACTTGGGAGTTAATTTTTTGCCTGTCATTGCTGATCTTTGCTCTTATAACTATAGCAATCCACAATAACTTTATGGCGAGCATCACTCACTTTTTTGTTTATAGCCCCTTGGAATGTAACTCACGATTGTCTCCTGATTCAATATTACACTAGTTTACATTTTCTTGCATATCAGGAGAAAGGCAGAACATCGCTGAGAAAGGCGGGGTAAATAGAGGCATGATAAAAAGGAGAGGGAAGGCAGGGTAGGGAGAGGCAAGGAAAAGTAGAGGGAGGCAAGGTAGGGTAGGGGGTGCCTGGTAGGGCAAGGAATGGCAGTGTAGAGTAGAGAGAGGGATGGAGAAGGGTAGGGAAAAACACTTCATGGCAGGGATAGGCAGATAAATGTAAAGAATGGCAAGGCATTGTAGCGGTTGGCAAGCCATGGCAGCACTACACTTACCGCATAACATGCCACATGAGCGTTACTGTAATCGAGGTGACAACACATCGTATGTGCTTATAATTCTAATATTAATTACTAGTTACATTAATAACAAGAGCGAGAAACTACAGAGGAGAGTGAATATGAGTGAGGTGGAGGGAGGTAGAGGAAGGGGGAGGCCGAGAATGAGATGAAGGGATGGAGTGAAGAGGTATATGAGAGAGGGAGTGTGTGAGTTTGGGGGAGGGCAGTGAAATGGCAGAGGACAGGGCGACATGGAGGCCAAGTGTTTGTGATCACCTCTTACGGGATTAAAGTGCATGACAACAGATAAATAGACAGAATTACTAGTTCGATACCCCCAAGATTATGCTCGGCATGGTAGGGCAAGGAACAGCATGGTGGAATGAAGAGGTGAGACAGGCTGTGGCACAAAAGAAGAAAGCATATAATGAATGGATAAGAAATAGGGGTGTGGAATAAGTTGAGAGACGGAAGAGAGAGTTATATGTAGAAAGGAAGAGAGAGGTGAAAAGATTAGTAAGAGAGAGTAAGAAGACAGTGAATGAGGAATTTGGAAGGAATTTGAGTGTAAAGTGGAGGGACTGTAAGAAAATGTTCTGGAAAGATGTAAAGAGAGTTAGACAGGGTGGCAATGAAGTTAGTCGGGGAGTGAAATATAAAAATGGGAGATTACTAGTGGAGAAGGGAGAAAAAGTGAACAGATGGAGAGGACACTCTGAGGAACTAGTGAACACAGAAATGAAAAAAAAAAAATTGAATATAAGTGGCTGGGGAATGATCGGGAAAAGGAGGAAAGTGAGAAGACAGGACGAAATCAGTAGGATGGAAGTTGTGGAAGCAATGAAGACAGTCAAAATGGGGAAAGCTCCAGGAACTGATGGAGTGTGCGGTGAAATGCTGAAGCATGGGGGAGAGATAGTAATAGAATGGATGTGGAAGATGTGCAGATTGGCCTGGGAGGAAGGTAGAGTCCCGGAGGATTGGAAGTCAGGTATGATTACTCCATTGTACAAAGGAAAAGGGGAAAAAGAAGTGTGTGGTAATCATAGGGACATTTGTCTTCTTAGTGTAATAGGGAAAGTATATGGTAGGATACTTATTGACAGAGTTAGGGAAATAACAGAGGAATTAGTTGGAGAAGAACTGGAAGGTTTTAGGAAGGGAAGAGGTTGCGTAGATCAGATATTCATTCTTAGACCTTTAGTGGAAAAGTTTCTAGAGAAGGGAAAGAAGTTGTATGTGGTCTTCATGGATTTGGAGAAAGCATATGACAGGGTGGACAGACAAAGATCGTGGAATGTATTAAGAACATATAGAATAGATGGGAAGTTGTTGAATGCTGTGATGACTATGTATGAGGGTGCTAAGACTGCAGTGCATGTGGATAGTGAACTGAGTGAATTTTTCTATCTGAAGGTTGGGTTGAAACAGGTAGGTGTCATGTCTCCATGGTTGTTCAGTCTGTACATGGGCTGGGTTATAAAAGAGATACAGGGTAGGGCAGTGGATGTTGGAGTGGCCCTAATGAGAGAGGGAAGTGTTTGGAAACTTCCTGTACTGTTGTTTGCAGATGATACTGAGTGGTTAATTGAAGACGAAGGGGAGCTGCAAGGCTTGGTGCATAAGTTTGCGAGAATGTGTAAGAAACGGAATCTAAAGGTGAATGTAGGGAAGAGTAAAGTTAAGTTATGGTCTTCGAGAGGAGTGAAGTCAGCGAATGTACAGTGAGGTTGGATGAGGAGGAAATGGAAAATATGAATATGTTTAACCTCTTTTTTCCAGATTTGCTGTGTGAGAGATTTTGCTGGAAGGGTGCTAGGCGTACCGCCCTCCGCCTGTCGCTTCATAGTCGCGAAGCTGATAGGTCCCTACTCGGGGGTTCCCTTCTTTATTAAATTTTGAAAACGCCCAGTTCCGTCTCATACTGGGGACACGGGGTGCAAAGAGGTTAAGTATTTGGATAGTGTGATGAGTAAGGATGGAAGTTTGGAGGATGAAGTGCTTGAAAGGGTACAACAAGGAAGAAAGGTTCCTGGTTCCTTGAAAGCAGTGATAAGAAACAGGGAAGTGAGCATGGAAGTGAAAAAGTTACTACATGACAGTATTGTGATACCAACTCTAAAGTATGGAAGTGAAGTTTGGACCTTGTTGGAGGGACGGAAGTCAAGAGTGAAAGCTGTGGAAATGAGTTATTGAGAGGAGCATGTGAAGTCACATGGAAAGACAGACTGACAAATGAGGAATGAAAGAGCGTTGTGGTGTGAATGTGGATCTGATAGGAAGCGTTAGGAGAAACATACTGAGGTGGTTTGGCCATGTGGAGAGGATGGAGAGTGACAGACTAACGAGGAGAGTGTATGTAAGGTGGAGGGGGGAGAGAGGGGGGGAGGCCAAGGATAAGATGGAAGGATTGAGTGGAGAGGTATATGAAAGAGGGGTGTGTGTGCTGGGAGCAGGCCTGTGAAAAGGCGGGGGACAGGGCGACGTGGAGGCGATTGGTTTGTGGCCACTCCATACGGGATTAAGGCGTCTGGCAATAGATAGATAGATAGATGGTAGGGCAGGGAAAGGCAAACCACGACAGAGGAGGTCAGGGCAGCAAATGGCGAGGCATGGCAGCACTACAATGACCATTAAACATGCCACAGAGCGTAACTGTAATACAGGTGACAGCACATCGTATATCCTAATTTTTCCAACATTTCATGCTGCCCAGTACCCCAAGATTAGTATCGACAGGGCAAGGCAGGGAAAGGCAAAGCATGATAGGGGAGGGCAGGGTAAAGTCATGACATGGCAATGCTACTCACTGCTCAGTGTGCCATGTGAACGTAATTGTGCTCATTTTCCTTATCAATCATCACCATATTTATGGTGAAGCTTACTGTTTTAGTATTATTATTATTGTTTGCATTTTTTCCCCTTAGATCTTGATACTATACAGGAAGGTGCCCCAAGGTAACCCAAGTACTCGTGCCAAGTATCAATGACCTTGACCTGGTGTTGAAAGTCATATACTACTTTATGGTGCAAAAAATGCATATTTGAAATTGAAATATCTCAGAAACTAACTGATACAGTTCTTTTGTTGAAAATCCTATGATAAAAAATTTGCTGAAAAATTTGGCTGAATATTTTTGCCATTTAGCGTAGTGGAAACTACCAAATTCAAATCTGCTCAGTGTTTTTTGTAACACATTTTAGACAAAACTGCAAAGGCTGTAAAGCTGTAACTTTAAAGAAATATAGCTGTGGTCCCTCTTATTATCTGAAAGAAATATAGTTACAGTTAAGCATACAGTTAGCCAATTATTGAGACAAATGTAAAATGTACCCATGCTTATATTATTTCTTCCACACCTTTGTCTTCAGATCTTGTTGATACTTCGTATTATAAAAGCAGCTACCTTAGGTTAATCAAAGTACATGTTCCAAATATGAATGACCTTGAGTTTCTTTTAAAGGTAACAAACTTGTTCAAGACGACAAAGTTTCATACCTTATAATACGATAAATAGTTAAGGTCCTTATTATGGCTACACAATAAATAAATAGGTAACTAGTTATTATTTGTATTTTCTCACCAGTGCATACCGTAATAACCTGCTGCTATAATATCTTACAACTCACTGAAGTAGCATAATTATGCAGAGATGTCACGTTGAGGAGAAAAAAAATAACAATTGACAACAGGAAAAGTCATTTATTTACTAACTTTTCTACCACCAGTTATGAACGTAGTTTATTTTCTTCTCTGTCAATGCGTATCTTTAGTTGTATAACTATAGCAAATCAGAATGGCTTCATAATGAGTGTCATTATCACATTTGCTAGTGTGTGGTGCACTGGTCGTAGGGTACGGAAAGACAAAGCACAACAGGGAAAGACAGGGTAGTGTAGTAGGTTGATGCAGGGTGGGGTCGGGAATGTCAGGGTAGAATAGGAAGATGCAAGGTTGGTTAACCCGCCGCGTGCCAGTGCCGTTTTAAAACGGTCTGACATAATTCCGCAGTCAGTGCCAGTGCTGTTTTAAAACGGTCTAAAATAAAAAACTTTACTGTGACCGCATTATTCAAGATTCGCCAGTAAAAACTGGCAGGCATGTAAGGTAGCTGTTCCTCTACCATCCCCCAGGCTATCAAGGCCATACACTCACTTGCTCCCTTCCTCACGCTCGCTCTGGCTCACTCAGCCTGTGTCCTTACCCAGTGCTGTACATAGTGAAGAAATTTTGTAAATAATTTCATGTAAGTGTAAGTTGTAAATATTTTCTTGTAAGTGTAAGGACTATATAGTGAAGTCAAGTTGTAAAAACCTTCTTGTAAATGCCAGGACAGTATGTAATGAAGTCATGTTGTACCTATCTGCAAGTAAGTGCAAGATAATGCATTCACAATGAGAAAGACACGCAAATTGTGATAAATGCTGAAGTAATAAGTAATCAGAAAAGTGTACTGAACATTGCTATACCTTCCCAGCATAAATATCTGAGTATACCTTAGATAGAAAACGGCTTTCTCTCACATACGTGGTGAGCGTGAGAGAGCGGCTATACCTGTACACGAGTATGCAGAACTCAATAAAACTCATTTCCGAGCCTCTGTGAGCATTTTAATGCCGAATTTTGCTGTTTCCACATCAAAATCTACCATTTTAACCAAAAAAAAAGAGGTCGAAAAATGGCTGGCACTGGGGTGAACCATAGGGCTAAAAATAGCCAGCACGCGGCGGATTAAGGAGATGCAGGTAAGGAAAGGCAAAACAAAGCTGGGAAAGGCAGAGTAGCATTGGGAAAGGTAGGGTAGGGAAGGGAAAAACAGGGTAGAGTAAAGAGATGTAGAGTAAGCAGGGAGGCAGGGTCGAGTAGGAAGATGTAGTATAGGGCAGGGTAGGATAGTGAAAGGCAGGGTAGAGCAGGGAGATGCAGGGCAAGGTAAGGAGAGACAGGGTAGGATAGGGAAGGATTAGGCATGTCAGGTAAAGGTAGCATATGGTCGGGAATAGCAGGGCAGGGTTAAGATGGGACAGGGTCATGTACCCCAATTATAGCCATTTTCTCCTCATTTCCACCTTCTTCCGCTTGGCAACACTGTCAGACTTGTCACTAGGCGAAATGTGGCGCTCTTCAGGCGGCTGTGCGTGCTGCCCACCCGGTTGGTGGTGATGGAAAGCGGGATATTTGAGAAAAAAACAGGACACCACCCTCACTCGATGATGGCCAGTGGCAGACTGACAGGTGCAATACCCCCTACTATCTGGGACATAACCATGTGACCCATTCAGAAAGCACAATCAAGAGTTAGACAGTAGTAATGGAGCCTGAAAAAAAATCTGCCATCTTTTGGAATTAGTGGTGCAGCCTTAGGGTTAATAAAGCTTAGGACTGCTATGAAGACACTGTATAGTAGTTGTGGCAATTTTTAGGTGGCTGACAGTGATTAGCCAAATCACCTCTCGGCTATTGCAAGTTCTACTATATTGGCCAGTAACTATAAATGATTTAGCTCTTTGACTTGAGTGGTTGCTTATGTCGAACCTATGATGACGATGGGTTTGATCCCAAAATGGCGTTTCTGTCAGGCAGTATACAAGTAGAGTGAAGCTACCACCTTAAGGTGTTTACTCAGTGACGAATTCTCCATTAGTGTGCCTACACAAGCGGCTTTTCTTCCAAACTCATCGGGTTACCAATTACTGATTTAGTCATTGTTACATGCATAATTAAAACCATGATTTATTATTTCTGGAAATTAACAACATTAATGTTTAATTATTAATTTTCAAAAATTGGCAATTGCAGTACTCAACACTGGACCAATATCCATTATCTCACTGGAAAATTCTATGTCTCTAATGATAAATCATGCATTCCACTGCAGAATATATTACTTTCCGTACATATCACTTAGACTAATAATTATTATTCCACCTTATAAACAATTATACAGTATATATTTACGATAATCTGTCTATGGCAGAATCTGTTCATGAGAGAGGTCTGTATGATGTAACTATGACTTTGGACATAACCTGTCTGTTGTAATCTTCAGACATACAGTGGGCTACAGCCCCATATTCCTTTTGAGAAGCTTCAGCAAATAAGTGCAAATCTGATTCCTTATCATTGTCTGTCTGCCTGGGAATGCATACCCTCTTTTTTTTTTTTTTTTTTTTTTTTTTTTTTCATAATAATCATGGTGGCGCAACTGCCAGGGTCATATGCCGCCGTATAACAAAGAAGTAAAAAGTAAAAACAAAAAACAGAGGATAAACCACACAATCAAAAAGGAGAAATTCTAAATATCCTTAAAAAGTCCTGCCTCCTTCACAAACGAGAGGGTTGCCCCTCCCAAGGCACAGGCATCCTCCCCAAGCACAGAGGAAAGATGATACACACCACCATCCGTTTGGTGGTCAGAGAGGAATCGACGACGCAAATCCTCAAGACTAGGGCACTCCACCAACAGGTGCCGAACAGTCAAGGGAACCAGACAGTCATCACAGAATGGAGGAGGAGCCCTTTCCATTAAAAAGCCATGAGAGAAACGGGTGTGGCCAATGCGGAGGCGGCACAAAGCAGTCTCCCATTGACGAGGGAAGCCCTGGTAACTGAATGAGCCCACCTTCTGGCAAATCGAGCGCAACTTATTGGCACCTACAGCATCCCAATGCTCCTGCCAACAGCACCAAACTCTGGAGGCAATACAGGAGCGCATATCTGCAGCAGGCAGACGATACAGAGGAGACTGTGCAAGAGGGGGACGAGCCGCTGCCGCCTTGGCCAGCTGATCAGCTCGTTCATTCCCTGCCACTCCTACATGAGCTGGAACCCAACAGAAATCCACACGACGTCCACGACGCCCTAAAAGGAAAAGCCACTCCAAAATGGATAAAACCAAAGGATGAGAGGGATTAAAAGACTCCATTGCAGAAAGAGCACTTCGTGAGTCACTAAAAACAGTAAAAGCAGTGTGGGGGAGAGTGAAGAGAATCTGAAGGGCAAATAAAATAGCAGTCAGCTCAGCCGTAAAAACAGAAGCAGTCATAGGGAGGCTCCCACCTCGACAGAAGGTGGGAAACACCACACCAAAGCCCACACCCGCATCAGACTTGGATCCATCAGTATAAACTGGTATGGAGTCCCCATGAGAAGAGGCATGCTCTAAAAACAGAGAAAATAAAACCTGAGATGGAAGGGAGGCCTTACTGGATGAGATGAAACGACAAAATGTCACCCTGGGGAGAAGCCAGTAGCCCACCCTCGGGACACGGTGGGGAGTGATCGGCACAGAAGGAACAGAGAAGCTAGACATAACTGACTGCACCCTGAAACCAAAGGGCTTTGGAAAGGATGGCCGAGTGGCAAAAATAGGTGACCGAGAATCTTGAGAGACCTTGACAAAGGACACAGAGTCTGGGAGACGAGATAAGCGATACCAACATCTCATCAAAAGGGAAGAACGGAGGAAGTCTAGAGGAAGGACACCAGCATCAGCCAACAAACTCGAAATCGGGGAAGATCGGAATGCCCCAGTGGCGAGACGAACACCAGCATGATGTATGGAATCTAAACTACGAAGCCGGGCTTCTGAGGCAGAAGAATAAACTTCACATCCATAATGAAGTTTGGATAAAATCAGAGACTGATGCAAGAGGAGGAGGGTCTTGCGATCAGCTCCCCAGTACGTGTGCGCTAAAACTTTCAAGAGACCCAATGCTCTGAGACACTCACCTTTTACGTACCTCAGGTGAGGGACCCAAGTCAACCGGCTGTCAAAAATCAGCCCTAAAAACCGGGTTTCCTTTAAACACGAAATACGACGCCCGTCTAAAAAAAGGTTTGGGTCAGGGTGGACTCCACGAATGCGGCAAAAATGCATGGCAACGGTCTTCTTGAAGGAAAATCGAAAACCTCGGTCATCAGCCCATCTAGAGACACGGTTTAGAGCCATCTGCATCCTCCTTTCTGCCATTGACATCCGTGAGGCGAATGCATACCCTCGGTGTTTTTTTAATTCTTCCTTGATCAGTGTCCCATCTCTGTTTCTCACACTAGTCTTCCTGAACCATAATTGGTCCCTAACAGTTATACTCAGCAAACCCTATGTATCAGACATAAAACCCTGACTTATAAGGACCTTCTATTCCATCGTTAATAAGAGTGAATTCGTATTCCAGTGAACAATAAGGAAACAGCGAGTTCTTCCGTTTCAAAACCACTTATAACAATCAACCCATCCTTTTGCGGGTATATCCTCTGCATGTAGTTCAATTATATTTATGATATACACACATTTACCTCTCACACGCATGTCCGGCGGCATATTATCCTGGGAGTTGTTTTTTTATTCCGTTTAATCAGTCCATTAATCAGACTCACACTTACATTGTGGGGAATATTTTCCACGATTGACATTTGGTGGGTCTGAAGCTCTGGCTACGACTTACTTGTAGATACTGTGAGGCGTAGAATATTTGAAGAATATATGGACCATAATCTCGATGGCACTGAGAGATTTGTTGTATTTACTTCGTTGCAGTTCATTATGCCTACTGGTATTACGCCTTAATATTCATGGTTGTCATTTACATGGTTTTCTTGCCACCATTGATTGCCTCAGTAACATGCTGTGAAAGTGGATGAAATGATGTAATGTGCAAAACAAATAGCTGAGTAAAATATGTTTTGAGTTGTCCTATGCCACCTAAAATACGGTCCTATGGCTCACGACAGTGCATAGAAAGACATGCCTTGCCGACATCACTCGGCAAACATATCATGGTAAATTTTGCTTGTGATTTTGTTACTATGAACTTATTTTATTCAGCAAAGGAATTGCCTTTCCTACTGAAGGGGTTAAACAATATATTTTCAACCTTTCCTCTCCATGAAATATTACTTAGCTGAATAAATTTGGTCACTGCAAACATACATGCCGAAAGGCTAGCTGGTAGAAATCCACCTAAAATTGATAAAAAATCGTCTGGTAGTAGGAAAAATAATATATAAATGACGGCCTTGTCTTGATGGGGTCACTGTAAACTTGTTATATTCCGTTAGGTAAACCCCTTTTAAAAAATAATTCTTGCTATTTCCAGTCCACTTTATTTGGCTCTGGAGCGCCCCCTAACTCGTCCAGTCCGAAAAGTCTCACCTAAGCTGAATAAACTCGTCCGCAGGTAGCAATAATAAACTAAAGAAAACTTTCTGGTGTACACAAGAGTTAATACTGAAAATATAAGATTTATCCAGATCTTACCTGTGTGGCGAACCGAATAGTCTGCCTCAGCCACTGGTGCATCAAGCCACTTTCGGTGATTCTGTGAATGATCTTATCCACCCTGGGTTTCAAAGGAGAGTAGGTCTGCATGGCAATGCCAAGACTGCTCGGCCAAATGCACTCCTGTTATACCAAGAGGGTATAAATATTATAAGCAACAAAGGTTTGTATTTATGAAAGAACTTTAATGGATATTGAAAGGGGAATTATATTGCATCATTGTTAAACAAAATATTCTTCTTAGGGAGCAAATCATTGACCTTTCCTGGAATGATTATTACATCCATGGCTGAGAGCCATCTGAATGTGCATCGTGCGTTACGGAAGTTATTCTCTCAGGCATGGAAGCATACATTCTCTTATCCTGAAACTAATACAAAAAAAATAGTTTAATAACGCTTGTTCTAATGCTATCCACAGCTAGGAGAAGGCCTACAAAAGGTACTAGAGCCAACCCACCCCTGAATCTCAACTCTTTTATGTCTCTGCCCAGAACTGTTCAAATTCTGCTCTCCACCCTGCTAAAGATAATTTCATTTATACTAAATACTGTGAACTTACCAATTCAGATTCATCTCTCTTCTTCTGGCACCTTGACAAAAGCTTCTCTAACAACTTTACTTCATTTTCCTTCCCTCTTTTCTTCTGCTCTGATGACTCTGTAGCTGTTTCTTCTACTGGAAATGCAGACCTTCCTGCTTAGACTTTCTCCTCCACTTCCACCTTAGATGATTCTGGTGCTGTTCCTCCATCACTTCCCTCCTCTGACTTTCTGATGACCAGCATTAAAATTTCTTCAGTTGATCTACTTTCTACCCCAACTGGCCTCAGTACTAACAAGGTGTATAGGCCTGATGGTGTCCCTCCTCTTGATGTCCTCAAAAAGTCTGCTTCTTTGCTTAAACCCCGCCTATGTAAACTCTATTGCCTTTCCTGTTGACTCGTACCTTTCCTGCTTGCTGGAAGATCTCCCTTATACATGCTGTCTCTAAGAAGGATGACCATTCCTAACCCTCTAAACATCGCCCCTTTGCTTTTCACACCTTGTGTTTCTAAACTTTTTCAAAATATTCTTTTTAAAAATTAAACGACCTTTGCTATCAGAATCTTTCCGATTACTAGTGTGGGTTCCGGCAGGGGTGTTCCACTGGCGAACTTCTCATCTTCCCTTCAGACTCCTGGTCAGACTCCTTTCGGGACTTTGGCGAGGCTTTGGTATTGCACTCTGCATCTAAAAGAGTTTCGATCGAGTCTGGCATAAATCTACAATTTCCAAATTGCCCTCTTGCCGTTTCTATCCTTCTATGTGTGCCCTCATCTCTAGTTTCTTTTTTGGTCCCATCATTCTTCTCCTACAGCTACCAATAGTGGTGTTCTTCAAGGTTCTCTCCTATCACCAACTCTCCTCCTTCTGTTCATCAATGAACTTTTAAGCTGTATATCTAACCCTATCCACTCTTAGGCAGATGACTCCACCCTTCACCTTTCCATTTACTTCTTGTAGCATCCATCTCAGCAGTCACTTCAACAAACACGGGAGGAGGCTATGGCACATCTAATATCTGGCTTGGTACACATCTTTGATTGGGGTAAAGGTAATTTTGTTATTTTTAATGCATCAAAGACTCAGTTCTTACATCTTTCTACCTGTAAAATCTTCTGCAGGAATATCTTCGAATTGTTAACAATATCCAACTCAGTTCTGCATTATTTAAAGATATCTTCAGAGTTGCCCTTCTTCATTTCTTGCTACTCTTCCTGTTTTGGCGTGCGTTGACTGACTGCTGAAATGTCCTGCCTGTGATTGGAGTAGGCACCATCTTCCAGGGTGACATCATATTCTGCCAACGTTGACAGCAAGTCTAATGGCTGCTAGTTCAAGAGAGTGGTTTTGAAATGGATCGAAGGTGCAGGATCTGGGCTTAGTTGTTTTTCCATCCACCAAAAACGACAAGCAAATAATCATTATGTAGTGCGTGAGCGGCTTAAATTTTGTAAATACTGGTGATGGTAAAATGTTGGTTAATTACTGCGAACAGGGTCATGAGAAGTTATTTTGTGTATTGTTTTACGGTGGATAATTTATGATTTACCAGTTCAAAACATTATTACTGTGCATTAGACACTTGGATTGAGGGCAATCTTGTTGCTTTAAACTCCATTATTTGATACCATTCATTAAAAATTATGTAAATACATGTACTTATACCTTCGTTGGATTTTACAAATGCTTTATGGTAAGAACCTTGGTGTTATGTGTTGTTGTGTGTCTGGGGATTCACGGACTAAATGTCTGAGGTCATCTCACACACCTAATAGACACCATGAGCAAATTTACTACAAAATTTATGAAAGTGTTTTGGTCAAAATGCTGGAATGTTTCAGTATACTAATTTCTCAGTTCCCAAAGAGGAAGAAGCCCTACATTCTCGCAAACAGAGGTAGACCTGTGCAGTAACTTGCAGTAGGCATCAGTTTGTAAACCATCCAGCATGGCAAGTAAATTAATTTGGTCTTGTTTTGGCCACATCTTAAAACTCAGTTAGTAATACTACGGCAGAAGATGTAGCAGAATGTACTAGTAGTGGTAATCATCGTAAGTTCACCTTTATTTTTTTAAATAAAGACTTGTGTTGAGACTAACTTTGAAAAAATGTGCACTGAGTTGAAGCTAAAGAGCAAAGGAATATCTGCCTTGGAAGTCTGATGGCCTTGAATCAGTCCATATATATCTGGTTTTGAATGATACTTTGAAGCACTATTCAGGCTGCAGAACACTATCTCCATGCTGAACAATTGAAAAAAGATGATTAGACTATACAGATTTTCATTCTTGATGTGTTCTAGCTAGACTCATTTTTTTTTTTTTTTTTCGTTAATGCTAAAGTCATACTGTTTACGAGGTTACTGAGTTAGCTGAAATGTTCTCGGGTAAGAGGAGTCGCATGAGGGGAATCAATGGATGTGAAGCCATGATCGTTATCCTTCTCTAAATCGTTCTTTCCACTAAGTATCACGGAAGGTACACTTGCTTCAGCTGCACTGCAGGTAAGCTTGGAATAGGGTCGTTCGGAAGAGTGTCTTCTTTCTACACTATCACACCTTTAAATGTTTTCCAACATTAGTATTTTATTGCCATGATGCTGTCAGGTGCTCTCGACAATTTTATTCTTGCAAGCATAGCGGCAACAGACTCCACAAGAGCCATGCGATATTCTCTCGGCTCATGAAGGCAATGCTACAGTAACTACACTAGTAGACATGCTTATCTCACCTGAGCGATGTCACATTCTTTGTCGGACTGAATTATTAACCCACGCCGTCCCGAGGACGTACTTCCACGTCCTCACGTTTTGTCACAGCTAATCCCGAGGACGTACTTCAACGTCCGCAATTGCAAGGTTCATAATTTCCACAATTTTCAAAATTCGCGGGAGATTTTCGTTTCGCCCGGGTACCCAAGCCTCCCCTACCTGCCGCCAGGCGGGCAGCGTCCTAGACCCCGTGTGACCTGCGCTCGCCCTTGTCTCAGTCACTCACCTGCCAGCAGTGACCCAGGTCAGACATGGCGCGGAAAGGTCTCTCAGACGAGGAAATCGCATCCGTCCTGGAAGCCTTCACTGGAGACAGTGATTCTCCACTCGATGATGATGTGGTGGATCGCGATTACGTCCAGCCAGAGGAAGAAATAAGTAGCAGTGATGAGGAGGTCCCTTCGCCCCGAAAAACGCGGTATGTGACATACCGTAAGGCAAGGGAAGGCCAGCCTGCTCCCCAACCATGTGCACAGCTATCTCTCCATCACGATTCTGATCAGGACGAGGATGAGGATGATGAGGATGACAGAGGCCTAGGACGTGATATCGCCGCGTGGTTGGGAAAGGAGAAAATATCACCACGTGGATCAGAAGGTGGGGCGAGACGACACCTAAGGTATGGTCAAAGTACTTTGTCTGGGGAAGTGGCAAGTGGTGTGGTGGGATTGCTGGGAGAAAGGGAAAGTGTTGTGGCGGCAGCGCGGGGTGAAAGTGAGAGTGGTGTGGGGGTAGTGCGGGGTGAAGGGGCCAGTGGTGTGAGGGAGGCAGCACGAGCACGTGGTGCTCGTAGGCCTAGGGGAGAGGAGGTTGAGTCACTCCCCAGCACTTCTTTCGCCCCTGAATATTCACAAACTTCCTCCCCACAGCCCCAGGATGTGGGGAAAGGAAAGAAAGGGAAGGGAAAGGGTAAAGGAAAAGGGAGAGGGAAGAAAAGTGCGAGTGATGAGAGGCGCCGCTCTCCACCTCCCCAACCTCCCCCACCACCCTCACCTCCCCACCCTGACGAAGGGGACGATGGTGACGTGGCTGGAGACGGTGGTGTCACGTGGAACTGGGAGGATGGGAGTAATTTTACTCCCATCATTCAACCTTTCACTGAAGAGTGGCGGTCAGGTTGCACAGCTCCAGGTGTAAATGCTGGGTCGTCACGGTTAGATTTTTTCAACTTGTTCTTTGGTGAGGCGTTTGTTGGGCGCATAGTAGAACAAACAAATATTTTTTCACAATCCCAGCGCCTTGAAAGTGAACGCTTAGGAACCACAAGCAAGCATGCAGAACAGTATGACTATCCCGTGACTATTTCAGAGATGTTCCTATTTTTTGCCCTGGTAATCTTGATGGGTGTGGTGAGGAAAAATCAAATTCCTGCCTACTGGACAACGGACCCAATCATCCTCACACCTTTCTTTGGAAAGGTGATGGGTCGTAACAGATTTCAGTTTATTCTCGGCCGCCTCCACTTTTTTGATGCAGATGATCCAGCCAATGCAAATAACACCGATAAAATGAGGAGAATTAGGCTGGTATTTGATCATTTACGGGAAATGTTCCGCTCCTCATTTTATCCCTACAGAGACCTCGTCATAGACGAGAGTCTTGTGTTGTGGAGAGGCAATATTTCCTTTAGGCAGTACATACCCAGCAAGAGACACCGTTTCGGGTTCAAGATCTTTGTTATGTGTGACTGTAAGACTGGTTATGTGCAAGACAGTCTTGTACACGGGCGCACAGACAGATATAATAGAAGATCGGAGTATAGGACTCTCTGGGGCCGTGGTGAAGACAATGATAGAAGAGTACCTTCATCGTGGTCATGTGTTGTACCTGGACAACTGGTACACTAGCCCTCTTCTCGCTAGGTTCCTCCACCAACACGACACCGGAGTCTGTGGTACAGTAAAGAGAAACCGTCGCCATATGGTCAAGATAGGGAGGAAACTTGACAAGAATGAGGTGGTTTTCTTCCAGGCCAATAACATCCTTGCAACCCTGTGGAACCACAACAGGGAAGTTTGCCTCCTATCAACTGTTCACAGCCCCCTGATGCACCGCACAGACTCCGTGGATCACCGTAGCGAGAGGAGGCGCAACGTATGGAAACCAGAGTCTGTACTTGCCTATAATCTGAACATGAGGCAAGTTGATCAGTCAGACTCGATGATTTCAAGTGTTGACTGTGCCAGGACCACGATGAAGTGGTACAAGAAACTCTTTTTCCACTTGCTCGACATCACGGTCCTGAACGCCCACTACCTGCACGCAATGACCACTGGAGTATCCGAGACCTTTGAGGGGTTTGTGAGGGAGCTGGCACGTGAAATAATCGCCAAGCATGCCCAGGACAGACCCCCACACCGCCCCCGCGCCCCCGTGCTGCTCAGACTCCCCTACGTCTTGCAGGCCGCCACTACCCCAGCGCAATCCCTTCCGAACCAAACCGTCGTAAACCCCAGCGTCGCTGCCATGTATGTAAGCACTCGACAGTCAGACCATCCACGCAGAGAAAAGACACAAGATACGAGTGTGTCGAGTGCAATGTTGCGTTGTGCCTTCAGCCTTGTTTCAAGGAATATCATAATTTCCTACACTTCTGAAACTGTGTGGGAAGGCGAAATGACGCCCATGATAATGGTAAGGCCAGTCAGTAGGTGCTAAGTCAAATATAAAGTTGAAACGGGTGTTATTTTTTCAGAAAAGTAATGTATAAGATGAGAATTAGTGTAAGTGGAAAGAATTGTTATCAAAACTACACCCACTGTGTAAATCTGGTCAGTAAATATGTGATAGCAAGGAAATAAAGTGGAAACGGGTGTAATGTTAGCATGAATAAAACATATAAGTTGAACATTACTGTAAGCTGTCATAATTGATGTCACGAGTACACCCACATTCTGGTCAGTAAGTATGTGATAGGAATTATATACAGTGGAAGATGTTGTAATGTTAGTAGTAAGGTATTTTATAAGTTGATTACTAGTGTAAGATGAAACAAATGATATCGCGATAACACTCCCTGTGTAAGTACACGCAAATATGACGCTAAGTTCCATCGTACGTTCAGAAATGATGTGATATCAATTATATCAAGTGTTTACATGTGCAATGTTAGTGTAGAATTATTATATAAGTACAAAAATAGGTTGTAAGTTGAATTAGTTGTCATAGCGACTTCACCGTGTGTGTTATTATGCGCTATTATTACGCTATATATTTACGTAAGGCCTGAAATAATCTCAAAACAGTTCTATAAAGTTGAAAAGTGTATAATAATATTAGAAAAGTATTATGTAAGTAGAAAAAGCACAATACGAGTTGAAACAACAGTCACAGCGAGTTCACTCACTACGTAAATAAGCGCTAACATTACGCTAAATGTTATCAAAAGGCCTGTGAATACGTAAAAACAGTTCAATAAAATGTAAAATGGTATAATGTTATTGTAGAAGTATTATGTAAGTAAAATAAATTATATGTATCATGATTTTAGAATGTTAGCGATTCATCGTGACCAAGTTGGCTGATTTTGCTCTTTTCGCACGATGGTACAATGCTTATTTCTGCTCTATTTTTGTATAAAATCCAATATACTCTTTTATCACATGTTTTTATGTTTGTAATAAATTCATTTCTACTTTCATTGGTTTCCCAAACTTATAATACCATAGAAAACGTTTGAGGCTCACACCGCCTAGGGAGAACACGGGGTCAGGTGGGACCAAGGCATACCTAGTTAAGCTAATTAGGGACCCCGGGGACCACTTTCTTTGCCACCGGCCATTGTTTCTGACCAAAAGCGAAAGTTTAAGCAAAAAAAAAAAGGGTCGAAAAATGCCCGGGATTGGGGGGTACCAGTGGTCGAAAAGTGGCCGGGACGGGGCGGGTTAACCTACATCCACTTGTCTAGACTTTCAAATAAAGCCTAAGAAACAGTGATGCGACCAGATCCCTTTTTCACTCTGTTCGAGTTAAAGTTTTGGGTTAATTTTTTTTAGAACGAGTGAACAGACTCCTTCTTTTTTGTATGTGTGTTAACTTCCTGCACTATTCATCTATGTATTATTGAGTATAACACCATTACCTACATAAATATTTAGAAAGTTTTGACTCATCATTCATATATATATATATATATATATATATATATATATATATATATATTATATGCTGAATAAAGAATGACCCTAACCTTCATAAGGCGAAGAATCGGTGTGTGATAGGCAGTGTTAATCTTTGTCACCATGTACTTTACACTGTTGTAGCTATTGATATACCCCGCCCGGCCTTCTACCACCCACGATTCCGGATTCGATGGCACAATAGTGATCCTCTTGTACAATTCCTAACAAAATTATCATTGCTTAATATATATATTTGCATTGGGCCTTGATAATTTTATGTTATTCACATTACTTGATATATTATTTCACATAAATATGGTGATTTTGATATCAGCACAAACTAGCATATTTTGTTATTGTACTCACTCTGATATGTTTATCTGCAGCTTCCATCATTAAGTTACCAAAATATGGTCCTGACAATACAATGCCGAGACCAGACTCATGCAGGTCTTTAAACGTGTCGATGGTGCGGGGCTGGCGAGTGACTGTGAGGAATGCGACAAGGTTGGAGCAGTAAGACAACCCCAACACCATTGTGTACAGCCACAGGAAGGCCATTAACACCCGGCTGCTGTTGGTGTTGGCCATTCGGGACACTGGCTCTTGCAGGTGCATGGGGATGGCTAGTAGGTATCCAGAGGAGAGAGACTTCAAGTACGGTGACTGCCAGTGACTGCAACACAATTCAGTTATTAAAAAAGAAAACAAAAGTGACCAATGTAATCACCTTCATAATGTGCATATGTGATTCATCTACTAGGTTGATGTATCATGAATGCTTCAATTTATGTATTGCACACTGAACGATATATGTGTGTGTAGCCAAAATCCACCGATATTCTGTTTTTATATGTGTTCCCTTCCTTTATGCTGTGTTGGCTATCACAACCACGCTTTACACAATGTTATCATGGCCAGAGTCTCCGACATGCAATTTAAGTTCACCACATAGAGGGTTCTACAGGATCTTTTTCACGTTGCATTTAGTTTGCTGTGAACCAAAACTGCTATGCTGTTATCCGCTCATATATATAGATATATATATATATATATATATATATATATATATATATGATAAAATTACGAGCTAACTAGTAGTAATAATACTACTTAACTTTAAGAAATATGTAACGATACTTAAGAGCATTCATTTTGCCAACATAGCTCTAAACTTCTAGTGTGAATATTCACTTGGCTCAGAAATGTTGTATTCTTCTCCCTTATCTGTCTATCCCATAACATTTTCTCCGCGATCCCTACAGTACTGTATATATATATTTTTATTTATATATATATATATATATATATATATATATATATATATATATATTTCGTGTGAAACATTAAACACAATGTGTATTACTATCATCACCAATTGCCTCTCACCCTCCATCTAGGCCTGCGGGAGCTGTAGCTTGCTCACGTGGCTCTGCCTCAGCCATCTCCACCAAGGTAGCCCACCTCCATGAAGCGATGGAGGAGGTCGTCCCTGCTCCACCCTCTCCCTTTGGCACCATAGCTTCCTCTCGTGCCGGTACTGGCCCCGCCTTACAGCAGAGAAAACCGCACCACCTGGCACCTGCCACCTCCAAACCGTCTCACTCTGCTCCCTGCTCTGCTCCCTATTCTGGTGCAGACTCAGCTGCTTCAGCCGACAGGACGCCCCTAGCTGCTGCTCCTCCTGCCCAGCCCACCACCCCTGCCACCTTTACTGATGATGCTGGCTAGACCATGTGTCGTGTAAACCACAGCGAGGGACACAGGGAAACACCCCTCACCTGGCGTCATACTCGACAGCTCCATCGGGGCCTCCACCTGCTCCACGCCCCGTAGTCTCTCTCAGGGCTCCTCCACCATCCCGTTCCACGTTCCCAGCCTTCCACATGCCTCCTCAGGAAGAGTTTGGCACGAGGTACAACGCAGTCACAGCCCTGGAATGACACCTGCCAGGATTTGTTGTCACCAACTGCTTCGGCCGCGACGAGAGCTGTGTGCTGATCCCGACCGAGGAAGAGGCATATTGGCGACTGAAGGCACTGGTGGAGGACTAGGTTCCCCTGGTGAAGATCATCGTTCTCACTCGAGGGGGACAGCTGACTACAGCCATTGTGATGGGGTACCCCTGGCGTATGCTGATAGAATTTCCCCTGAGGCATGATTTGGTGGAGGCCATGAGATGCCAAAATTGATGCACCCAGGAGATGCAGCAGGTGTGTGTGACCCTGCGATGCCTGCTCGTGCCACAACTTGACCTGGGGAACAGGGGGATGTACTATCTGCGCCCTTACACACTAGAGCCACTACAGCGTTACCACTGCCAGCGGTATGGTCACCACCCCACCATCTGCAATTGCCCTGCAGTGTGTGGCATCTGCAGCAGTGCACATGACACCGAGGAGTGTCTGGCGTGGTTCAGGGAGAATTAACCAGTAACCTCCCGATGCCCCAGCTGTGCAGGGTCTCTTCATGTGTGGCATCCCAGCTGTCCTGCGAGGTTGAAGAGGGTGATGCAGGGTCGGGAAGGGCAGGTTGCCTGGGTACGGAACCAGTAGGCCACCAGCGCAACTCCGGCTCCCCCAGGCACTTTCGTCTGGGGACAGCAATGCCCTTCTGCTGCACCAATGCCATCACCCCTCGATGAGGCAGACTTCTCATCTTTGCCCTCGGCCTTCATTCAAGGCCAGACGTCTGTCGGGGTCCACCACCTGGCACAGCAGTCATCCCAGGGTCCCCCATCCAGCTCAGACCTACAGTATGTCCTCCCCCAGCTCTCACCCAGTTGGCCCTGCTCTTCTCTACAGAGGAACTCAAGATGCTGGGGACACAAATTGCAGTGGCTGTGGTGCAGGCCATCGTGGCAATCACAGGAACGCCCATGCACACGGAACCTGCTGTGGCCGTGGTCAGCCAGATCCTCGACAAGGCGTTCGAGAAGAAGTGGCAGCTCTATTCCCCCGCCCTTCCTTTCCCTCGCAGGACACCACGCCGAGCGTGGGAGCCCACGTCTTGGCCTTCACCTGTCCTTCCACCAGCCAATAAGGTGCCTCCCCTCCCTCCTACCCCCCCAGAGCCTCAGCTGATCCCGGCGGTGGTCACGGCAACAGACATGACCCCATTTCACATGGAGGAAGCCTCTCGGCTGGTGCTATCTGCCTACAAGACACCACCACCCACCTCCACATCCTCCAGTGGAACTGTTTAGGAGCTAGGAGTAAGCTCCCACTCTTACAGAAGGCAGCAATGAGGGATCACCCTCATGTCTTCCTGTTTCAGGAGACACTACTGCTGGAGCGGGCGGCTTTCCATCTCCCTGAATACACCACCCATCTCCTCCCTATGTTCGTGGCATCACGTGGGGATGTGCCATCCTGGTTCAGGACCCCCTTGCAACCACAGATTGTGACCCCCATCCTTTCTGTGGGACTGATGTGGAGGTACAGGGCATGGTTCTCCATCTGGCAACGTCGTTGCTAATGGTGTAAAATGTTTACCAAAGTTGCAGGGTGGAGGTGGGAGACCTGTTCTCCTAGGCTACCTCGGATCCTGTGTACATTGGGGGTGACTTCAACGCCCGCCATGCCCTTCTCTCCCTGCCGCTTCAGTCTAATGATGAAGGGCAGCACGTATCCTTAGTACTGGAGGAGATGGGTGGTGTCTCCTTCCTAAAGGACACTGCCAAGGCCACACACATCGATGAGGGATGCCTTGATTTGGCATTTGTGTCCTCCCCCCTCGTGGGCTTGACAACGTGGTCACTGCACCCTCACCTTGCAAGCAATCACTTTGCCCTTGAGGTCATTCTGCCAATGGCTTTGCTTCCGCCTCCATCACTCAATCTGCCACGGTGGGATCTCTGCAGGGCTTACTGGGCTGCTTTTGGCTGCATGTTAGCCGCTGCCATTGGGGTATCTCCTCCTGCCCCAGACCTTGAGAGTCAAGTGGATCAGGTAGCCTGTGCCTTCTCACAGACTGCCTCCCTCACTATCCCTCTGCAGAGATGATCCACGAAGTGCTACTGGGATGGCTGGGTCTATTGTGACAAGATCACAAAGCTGAACCACAGGCTAAATGCAAAGCACAAACATCAGTACCTGGTTGCTGAGAAGCACCACATCAAGAAGGAGGCTTGGGAAAGGTGGTGTAGAACCTTGGATTCTCATTCCACTCTCTGTGAGATCTGGAGGAGTATCTGGTCCATCTCTGATCCACATCCTCCTCACCTGCCTTCTCATCCTGACCCTGTTGCTGAGGCCAGCTGACTTGCACAGCATTTCACAGATCACTCTGCTTCCCACAGTCTCCCGCGGTCTGTCCGAGCCCTTCAGGCGCAGCTGTCCGCTTCATGCATCGTCGCAGTCCAGGCTGCCTGTGATAGGCCTGACCCTGCTGATTGTCCCATCACCAGTGGGGAACTTAGTAAAGCACTGCGCCAAGGGAGCAACACTGCGTCTGGGCTTGATGAGCTCACTTACTCCATTCTATCACACGCTGGAGATTGTGGTAGTGAGAGGCTCCTTGATCTGCTAAACCTCTCGTGGTCTGAGGGCCAGCTGTCTAGGTCATGGAAGACTGCTGTCATCCACCCGATTCCCAAACCTCACGATCCCACCGCCATGCACCCTATCTCCTTTTTTAGCTGTGTTGCTAAGGCGGAGGAGAGAATTGTGCCTGCTTGCCTCGCCTGGCATCTGGGACCACTGCACCTGAGGATTTATGCCTATCATCTGGGCAGGAGTGCCACTAACTGCCTGACATCCTTCCTCGGGGAGCTACGAGGTGGACGGGGGTTGGCGGTCTTCCTTGACCTGGAAAAAACCTTTGAGCTGACTAACCCTCTTGTCATCCAGGCAGCCCTAGCGGCATGAGGAGTGGGAGGAAGGCTCTTGTCATGGGTGAGTGTCATTTCCTCGACCGTGTGGGGGGTCAGATTCCAAGGGAGGCTTTCCCCATTTCATCTTCATGGCAAGGAAGCGTCTTGGGCCTCTTACTTTTTAACATGCTGGTGGAGGGGTTACTGACTGTAAAGTATGGTCCTGGTGTTCCACCGCTCTGCTATGCAGACATTTTGGCACTGGCTTTCTCGAGGAGGGACTGCATCACCCAGGCACCTATTGCTCTGTCCAGGCGGCATGCCGGGTGCTGCGACCTCAGGTTGAAGGTCAACCTTGAGAAGACTAAGTGCCTCCCTTTTGGTCTCCACCCTCTGGACTATCCACTGCTGTTTTGTGGCCACAGTCTCAGGTTTGTCACGCTCCACCAATATCCGGGAGTCTTCTTTGACAGCAGACTAACCTTCACCAGACACGTTTCCACTCTCCAATACCTCTCCCAACGGAGTCTCGGAGCATCTTACAGCGATCTCAGCACATTCTTCACACATGCTATTTGCTCCCTTGTGGACTACACTGCAGTCTGCCTCACTAACCTCGTCTCATCTTCCATATGTTCTCTGGAAGTACTCCAGAACGATGCACTGAGGGTTATGCTGGTTGCTCCCCACTGGACCAGGCTAGACAATACATCGTATAGCATTGCGTGTGACTGCGGTAACACACCACATGACACGATGCCAGCCCCAACTCCCTGTCTCTGCTCTCCTGTGGCATCTACTGGGCAGGCCCCCTGACCTGCTACCCCAACCTAATTGGGCTGAGACCACAGCTGCTCTCATTCACAGCTTGGGCATGGAGCCGGAGATGTGCAGGGATCCCAACATGCCTTGCCCGGGATATCTTGCTCCGGCTGCCTGGGCCCCTCCTTCTTTTATAGTTTTATATCCCACCATGGACAAACTGCGCCACTCCTTTCAGTAGCCATCGCCATTGGCACATGGCAGTTCATGCCAACTCCCTCTCCTCTCTTCAGCGCCTGGAGACATTTCCCTGGGAGACCACATGTTTTTGCTCACATCGATTTACACAGATGCATCCCTCATCCAGCAGCGGGGTGGCTCAGTGATTTTTCACTGGGTCCCTGGGCATGTGGGGATTGCAGGAAATGAGCTTGCGGATGCAACCGCTCGGTCTGCTAGCTTGCTCCCAGACATTACTTTTCAGCTCCGCCTTAGTGCCCTGCATATTCTCTCGGTGGTGGCCAGCACTCTTCGAAGGCTCACTAGGGAAGACCACCAACTCTGTATCACTGAGGGCTCTCGGTTTGCTGCCTGGTATGCTGCAGCCTCAACCTCCTACCCCCATCTTCATTCCGCCAGGCTTACCTTATCATCTCATTGTCAGGCTCCAGTGGTTGCGCATGGGGTTTCCATACTATAGTCAGATTCCAGGCTTGGAATTTGAACAATTGTAATGTCACCTCTGCAATCCAGACTTTTACGTGCTCAAAAGGGCAGAAATCAAGTCACTAGTGATGACCGCTGTGTGCTGGATCGGTCAGAAACTCAGATTGATGGAGACTCTCTCCCATTAGTGGCCTCTTCGGTTGCGTTTATTACTTCTCAAGTGGTCAAGTTAAGAGTGGTAGCATGACAAAATGATGGGGTCAGTCTCCAACTCGGCCAACCCAAGCCCAACTTTTGCAGTTTCCCCCAAAAATGCTTCTAAGGTTACACATTAACAAACTACTAGTTAAGCACTATACCACCAGTTCTCAAGAGTTATACAAACAATAAAGTTCGAGTGGGAGGAAATGTGTATTAACAAGATCAAAAGAAAGATAGAAATCTTTCCCAGCTACTTGCTTTACAGATTAAACTTGAATCAGTTGGCACGTTGTTAATATATATATATATATATATATATATATATATATATATATATATTGTCCTAATATCAAATCCACAAAACTTAGCTCTTTTGTCCCAGTCCAATGTGTTTCTTCATAATATTCCCTCTGAGTACACAGTTCACTGGTCCAATCTTCTCATATTCCCGACCTTGACTTCCACACTGGGACCTTGACTCACTCACTGCGACTGACCTCCACACTTCGACTTTGACTTACTCACTGGTACTTCAATCTCCACACTTGGACCCGCTAGAAGTTAATATGTATAATGAATAACTATTCTCCCCAATGCAAGTAATCCCTTCACATGATCAAGAGTGTCTCGTGATAAAGAAACATGAGTTACATCACTCGGTATCTCAATTAATAACAGAATAACACATGGCACTACAGATACGTAGGTCTGTGCGAAATAATATTTATTGTAGTGATAACAAAGAAGAAAAAGTACTATAACAAATACAGTAAGCATGAATAATTTTAACTCTAACCATGAAAATCATCATTGCATCGTTATCATTTTGCCTCACAAAGTAACTACGTGAACATTAACTCACAACTAACACAGTCCCAATAAGTACTGAATTGCAAAGTCATCCCAACACATTAATAAATAATTCGCAATTCCAGGGCACCTGATACTTGGCCCACAAAAATCACACATTTGAAGCTCAGACAGAACTCTGCTTCATATCTACTTTATCATAGTTACACACCAACTAATAGTATAAAATACAGTACACAAATATATGGGAAATACCTCACTATTCAGCTCACGGAATACCAGAGTGGTGAGTGGGAAACTCGGGACTCGCTCTTCCCATGGTTAATGGCATCACCGCATCACCTCGCGTGACCTTTACACACTTTCTGAGAAACGACAACACTTGATACTACCCCGAGTCTATTTCTCTATTTTCGTCACTATTATCATTCGTGGGATATCACTATTCACGCTTCAACATATCAGTCATAAACATCGTCAAATTACTTACATAATTCCTTGGGGGGGGGGGAGGATGTCAACAGTATCGACCACCCGTCACATATCACGGCCAGTGAGCGAGTGAAACACCAGTCTACTCGTGGTGGAAAGGGGGAGGGGGGGATGATGGCTTACACAATTTAAAATTTTCATTATTATAGACTCGTGATAGACTCAATGTGATGCCTCTCCCCTTACAATCGATTACCCGAAAAATAATGACATTCTCTAGTAACAATAATTACTCACCAACACCTCTCTCTTTATACTTGCATCGAAAAAACAATGAAAATCATCGTGCATCACACCACTTGGCACATGCGTACATTATGCTGGATTACGTGACCAAGGCACATATTCCTTCTCACTCGAGTTTTCATATTATAGACTTACTATTAGTAAATTACAGTAGGAAAAAAAATGACTTAGCAACTAGGTACCTTAATCTATGTTCTGATCATGTCCGCATGGCAACAACCATACCCTGGCCACACTCTCTCACTAAACTGAACTTTTGATCATATATAATGAACTAGATACAACTCATTATCACTTCCGGTCACTACATCCGCCCACGGTTAGGGGAAACCAAAAGTTCAGGTGACTGAACCTGAACTCCTCGAAAATACCCAGTACCCATATTTAACAAACTCTGTATGTAAATTCACCTACTTGACCAGTCTCCCTCAATACTGATACTGTGGGGTGTTCCACACGCTCCTTGCTTGTGAGGGGAAACCAATCTACACGCCTCCAAAACACCAGCCAATGTGTCCTATGCTGTGACTGTGGGATATTACTTAAGCTCCATGCTCGAGAACATTCGGCGGTTATCATGTCCTCAAGGAAAAAAAAAAAAAATCCTCTACCACAAGTAAATTTTCTTATGTTACTCACAATATGCAACTGACGATATGTCACTCGCCAGGTATATTTCTCACAAGGAGAATGCCCTGCTACAAGGAGAAATTTTGGGCTTAGCTAAGAGTAACACGAGCCACTCCACTGCTTTCTGTCCAGAGAGACCGAGCGAAACCTACCTACCTCTCCTAACATGCGAGAACCCCATAGGTCAACTTCCCCAAGCCCTACAGAGAAACTGGAAACTTTTCCTCTCTCTCTGAGCAATCCTATACTGCAATTTGGGTATTGCATACACTTGGCACCCGAGATTCTCAAAGCAAGTAGGAAACCTCCAGGTGCAGACCTTCAGGTAGAACTGCCCCTCACATGTACAGTTCCCTAACTCTGGAAAAAAAAAAAAAAAGTCCTAACCGTGAGAGCTCATTTTCCCTAAGCCTAACAATCTAACCTAAAGAAAAAAAAGAATCGAGGTAAGGCAAGAACGACGGTCTATACACTGTGGTGCACTCGATTTGACAAACACGCAGCTTCCAAGCCTCATCTCTACAAAAGCTGGACATATCCTAAACAACTACTCAACCCTATTGACTGACCCAAAATTACAACCCATAGGTACTGGTAGAAAAGATAAATACATAGGTACAGTCCGGAGAGACATGGAAGAGCATACTTGACTCCATGTTCCCAGCCAGTTAAGGCAAAGACAAGACGTACTCAGAGAAAAAAAAAATGAGTATATAAAATATATACAGCCATACACCCATCATCTACGTGTACTGCAACCTCTCAGGCGGTCTCCAGGATCTTACACTAGGCAGTATCCCCTCCTCTTCCTCACTGGTCAAAAACTTGTGATCCACAGTACTCAATGAGGCATCTCTCTCAACATATCTTTTGATCTTTTCAGCTGCGCTACTCAAGATAGTGCCATCAAACACATTTTCTAACTCATAGGCACTACCCTGATCAATAACTTTGACAATCTTGAAAGGACCCTGCCACTTTCTATTTAGCTTTGATGCTGTACCAGGCAAGCACTCTTCGACAAAGATCCAAAATAATTCACCTGCTTCTAGAGAGTCATTCCTACATGCCTCATTTGCCCTGTTAAGGTATTCTGCTGTCATCTGACGTTGTGTCTCTTTGAGTATCTGTTTGACCTCTATTTTCTCTACACAGTCTTCATCAGTGGGCAACTGCAAATCTCCTACCTTGCGATTTGAATAATGTCCATTAAAAGCAAAGAATAGTGATATACCTAGAGACGTATCCACTGCTTCATTCAACGTTTTCTCAGTGTCGCACAGGTGCATGGGCCACGTATTCGGGTGTGCTTGGCTCAAGTTTGCCAGTACTGTCTTTAAGGTCCTATGTGCTCTCTCAATAACTGAATTTCCTTGGGGATGGTAGGGTAGACAGAATCCTTGCTTAATCCTGGCTCTCCTACAAAAATCTCTAACGCTGCACTGGTGAATTCTCCTCCATTGTCCATGCTAACTACCTGCGGCCTGCCATACCTACAGATGTCCTTCTTAAATTCTTCAACTACGGCTTGGGTGGATTTTGTACGAATGGGGTAGATATGCAGATACCTAGAAAAATGGTCTACCACTGTGAGACAATACCTGTGACCACTTCTACTATTATGCAAATCTATGAGATCTATCGCAACCCTCTGACCATTATCATCTCATTCATTCATTGCCAGACGCCATGTATCCCAGACGGGGTGGCCAAGGGCTTAGAGTTAATTGTTTTACAGGGAGGGGCACCAATCCTTCACCAACCCCACTTGACACGTAGGGATGCCAACTGCTGGTGGTAATTCCTTAAAATGGTGCACAATTTTCCTGTGACCCTTGAACTCCTGACATGACTTGCATGATTTAACAAAATGTCGCACATCGGTCAGTAGAGATGGCCAATAGAAAAACTGTCTTGCCTTGGCTACCATCTTGCATTCTCCTATGAACAATTGAACAGGCAATAGCAAATAAAGACTTGGGTACTACCAGGCACAACCTCAACTTTCCCATTTCTTCTCGTCGGACATACAGAATCTCCTCGTTCATTTCGAAAGCGTAAGTCGGACAATTACCAGACAACTTCCTGGGTAACTGACCTCCTTCTAAATACTGAATTACCCGCCTCCACCTTGGGTCTGCTCTCTGGGCTTCCCAGACCTTGTCTACAGTAAGGCCCAGCCACCAAAATTCTGCATTAGATTGGGTTATATCTGAGGCCTCCTCGATTGCTCCTACTGGTCTACTCAAAGCATCTGGGACATAATGATTCGTGCCCTTATTATACTTTATCACAAAATCGTAGTCTCTCATCTCCAACAAATAACGCGACATACATGGGCATTTAGTCTTTTTCTTAACGATGGTTGTTAATCGTCTAGTGGTTAATGGTCTATCGTCAGTAACGATGGAAAATGGTTTGTACCATAAATAGTGGCTGAAAAATCTAAACACACTCACTACTGCCATAGCTTTCTTGTCTGTTACTGAGTGTCTTTTTTCTGTCAGGGTAAGTTTCTTTGAAAAGTATCCAATAGGTCTCAGATCTTTCTCACCCTCCAGCTGCATAAGAGCTCCGCTAATGTGTGAGTCGCTAGCATCTGTGTGTAACTCGAATGGTTTAGTTAAACTTGCCTTTACTAGTACTGGAGCTGACACTAACTTTCGTTTAAGAATTACGAATGCATTCTCACACTCCTCTGACCATTCAAATTTTGCGTCCTTCCTAAGCAAATTAGTGAGAGGACTGGCAGTGGCAGCAAAGTCGGGAATGTATTTGCGATAGAAATTACACATGCCCACAAAGCGTCTCACTTCCTTAGCCTTCATTGGTCGTGACATCTGTTCAATAGCTTCAAGATTCTTACTGTCAAGGCGTACTCCTTTCTCCGACACTACATGTCCCAAGAACTTAATTTCTCGCTTTATGAAAGAGCATTGACTAACATTCAGCTTCATTCCAAACTCGGTTAATCTTCCAAAGGTAATCTTCAGTCGGCCTACCATCTGATTGAAAGAGTCTGCCCAAATCACAACATCGTCTAGGTAGTTACAGCACCAACCTTCTCTAACTAAAGGGGCTAACACTTGCTGCATTTTCCTCGTGAAAATAGCTGGACTCACAGACAATCCAAAAGGTAAGCGCTTGTATCTGAACAAATTAACTCCATCAGAAAAAGTTGTCAAGTCTCCAGAGCTCTCATCCAACCAAACTTGGAGGTAGGCGTCTTTCATATCAAGAGTACAGTAAAACTGTTTCCCAGTGTTTTCCTCTACTAATTGGTCTAATCGGGGTAAGGGTTGGATATCTATCTTGACCTTCTTATTAAGAGCCTGATAATCAATACACATCCTTTTATTGCCGTCCAGCCTGCTGACTAACACTATGGGGGCTAAATATGCAGCGTTCGATTCCTCAGTCACATCCTTTTCAGTTATCTCCTCAATCATCTCGGGAATTATCTTCCTTGCTTGGTCAGGATGTCGATACAAGGGCATACGTATGCGTTCAGAGTCGATGGTATGCATGTGGGCTTCAAGTACTTTAAGGGTGCCAATTTCCTTTGGACCAAGAATGAACAGTGCTTGATTATCCAATATCAACTTTCTCAACTTGTCCCTCTGTGACTGAGACAAATGTGTCCACTTCAGCCCTCTGAGAATTGAATTAAGCGCTGCACGTCGGTCACTCCCATCATGTGCCTGATCCATGTGTGGTGGCAAAGCATTATCGACATGAACTATTAGTGCCACAAGGTCACCTTCTGCCTCGCCTACTGGTTGCACTAATTCAAGTGGACTTCTGTCCTGTTCATTGGGCCTAAGATAAGTAATATTTGACTCGTCAGCAACATGGTACGTCCTCAACACTTGTCCTGGGTTTAGCTTCACTGGTCCCTTGGTTACACTGGCAATGGGTAAATAGCTTGTTCCATTCCCATTAACTCTCATGCAACAATTTGGTGCTAATGAAGCTTTACCCTTGGCCCTCTGAAATTTTCTAACATATAAGGCATCTCCGGGTTTTCTGTCTTTCAACGCAATGGGTACTGACATAAATGTCTGTGCAGGTACCACAGTCCTACACTTCACTTGTACTAGCTCTCCTTCTGCCTTTCTCGTATGGTTAGTCTGGAACTTTATTCTGTTCGCTGTCTGGCAAAGCTTATTTCAGACCTCGTACCGCTGACCACCCCAATGTATCACTTGACCTTCACCATCCCAAGTGAAAATCGCTCTACCAATTAAGTCCGCATCCATGAGCACTTCAGTTGACAAATAATAGTCTGGGACCACTACAAATCACTGCACTATGCCTGTCTCAGGGGCAATATGCACTACTGATGAAACCTGGTCAACAACAGTTAACTTATGGTTGGATACTGAATGCAATGAACATCGGCACTTGCTAATCTTTAATCCTAATCTTTTTGCTGTACTTTTTTTCATCAATGTTGCTACACTACCAGTATCTACAAAAGCTGAAACCTGATCCTAAAATCAAGCGTATCACTCGAGTGTCTACTTCACCTTGAACTTTTTGGACTTCCTTCACCTCACCATCTGAAAGGTTCTGACAGCTCTCATTCTGTTCTACATCCTGTACGTTACACATGACATAACTGGAAGCCTGCATTACCTCAGGGGCCCCTAGTCATTCCCTAGGTCAGCGTTTCTTAACCTGGGGTGCTAGCACCTCAGGGGATGCTGAAGTCAATTTTAAGGGGTGCTGGAAAATGCAGCATGTACTGGTTTTGGTTAGTTGTGGCATCGTTGATATTTTATTTTTGGAGAACGTATAAAATAAATTGTCAAGGAGTACTTTACTTTATCCTTGTAGTAGTGTAGTAAATGTAGCAGTGTAGCAACTGTAGTCCCAGTAACCAGATGTAAGGGGGTGCTGGACTGTGTGGCCTTACTGTAGGGGATGCTGAGGTCGGAAAAGGTTAAGAAATGTCGCCCTAGGTGGTTGGGAGTCTGGATGTAACTAAGAATCCTGCTGTGGGAGGGGACTAGCTGTTGCGGGAGGTGTACTTGGCATGCTTCTCTCCTGTTTTCTACTCAAGTAAGGTCTACCACGGAATCCCTCATGTCCCCTTCTGGAGTTAGCTTTCAAGTAATCAAAACAACTTCCCCGCTCTGGTTTCCTTGGGCAACTTGCCCAATCATGCTTACTGCCATTTGAACACCCACAAGGCCACATCATAGGTCTAGGTGTAAAGGATACCTCACTTACGGTTACTCAAGTCACTGGACAAGCATTGTCACTAACAACTGGAGGTGTGATTCTAGTAGGGGTTGGAACATAACATCAGACCCTTATTCATCCACAGCTTTTGCCTCTCTACACTACTGTCTGTAACCCCTTTCTCTCGTTCAGAAATATAGGTCTCCTCCATTCCTAGATCTTTAAACAACTCTAATTGTTCCCTAACTTCCTGTGGTACATTAAGTAGCACAGCTTTCTTCCACAACTGCTCCACATTGGGAGGGTTAATATGGGGATGTTCTCTACTAATTGCCCTAAAGTTACTCTTGAACTATCTAACAAATCTCTTAGGTGGATCTTCAAAGTTATACTCCATTTGGGCAAGCTTGCAAAATGCATCAGCGATCCCTTCTGGACCTCTGAACTGTTGCAACAATGACTTAATGTTCCCACAAGTACCACCTGCCTCACATAAGTTTAACTCTCCCAGAGCATATATACTCAACTCTGTGTCCATATGGGTGAGTGCTACCCACCTTCTGCTGTGCTAAGTTAGCAGTCACTGATTCCACCTGCATCAAAAAGTGATCCACCAGGGTCCTAGTATGAAGACCATACATTTCACTCATCCTAAGGACGTCAACATCCTCGCACTCTAGTACTACCGAATTTCCCTGATAGCCCTGCATACCTCCCACAGGCAAATTTGACCACTGTGGAGTTGACTGCCTAAATGGATTTTCAGACTTCATGGGGGTAGATTGTGATGGGCCTCTAACCTTGGTCGGGGTGAGTCCGGATGGGCTTAACATGTCTTCCAATGCTCTAATACGCTCAAAACACTCATCAACTGCGGATGGTTCCTGTTTCACACCTACTCCCTCAGGCATCTCAGACTCATTGTCAATTAATTTTTCAACACGGGACTCCATCATGAATTATACAAAAGTGAGCAACCCCAGGAGGTGAATGCTCAACTAGTAAAATCCCCAACTGCAACACCAAGATAGTACACACTACAAATACACATACCTTATAATTCTACATATAATGCCAAGTACATATACCTTTGAGAACTGGGAGATGAGCTATTACCATAATTAGATGTAACAATAATCATCTAAATAACCTCTCAATTATTGCTTGCAAGTTTAATTACCCTCACATTAATTGGCCATCCCAACGCTGAGCCACCACTTGTACTGTCACCTCTGCGATCCAGACTTTTACGTGGTCAAAAGGGCAGAAATCAAGTCAATATACCCATTTTTTTTTTAGTGAGGCGAAGATGCATTTGACAGATTGATGATGAGTGGCTGAATGCAACATGTCCACAAAATAATTTCTAACCCAGGTTTCCCCCTCAGATACTTGTTGTCAGTTAATAATGCTAGATTATTAAGTAATATTGCATTCAGCCAGTCATCACCAGTCTGTCAAGTGCATCTTTGCCTCGATAAAAAAAACTGAGTATAGTGATGACCACTGTGTGCTGGAACGGTCGGGAACTCAGATTGACGGAGACTATCTCCCACTAGTGGCCTCTTCGGCTGTGCTTATTACTTCTAAGTGGTCAAGTTAAGAGTGGTAGCATGCCAAAATGATGGGGTCAGTCTCCAACTCTGCCAACCCAAGCAAAACTTTTGCAGTTTCCCCCAAAAATGTTTCTAAGGCCACACATTAACAAACCATTAGTTAAGCACTATACCACCAGTTCTCAAGGGTTATACAAACAATAAAGTTCGAGTGGGAGGAAACGTGTATTAACAAGCCCAAAAGAAAGGTAGAAATCTTTCCCAGCTACTTGCTTTACAGATAAAACCTGAATCAGTTGGCACGTTGTTCAATATATATATATATATATATATATATATATATATATATATATATATATATGGTCCTAATATCAAATCCACAAAACTTAGCTCCTTTGTCCCAGTCCATTGTGTTTCTTCATAATCGTCCCTCTGAGCATACAGTTCACTGGTCCAATCTTCTCATATTCCCGACCTTGACTCCACACTGGGACCTTGACTCACTCACTAAGACTGACCTCCACACTTCGACTTTGACTCACTCACTGGTACTTCAATCGCCACACTTGGACCCGCTAGAAGTTAACATGTACAATGAATAACTATTCTCCCCAATGCAAGTAATCCCTTCACATGATCAAGAAAGTCTCATAATAAAGAAACATGAGTTACAACACTCGGCATCTCAATTAATAACAGAATAACACATGGCACTACAGACACATAGTTCTGTGCGAAATAATACTTATTGTAAGGATAACAAAGAAGAAAAAGTACTATAACAAATACAGTAAGCATGAATAACTTTAACTTTAACCATGAAAATCATCATTGCATCGTTATCATTTTGCCTCACAAAGTAACTACGTGAACATTAACTCACAACTAACACAGTCCTAATAAGTACTGAATTGCAAAGTCATCCCAACACATTAATAAATTATTCACAGTTCCAGGGCACCTGATACTTGGCCCACAAAAATCACACACTTGAGGCTCAGACAGAACTCTGCTTCATATCTACTTTATCATAGTTACACACCAAATAATAATATAAAATACAGTACACAAATATATGGGAAATACCTCACTATTCAGCTCACGGAACTCCTGATCAATGAACGGGAAACTCGGGACTCACTTTTCCCATGGCTAATGGCGTCACCGCGCGTAACCGTAAACACTTCCTGAGGAACGACAACACTTGATACTACCCCGAGTCTATTTCTCTATTTTCGTCACTATTATCACTCGCGGGATATCACTATTTGCGCTTCAACATATCAGTCATAAATATCGTCAAATTACTTACATAATTCCTTTGGGGGGGGGGAGGATGACGACAGTACCGACCATCCGCCACATATCACGGCCGGTGAGTGAGTGAAATACCAATCTTCTCGTGGTAGAAAGGAGGAGGGGGGATGATGGCTTACGCAATTTAAAATTTTCATTATTAAAGACTCGTGATAGACTCAATGTGATGCTTTTCCCCTTACAATCAATTACCCGAGAAAAATGATATTCTCTAGTAACAATAATTACTCACCAACACTTCCCTCTTTATACCTGCATTGAAAAAACAATGAAAATCATCGTGCATCACACCACTTGGCGCATGCATACATTATGCTGGATTACGTGACCAAGGCACATATTCCTTCTCATTCGAGTTTTTATATTATAAAGAGACTTAATACTAGTAAATTACAGTAGAAAAAAAAATAACTTAGCAACTAGGTAACTTAATCTATGTTCTGATCACGTCTGCATGGCAACAACCATATCCTGGCCACATTTTCTCACTAAACCGAACTTTTGATCATATAAAATGAACTAGATACAACTCATTATCACTTCCGGGCACTACACCATGTCACCATTGCCTGACACGTTTTGCTCAGCCCTCTGCCACAACTTTCTGGATTGCCTAGTCACATTTCTGCTCCGTGCTCAGCCAGATGGGAGTTCTGCTCGTTCTGGCAACGCCATTACAGATGCGGCAAGGGCAGTTGGCAGTACATCCTTCCCTGTACTTTTACAATGGTTATGGATTACCCTTCCCCTTGATAACTGTCCACCAACACCGAGAATGTCTTAGGACACTCTCCTGTGATTTTTTTTTTTTTTTTCGAGGTTCAATTGATGTGACTATCTCTGACGGGCTCTAACTTTGCCTGTGCCCCCACAGGTGTGGGGCAAATATTAATAAACAAACAAATATTACCAATTACTGCATTACCAACAACAAGAACCACACAGATAGTATAATATCTGTGACTTACACATGCTGTAAGGGAGTAGACTGTAGCACCAGTCGAGCATGGCAGTACTTGCAAGGTGGTTGGAAAGCTGATAATAGGGAGAGCTGGAGCTCCCGTTTCATCAGCCCTCGGGACTAGTCCCTGACCATCCCCCTTTGCTGAACTTTTTCAGTGTTTCAGTAACACAAAGAGTAGGCCAGCATGCTCCCCAGTACAAGTTTCTCTAACTGTCAACTCCAAATTGCATGCACATTACGCACTACACTTCTTTTTCAAAACTACAAAAGAGAAATGACATCTAATAACAAAGCCTTGGAGTTCCCGAGGGGGGAACCATAATTGCCCCCACCATCTGCCCCTCTCCCAATGACGACTCAACGATCTGCCTAGAACACTGTTTGACTCACCTCTTCATTTCTGCAACATTCCTTGCCTTTTCTCTAACTTTCTCTCTGTTGAGAACCACCTCACTTTCTCTAAACCTCACATTCTCTAAACCTCACTTTCTCTTCATAACTGAGACTCAGCTGTCTGAGGCAACTGACAGCAAACACTTTTCTGTTACCTCCTACTTTCTCTATACTCATTTCAAAGCCAAAGGTGGCTGTTGTGAATGTGTGTGCAATTATCTTGCCCTAGTGTTCCTGGACTTGATTCTTCTGATTTCTCTACTCTCTGGCTTCGGGTTTCCTGTCACTCTCTGACAAAATATATCTGTGCTGTTTATTTATTCCCTAAATCTGCTGACTGAAAAATTCTTCAACTATCTTACTTCTATGATGGAACACATCCTATCCATTCCTCCTTTCTCTGAATCCTCCATTCTAGGAGATTTCAGTGTTCCTCACCACCTTTGACTCTCCACTGATCCATCTGGTGTATAAGCCGACATCTTTTCTATCATTAATGACCTAGTGCAGCTTGTACAGTACCCTATCTGTATCCCTGACTGCCTTGGAGAGAGCTCCAACATACTTGCCCTCTTCCTTACAACAAATCCTTCTTACACTGTTAATCTTTCCTCTCCATTGAGCTCCCCCAATCACACCCCTATTACCTTAACCTGTCCTATCGCTCTGGTATGGCCAGTGGACCTTCCAAAGAAATGTCATTTGTGGCACTTTGGAAATGCTGATTGGGAGGCCCTCAGGCAGTACTCCTTTGATTTTTCCTGGAAAAATTATTGCTTCCATGCCGGGAGCCATCTGATTGTGCTTTGAGCATTACGGAGGTTGCTCTCGGGCATGGAAGTTTACATTCCTTTCTCATATCCCCTGAATAATGCAAGAAAGCCTCAGTTTAATCACGCTTGTTCTAATGCTGTCCACAATAAGAAGAAGGCCTATAAAATGTACCAGAGCCAGCCAATCCCTGAATCACATCTTTCTGTTTCTGCCCGGAATCGTGCTAAGTCTGTTTTTCACCCTGCTAAAAATAATTTCATCCGTGCTAAATGCTCTCAACTCTCCAACTTGAATTCTTCCCGCTTCTTCTGGCTCCTTGCCAAAAACCTTTCTAACAACTTTACCTCATCATCCTTCCCTCTAATTTTTTTACTCTGATGGCTATGTAGCTATTTCTTCTACTGATAAAGCAGATCTCATCTCTCAGACTTTCTTCTCCGATTCCATCTTAGACGATTCTGGTGCTGTTCTTCCATCACTTCTCCCCTCTGACTTCCTCATGGCTGACATAAAAATTTTTTCAGTTGATGTATTTTCTGACATCACTGGCCTCAGTACTAATCAGGCATATGGTCCTGATGGACTCCCTCTGGATGTCCTCAAGAACTGTGTTTCTGTGTTTACACCCTGCCTAGGCAAACTATTTTGCCTTTGTCTATCAATTTGTACCTTTCCTTCTTGCTGGAAGTTTGCTTCCAATCAGCTAGTCCCAAAGAAGGGCGACCATTCCCACCCCTCTAACTATCGCCCAATTGCTTTAACCCATTCACTGCATCAGTATTGGTTTACATGTACAGTCGCCAGCATAAATTCGCGCAAGTCAACTCGTGTGATGTGCGTCCTTTTGTCTGGCAACAGTGTAACGGGACTAGTTGCCATATAGACTTTTATACACTTTAAAGACGTGTTTTTAAGAAGTGGTACTACTGCCTAGAGTACAATATTCTGTATTCCGTCTGTGATTAGTATAAAAAAGTGCAAAAGGATGTTATGGAACAACATATGAGCGTAATATTCTGGTATTCCTCATTAAAACGGTGTCTAAGCTCACTTCCCCTCTCTCCCCCTTAATCCTGATGTCTCCCCACCCTCCCTCTCCCTCCTACCCCCCTCCCACATTCACGCCTTTCCACTTTCTCCTCTCCCACCCTCTCTACCTTCATTCATTAATCCACGGCACTGACTTGACTGGTGCATCGCAATTCTCTTGATTGTTTACTAAACCCAGCCCGTCCTGTTCTCAGTTGCACGCAATACTTTATTAAAACTAACTGTATCCAATGATAATTATCAATATTCATTACCGTTTGAGTCCCATTCTCACCCTCCCCGTCTTCTTCCCACTCCATTTATTCCAGTTGTCATTCTTTTCTCCACCCCTTGCCACTACCAACAGCCGCTAGATACAGAAACCTTTAAGGTCTCGTTCTTGTGATGTATTCCTTACTGTTTATTTATTTATTTTTTTTTGAGTGAGCCTGGCAGACGGTGGCTATTACTTCATTAGGCGAAATTAAAAAACATTCGTGCCCTTTCCTCCTACGTGTCTCTCTGTCTTTCCAGGGGAAATGTTCCCATTCTCCTCACACTGTTCACTGAATCATGAAGCTGTATCCGAACCAATGTTTCGAATTGCTCCAGCATGTTTGGAGTAGAGAGTGGGAGAAAAAGACTGTGGCATGGCAAGAATCTCACGAATGTAGAGGAGCAAAAAGGTTCCAGGAATAGACATGAAATAGAGAATGCGATTCATTACGTAGGTTAGCGCCGTGAATAAAATAAGGTAGACATGGTGCGGCGAGAGGGGGGTGGAAATGAAGGAGAGGTAGAGTGGGGAGGGACATGGGATGGGTACAGGGGAGAGAGCAGAAATTTCATCATTCCACAACATTCTCCTGTCGTCTTCTGCACATTTTTATGCAAATCAGATATAAAGAATATTGCATTCTGGATTATTTATAGTACTAATTCCTACAAACACGTCTTTAAAGCATATAAAAGCCTATGTGGCAACTAGTTCCCATACATTGTTGCCAGACAAAACGACCCATATCACACGAGCAGGCTTGCAGCGAATTTGTGCTGACGACTGTACATCCTGTGTGCGGCAGTTTTCAAACATTTAGAAAAAAAATAGAAAAAAAAGTAATATTGTCAAAAGATAGAGAAAAAAAATCCCGAGTTCAAGTTCAATGGTATATAACACAATATAGCAAACAAACAAATTACCTCTGATACAGGTCTCTGAAGTAATAAATATTCCCTATGCGGTGGTGCCAGGCGAACGATGCATTATGCTTGCACTGTATTGTCAGTGTCAATCTTGCGATCAGATAAGGTGTAAGTCAGCATCTAAACCATCATTGTCATCATCTAACAATGTATCACTATCATTACTACTCTCATCCAGAGATTTCATTCAATATTTGCTTGGGCTACTGCTGGCGGCGGCATGGAGAAGATTTCATACCCTTACCTTCGGCATTTTGTAGGTAACTGAGCTGAGCTCTGTACTGTACCTCGAAAAAATGTATAATCTATGTATGGCAATATTCTAAAGGGTGCCATGAATTGCTAGCTGATTTATTTCATGCCATTTCTGACGGCAGAATTTTTGAATGAAGGAAATCATATATGATAACGCTGCAGTGAGAGCCATTTGGACTCAGATATATATGATACAGCCGCAGTCAGTGGGTTAACACCCTGTGTCTTAAAAGTTTTAGGGTCTATTCTTAACAGAAAATTTTTAAAGCATCCTTCCTATCATAACCTTCTTTCTGATCGTCAGCATGGGTTCCGTCAGGGGCGCTCCACTGGCAGTCTTCTTACCTACCTTTCAGACTCCTGGTCATTCTCCCTTCGGGACTTTTGCAAAAGCTTTGCCATTGCACTTGACATCTTAAAGGCTCTTGCTTGCATCTGGCATAAATCTTTAATTTCCAAACTGCCTTCCTTCCATCTGTGCCTTCTTCTATGGTTTCCTTTCTGGTCATTCTATAGCTGCTGTTGTAGACGGCCATCGTTCTTCTCCTAGATCTAGCAACAGTGGTTTTCCTCAGGGGCTCTGTCCTTTCACCAACTCTCTTCGTTCTATTCATCAGTGACCTTCTAAGCTGTACATCTAACCCTATCCATTCATATGCTTATGATTCCACCTTTCACCTTTCCATTTGGGTCTCATAACGTCCATCTCAGCAGTTAGTTCAACAAACAAGCGATGAGGCTATGGCACATTTAATGTCTGACTTGGGTCATATCTATGACTGGGATAAAAATAATCTTGCTTTTTTTAATGTATCAAAGACTCAGTGTTCCTCAGGTGTCCTCAGGGCTCTATCATTTCACCAACTCTCTTCGTTTTATTCATCAGTGATCTTCTAAGCTGTACATCTAACCCTATCCATTCATACGCTGATGATTCCACCCTTCACATTTCCATTTGGTTCTCACAACGTCCATCTCAGCAGTTACTTCAACAAACAAGTGATGAGGCTATGGTGCACCTAATGTCTGACTTGGCTTATATCTCTGACTGGGGTAAAAATAATCTTGCCATTTTTATTGCATCAAAGACTCAATCCTTACACCTATCAACCTGACAAGTCTTCCACAGGAGTACCCACTAATGTTAAAAAATATCCAGGATAATCCTGCATCGTCCTTGAACATGCTTGGGGTTCATTTACTCGTGACTTATCTTGGAAAGATCATATTACGTCTTTTGTAAAATCTGCTTCCAAGAGATTACGTGTGCTAAGCCGACTCCTTGCCTTCTGTACCCCTGTGCATTTTTTGGCTTTATACACTGGTTTTATTCGCCCGTGTATAGTACAACTCTTTATGTGTGGGGAGGCTTCCCGCATACAGCTCTTCTCAACAGGGTGGAGTCAAAGGCTTTTCGTGTCATTAACTCTCCTCTTTGTACTAGCTCCCTTCAACTTCTGTCTCTTCACCACACTGTTGCATCATATCTCTTTTCTCTCGCTACTTCAGTGGTCACTGCTCCTCTGAACTGTTGTTTGCATCCCCCCACCTCTTCAATGGGTGCATAGCATCCGCCTAGCAACAAACTCTCATCCCTTTTCTGTCCAACTCTCTAATGCAAGAGTTAACCGTTACTTCCAGTTCTTCATTTATGCAGCATGTCAACTCTGGAACTGTCTCCTTCTGTCTGAATATCGTACTTCCTATCATCTCCAGTCTTTCATAGTGTATCCTGGCATCTCGAAATGAATGGATCTTGCATTTCGCTCGCTTTTGTTTGTTTGTTTTTCTTTGAAGGAACTGTTTGGGGGCTCTTGGCCTTTGGTTCCTTCTTCCTTACATAAAAAAAAATCATCTGACTTTGTCCTATGACCTTGTTGCCTGACCAGTTGTTCTTGAAGAAATATTGCTTCATCCTTCCCCTCAGTCTTTTCAAATTTAGTCCAAGTTAATATTTCGAGTTGAATGCCCTATGACCATGATCTTTGACTTAATCTTCTCAAAATCAAATATTTTCATTCGTGCCTGGCCCTCAGTCCTTTCACAGAGTTTGGTCCAAATCTTATCAGACTTGTTTTTGAAACTTTAATACTTACCTATGGCGTTGATCTTTGTTTTCCAAATAGAATCACTTAATTCTCGCATTGCCCACAGCTTTCTACTTAGTTAGGCCTAAATACTTAGGATTAAAACTGTTCACGTTGCTCTTGTCCTGTGACCCAGTGTTTGACGTACTGCTATCAAAACAATGAGTCAACTGCTGGGGAGACTCTCAACTCTACCAACGTGATTGATTTATCTATGATTAAAAACGAGTTATTTTGTTAATGCACTAAGATGGAATTATGCACACACACACACACACACACACACACACACACACACACACACACCACACACACACACACACACACACACACACACACACACACACACACTACTTATGCTGAAATGGTGAAAGTAAAGAAAGACTTGGAAACAAGGGTGGAAGAAAAAAGTATTAAAAAGGAAGTGAAAAGAATAATCCAAAACAATCCTAAGTTAGTCAGAGATTCAGTAGATATTAACAAATCTATAGTAATCACTGGTATAGAAGAGGAAGAAGTAAAAAACTAGATCTCAAGAGGCAAAAACGAGATAGCAAATGTAATGGGCATATTGAAAGAAGTATCAGAGGAAATCTGTAGTAAAGACATAAAGGAACACAAAAGGTTAGGGAAATATGAGAAAAGCAAGTCAAGACCCCTAAAGGTAACATTCCAGAGTGTAAACACCGTGGAGGAGATAGTAAAAAATGCAAAGAATCTTATGGAAAAAGAGGAGTTCAAAAATGTATGGATAAAAAGATGCCTAACACAAGAGGAACTGGAATTACTGAAAGAGAAGAGGGAGGAAGCAAAAACAAAAAAAATGAGGGAAGGTCAGAGGAGAAGAATACATATTTTTACAAAGTAATTGGATTACAGGTACGAAAGTGGTACATAAACAGGAGGGTATAAAAAGGAGGAAGGTAGTAGGACCAAATCATGACAAGCATATAAACAAAATGATTAAGTTGATGTACTCAAATGTGGATGGAATGGTATCTAAATTATTAGAGATGAATGATTATGTCAGAGAAAATGAACCACATATAATATGCCTAACTGAAACAAAATTAACACCAAGGATATCGAATGATATCTTAAACTTAGAGGAATATAATATATGGAGAAGAGATAGGAACTTTAAAAAAGAAGGAGGAATTATAATATTAACTAAGAAAAATCTAAAAGTCAAAGAAATAGAATTAGATATACCCTCACAAGTAGAACTGATTGCAGTAGAGATAAATACATCTGAAGGGAAAGTAATTGTAGCCAATTTGTACATGCCACCCAAATCAAACACATGGGAAAGAGACGAATATGAGGACCTGGTGGAGAGTACAATTCAGAGTTTAAGAGCATTACTACATAAAACGGAAGAGAAATCGAAAAGAATTATACTAACTGGAGATTTTAATACAAATATAAATTGGAATACTCTAGATGTAATAAGCCAAGAAAGCTGTTGGGACCAAAAACTCCTGGATCTTGTGCAAGAGTTTTTCCTAACGCAACATGTAAGGGAAAGCACCAGAAAAAGAGGACTAGATGTGCTAGATCTCCTATTTACTAGGCAAGAAAACGATATTGACAATTTAATATATCACCCTCCATTCGGCAAAAGCGACCATGCAGTACTAAATTGCAATTTCAGGATTGCATATGACATAGATAACAGCAATGAAAGTTACAAAAAGAGCCTAAACTATAAAAAGAGAAAGTATCATGACCTAAAGAAGTACTTCTTAGAAATTGCTTGGGAAAAGGAGCTTAGAGGACAAGATTTAAATGCTATATATGAAAAATTCTGTGAACTTTATGAAATAGGAGTCCAGAAGTACATCCCACAGCACAAAGAAGGAAAAAATAAAATAAAGAAATGGTTCAATACAGAATATAATTAATCAAAAGAAAAAAAGAGATTTGTTGTGGAATAGATACAGAAGACACAATAGTGAAAGGGCATATAATAATTACAAACAGGCAAGAAACGATTATACAAGAATAAGGAGGGAAGCCCAAAAACAGTTTGAGGAGGTTATCATAAATAAAAGTAGTGATCAACCAAAGCTATTTTACAGCTACATCAGAAGCAAAACCAAAGTAAAAGATAAAATACAATCCATTACGGACGATGGAATCATCTATACACAAGAGAAGGTTATTTGTGATGCACTAAACAAGAATTCCCAACCAGTTTTTACAGAAGAAACATATTTTGCGAGGGATTATGTGGAACATGCATGCCCACACATACTACCAGATATACAAACATCAGAAAAAGAAATACAAGAGGAGCTAAGTAAATTAGACAAAGGAAAAGCAAATGGTCCTGATGAATTTTCATGTTGGGTGCTACATGAATGTGCAAAGGAGTTAGGTAAACCATTATTTTTAATTTTCAAGAAATCCTTGAGTCAAGGTAAACTACCTGATATTTGGAAGAATGCAAACATTGTTCCCTTATTCAAGAAAGGGAATAGACAAAATCCACTTAACTACCGACCAGTATCACTAACCAGTGTTGTAAGCAAGGTATTAGAAAAGCTTTTAAGAAGAGCTTGAGTAAATCACCTAGAAGAACACAGTATGATAACAGAAAGACAATTTGGTTTCAGAAAAGGATAATCATGTGTTACTAATCTGTTGAGCTACTATGACAGAATAACAGACATATTACAGGAAAGAGAAGGATGGGTGGACAGTATCTATTTAGATTTCAAGAAAGCATTTGACACAGTACCACACCAAAGACTTTTATGGAAACTGTACCATCAAGGAGGAATTCGAGGCAAACTGTATTGTTGGATGCAAGATTTTTTCATGAAAAGAGAAATGAGCACAGTACTAAGGGGAAATTACTCATCATGGAAAGAAGTGAGTAGTGGAGGACCACAGGGCTCAGTCCTGGCACCAATCATGTTTTTAGTGTATACAAATGATATAGACAGTAACACTGAAAATGAAAGCTATCTAAATATGTTTGCAGATGATGCAAAAATACAAAGGAGAATTACTAACACAGACTCTGGTAAAGAGCTACAAGAAGAATTAAATAAACTTCATGAATGGAGTAATACATGCCAAATGGAATTCAGTGTGGACAAGTGTCATGTAATCAAGTTTGGTAAAAGTGGAAAAAGACCTGATTGGGATTATACATTAGGAAATGAAACCCAACACACATCAGAAAGAGAGAAGGGCCTAGATGTGATTGTCAATAACAGACTATCTCCAGCTGACCACATTAGTGAGAAAGTACGGAACATGTATACACTGCTTGCCAGTATGAGAATAGCATTTACATACATAAATGATGACATGCTAAGCAAGATAATAACATAATTTATCAGACCAACACTGGAGTATGCATCAGTAGTCTGGAGTCCTCATCTCAAAAAATACATAGACAAGATTGAAAAAGTTCAAAGGGCCGCTACAAGATGGGTACCAAGCTTAAGGGATCTAAGCTACGAAGACTAAATAAACTGAATCTACCAACACTACAGGAGAGAAGGAAAGGAGGTGACATGATTATGCTATATAAATGCATATCAGGGAAGGAGAAAATAGACATAAATGATTACTTAACGTATGGGGAAGCATCAGCAAGAGGACACCACAAAAAACTGCATAAAAAGAGAGGTGATAAAGACGTAAGGAAATTTAGTTTCCCAAATAGAGCAATTGATCAGAGGAATGCACTACCGAATGAAACAGTGTGTGCCAAAACAATTCACAAATTTAAGGATATGTACGATAAATATGGTGTAAGACACGGGACAGTACAAGCTTAACTCATTTCTGTAAAGATACAATTAGGTAAGAACACACACACACACACACACACACTCTCTCTCTAAATGCGAGAGTGGGAGGACGTGCCTGTGCATCACTCTGCACCGGGCCAATCTCGGTCTTCAAATGGCTATACCAAAAAAGTATCTTTATATGAGTCAAGCTCTGTACTAGGTTCAACTAAATAGTGTTCTAATATAAAAGAGGAAGTTATAAGTAAAAGTGTGGTTCCAGTAACACAATACAACGAAGTAGGCAGAAGTTCCAAACAAGCAAATCAGCTGTTTTCCAGGTTGACTTTCCTCTGCGACACAGAGGAATGCAAAACTGTAAGTAGACGCTTTCTGTTAGTACCAGAAGATGACCACCATTTTCAGCAAAACAACTTTGGAAGGAGTTAAGAAAAGGGACATAGGTAGAAATCAGGATGATGATTTCTACCAGGAACTGATGGAAATGGAAATGCATAATAAGCTAGTAGAACGAGTGTACAGATTAGAGAAAGCATTTCAGAGTGAAACAGATGAGATTAAGAAGCAGTTGCACATGCAGAAGGAGGAAAATGAAAATTTACTAAAGGAAATTAATAAGAAACAACAACAGATGAAGTATCAGTTGAGGTGGGTACACTTAGAAGGAAACTTAGTGAAATGGCAAGCACAGTTGTCAACCATGAGAGTATTATGGAAGAGTTCAGAAATTAAACAGAGACAATAAGGTAGGCAAGCACTCTTATAGATCATAGCAGTGATATTGAGAAGATAACCCAGGTGAATGAAGTGATGCAAAGCTATAAAAGTAATGTGGAAACCACATATGCTGAGATGGTGAAAGTAAAGAAAGACTTAGAAACAAGAGTCGAAGAAAAGACCATTAGAAAGGAATTAAAGAAAATAATCCAAAACAATCCAAAATTGGTCAAAGATTCAGCAGACATAAACAAATCAATACTAATCACTAGTTTAAAGGAGGAAGAAAAAAAAAATCGAGACAAAAAGGAGATAGCAAATGTAATGAGCATATTGAAGGAAGTATCAGAGGAAATCTGTAGTAAAGACATAGAGGAACACAAAAGACTTGGGAAATATGAGAGAAATAAATCAAGGCCCCTGAAAGTAACCTTCCAGAATGTAAATACCGAGGAGAAATTACTGAAAAATGCACACAAACTTATGGAAGAAGAGGATTTCAAAAATGTATAGATAAAAAGATGTCCAACTCAAGAGGAACTTGGATTACTAAAAGAGAAGAGGGAGGAGACAAGAACAAAGAATGAGGGAAGATCAGAGGAAGAGAAGAACACATTTTTTTTACAAAGTAATTGGATTGCAGGTTCGAAAGTGGTACATAAACAGGAGGGAATAAAAAAGAGAAAGGTAGTAGATTCAAGTCATGGCAAGTATGTAAACAAGATGATTAAGCTGATGTACTCTAATGTAGATGGAATGGTACCTAAATTACTAGAGAGGAATGAATATATCAGAGAAAAGGAACCACATATTGTTTGCCTACCTGAAAGAAAATTAACACCAAGGATATCAAACGATACCATAAACCTAGAGGAATACAATATATGGAGAAGAGATAGGAACTTAAAAAAAATTGGAAGAATTATAATATTAACAAAAGAAAATCTACACGTCAAAGACATAGAACTAGATGTACCCTCACAGGTAGAACTGATCGCAGTAGAGATTAGTATGTCTGAAGGGAAAGTAATTGTAGCAAATGTATACATGCCACCTAGATCAAACATATGAAAAAAAGGTGAATATGAAGACCTGGCAGAGCAAACAATTCAGTGTTTAAGGGCATTACTGCATAGAATGGAGGAGAAATCTGAGAGAATTATACTAACTGGAGATTTCAAAACGAATATAAATTGGAATACTCTAAATATAAAAAGCCAGGAAAGCTGTTGGAACCGAAAGCTCCTGGACCTTGTGCAGGAGTTTTTCCTAACACAACATGTAAAAGAAAGCACCAGAAAAAGTGGACTTGATGTACCATAAGTTCTAGATCTTATAACTACGAGGCAGGAAAATGATACTGACAATTTTATGTACCACCCTCCATTCGGCAAAAATGACCACGCAGTATTATATTACAATTTCAGGATTGCATATGACAGTTAATAGCAATGAAAGTTACAAAAAGAGCCTTAAATACAAAAAAGGGCAACTATCATGACCTAAAGAAATACTTCTCAGAAACAGACTGTGAAGAAGAGCTTAGAGGAAAAGATTTAAATGTTATATATAGATAATTCTGTGAACTTTATGAAATAGGAGTCCAAAATTACATCCCTCGGTACAAAGAAGCAGAAATGAAAATAAAGATATGTTTTAATAAAGACTGTAAAAGATCAAAATAAAAAAGTGACTTGTTATGGAATAGATAGAGAAGACACGATAATGAAAGGGCATATAACAACTACAAACAAGCAAGAAACGAATACACAAGAAGGAGAGAAGCCCAACACCCCTGTAATATATATATATATATATATATATATATATATATATATATATATATATATATTGCAGAGGTTTTGACACATGGGGGATTGTTCAGCCTTGGCAGAGTCTTACAATCTCTGCTCCTGTTTATATCTCTCATCCTGCAGAGTAATCGCTGACCTAGTGACTGTTGATACTGTATCATGAAGTCTATTAATGTCTCCTCAGGAACTGGAGAAGTTAGACATTTTACATGAGGTTGTGTTGAGCAACTGGAGCTTACATGGATAATTTTTATGCATTATATGCTGCATAAAAAAAGGTATGTCGCCAGGGCGTACCTTACCCCAAGCAGGCAGCATTTGACTAATGGTCTATGTTGTGACCACATATTGCTTTATTCAGATTTCAAGTAAATGCTTGTTACGTATATGCCCTTCCCTGAATATTTCACCCCAGGTCATTCATCTACTTTTTTTTGCTTCTAATCCCCACTGGAGGGCTCGTTACCATCACTGAATAAGGGAGGGGTGGAGGGGATAAACCTCAAGAACTCCATTTTTAAAAATCAGCCTCAAGAACTCCATTTTTAAAAATCAAAATTTTGTCTGGTTTAACTGTCCTGGGTACAGTAAAACCAGTAACAAAAATATAAAGAACGTACAACTTCAAATTCTGTCCTTCCTTTCTGATTCAATACTCTCGTCCCCAGCCACTGTGAGAGGGACGACCCAAAGTTGAAATATACCAAGTCAGTCCACTTTCAGCAAGACTTTGGTCAGAGTTATGCATGACGTAACGATGCCTTCAAATGCTGGGTTCGTTATGGGGATTGGTGTCAGTCTTCACCGACACAGTGCAGGTTGCACATATCCCCATGACCTGATATTTCTCTGACTGTTGGTGAGGATGCCTGATAAACCCTTTCGCACACAGACAAGTTTCGTAAGTTTTCTGTTCCACATCATCTTTTCCCCCCTCCCCTTGCCCGCCGCACACTTCAAAAAAGTGTATTCTCAACTGATTTTCACCGACCAAACAAATTTATTTTGCTACAAAACCCACATATTCCTATTCGTCGATGTTTGTTCTACTCGATGAAAAAACACACACACACACACACACACACACACTATACGAACATTAGGGCGGTTTGAATATACATTTGGGAATATTCATCTCATTCCCCAACATCATAACTCGAATGTGTACTACCCAATCTCTACAAGTTATACCATCAATCGAAAGAGAATTTTATTAGCTTTCGAATGGGTTGGTACCACTTTGAAACGAGGTATGGTGCTCGAGTAATAAGCGAAAAAGTAAAACCCATTTCCGACAGACAACAGATATTTTATTCGGGGAGCTCTAGCGAAAAACTTTTCTTGGCACTGTTATGTTTTTATTTTATAATCATATCCAAAATTTCACTGGCTTTCATTTGAGACCACAACGGTGATCCAACGGTTTATAGTTTTCGAAAAAAAAATACAAAAAAACTACGGTGCACCAACCCGCACACTGAACCACAATCAGCCACGCTCACTTACATTATTTTCTCGTAGTGCACAAACATTTTTGTGCTTGCTAGCTAGGCTTTTTTTTTTAAGATTTTATACCAACAACTACTATGAAATTACTTCCGTTTTGTGTTTAGTCTTCTCAGAAACCACACATGAACACTACACCTGTTGCTAGCAACTGAAACTGAAGCTGTACTTATTTCTCTGTCACCTGTGTTGAGGTAAAGAACAATATATATATATATATATATATATATATATATATATATATATATATATATATATATATGTATGTGTAAATATACTGACATAAAGATAGGTAAAAAAAAAAAAATCGTTTACATCTCCAGTGACGATGCTCTTCCTGCAGGACCAGATGGGTTTGAAGGTGAGGAGTTTTGTACTGTGTGTGTGTGTGTGTGTGTGCTCCACTGGTGAAGGTATCGCTCGGCATGGTACCGCTTGACACATCACATACAGGACACATGTTCCTTGTGTCCTTGCTCACCCCCAACTTCAAACAGAAGGTACACCTGAGCCTCTTCCCGTTGAGGATCCTCACCCGGTGGTGGCCCAGAGTGTGGTCCAACCTCATGTCGTTGTCTATCACCAGGCGACTCCTGCTTGGATGCCCTCATGCTCCATGGTTCTGTCATGTGGGAGGGGCAACTGCAGGCCCAGGCATGGGTTCTCCCGACGGACCAGCAACTGGAGGTGGTGGCAGTACTGGCACCCAGGCACGGGTTCTCCCGACGGACCAGCAACTGGAGGTTGTGGCAGTGCTGGCACCCATGATGGGCCTCCTGCAGGCAGTGCTGGTGGCAATGATGGCACCCGCGATGGGCCTGCTGCTGATCGTGCTGGTGTTGGTGATGGGGCCTGTGGTGGTCCAACTGCAGGCAGTGGTGGTGCTGGTGGTGGCTGAGACCATATTGGCGCTGGTGCCTATGCCTGCTGGGTGCCAGGTCTTGCTGTTGCTGCCGTCAGGTAGGTAGGTCTGGGACGTGGTGGACAACGTGTCCAGACATGGGCCTGTCCTCTTCATGGAAATGCAGAAGATCGTAGATGATCTGCTCCACAAAGTCAAGGAGTGTTACTGTCCAGCATCTGTACTTTTTGTACAAGGTGAATGCATTGAACAGTGCCATGTGGATGAAATAAAAGGCGATCTTCTTTGTCCACTTGATGGTTCTCCATTGGATGGGGTAGTACTGTATACCCCCTCCACAATATGTCTACCCCCGATGCATACATGCCCCCACTAAACTTGCTAGGTCAGCACGCTTTCCCAAGGCCCAAGCCTGGCCAGACGGCATTACTGCGTCAGTTGATAGCAGGCAGCCGAAACGGGCAGACTATTTTACTGTGAGCTTGTAATAAACTCCTTATCTCTCTGTTTGTACACGGAGTTTCTATCACCAAAGTATTGCAAGTTACATTTGGTAACAGCGGTGTTTCGAACCATCAGATTCTGACTGCCTCCACCGATTTAGTGACATCACAAGATACACGACGTCTTGCATCTGCCAGCCTCGCCTCTCCTCAGTGCCTCTAGTGGTGTAACACCTGGCTGTGCTTTCCGAGTGTCCAATTTCTCTCACCAGTGCTCACCTCTCAAACAACCGCACCCATATGCCTTGTTCCTGACCGCAAGTGTCACCGTCGCCGACCTACGCACCTGTTGCACCTGTTCCCAGCACCTGTTCTGAACTCATCATAACTCCTGCCCCCACGGTGCCACTTATCACTGTCTGCCCACTGCCTGCCCACCACCATTCTCTGCATTTGCAACTCACCAGCTCTACACCCGCCTTGAACCAACATCTGCCCTCACCACCCACCACCGGCCTCCGCTGCCGCCAAATCTGGTCCGCATTACGTGAGCCTCCTAAGACCGCCACTCCCTGCCGGTGATTCATCGCGGCATCTCTTCTCCTCTCCGCCCAGCTGTCTCTCCACCGCCGCCCCGCCTCGCCTCCCCCCCCGCCCCGCCCCGCCCCGCCCCAGCCACCCCTGCACGTCATACATCTCAACTCTCTACTGTGTAACTATAGTATATCTTTCCTTTCTATAGAGATTATCCTCGATTTTCTCTACAGATTGGTTATTGTAAATATTCCATCTCATTTCCATTACCCCGATTTCATCTTCACCTACGTTATTTATAATCCATCTCATCCTTCGCCTTTTATTTAAACCATCCATCCCCACCCCTTCATTCATTTTCACGCCTACTCGTGTATTCCATTCTCTCATTGTTATTTATACAGTTCCACCTACGTATCCATCTTCATCCTTTCATCTTCCATTGCCGCATTAAATGCCATACTTTCCACGTCAACCGCTTACCCCCAGCCCTCTCGACCCAGAAACATCACCTGCTCATACCCCGTCTGCTGACTCTAATACAATCACTCATTTATGCAGTGGCAAAGAGTACCGCCGTCCTGTCCCTGAGACTTCCGTTTCACTTCCCGCAGACTCACTTGCTACCCGTCCTACCCTCGTAAATCTAGATACCTCCTCCTCTACTCCTGCCTCTACTCTCCCTTCTTCTTCCTCTACTCCTTCCCCTGTCGTTCCCTCTCCTGCCTCCCTTCATACCCTGTCTTGCTCGCCCTTAACTGCCACTACCTTCTCTCTCTCCCACACCTCTCCTGCCGCCACTTCTACACTTCCAGCCATGCCCAACCCTCCACAGTCTATCTATCTCGACGATGCCAATCGTCCCAAATTTACCGGCCAGGACCCAACTTGGTCTGTCTAAGATTTCCTCAGAGAAGTCGAAACAGAAATACACAATAGACAAATAACCGATGAATCGCTCAAAGTAGCTTACCTCCTAGGTCGCCTGCACCACGGTAAATCGGACATCGGATCCGCGATCCATGCAGGACATTTCGATAGCATTCGTACCTTTGCTGATTTTCGTACGGAACTCATCAGCCTTTGTTGCCAGCATTCAAATACCGCGTCTCTCATGGGATTCATTAATCTCCTAAACCAACTAGATGAGGACTTGCGCGTCCCAGCACAATATGCCAAGCTCCACGAAGCTGCCGCCGCCATGACAGCAACTAGTAGCGAGATGCTCCAATTACTGGTAGGCACGAAATGGTTAGAAGACATGAATGGCGTTCCAATGCTTTCACTCACCAACTTTGCTGACTTAATTGGTTACCTAAGATTCCTTCACTGGCTTAATCCTAAACAGCGAGAGTTAGCCTTGGAAATCGGTTTCAGTCCAGGGGATAAAATTATTCAGGTCACTATAGCCATTCATGAAAGAACAGGTTCGAACTACACGCGTCAGGGCACCACCCAACCCTTGGCCTCCTCAGTCTGTCACACCTCCACTACCCCAGACCAATCTCGCTCCCGTCCCACCACACGCGGCAGACCTGCCACACATCGCTCTCCTACTGCAGGTCGTGATCAATCTAGCGCCCGACGGAACAGACAATCTTCGATTCTTTGCTGGTACTGTGGTCATCCTGGACGTCGAGCATCCACTTGCGACCGTACATACAGACGTCCTCACTCCCAAACCAGACAGCATACGCCTTCCCGCTCACGTCGTCCACACTGCAAATACCACAAATCAAGCACGACTCACACCACTGAGGAATGTTGTTACCTCAACCGCCAACAGTCGGGGGAAGTGCCGCGCCCATATCGGACCAATATCACGTAGAATCAGAAACCCAACTCCCCATCTGCCATGTAGGTCCCATAACATCCTCGGGTTTAGTCATTCTCGGCAGCAGTCATGACATACCAACGTCATTCTTCTTGGACACAGGATCTATAGTAAATCTCATCTCCGAAAATTCCTTACAAATTAATCATCGCCATCACAACCACGTCAGTTTCCTAGAACCACCAGACATTCGCCTATGTGGTGTCAACGGCTCAGAGTTTAAGGTTAAGGGAAGAGTCACCCTTGAAGTCAAACTCCACAGAGATTTGCCCTCTATCCCCATTGAATTTCATGTCACTAATGACTTGCAGTATCCTGCAGATGCCCTTATTGGTTTTTCCACCATGGCACAACACTCTATTGCATTATTACCTGCTTGTGATAGTATAGACATTTCTGGATTCCCGGTTTACACTATGGAATGTCCCCGTCCTGTTCTTACGATTAAATCAGTCCTTCAATTACCTCTGTCCCTATCACTACCAAACAGTCCACACCAGCCCAAACCACCACTATCATCATCTGAGAATTCAGAGATCATTCCTTTACTGACTGCAAGCAAGGACATAAATTCCTCAATGTCTCCTGATACATCATCTCAGCCTTCGAACATGGCTCTTACCTCCTCTCCCGACAACACTATCGCTGACTCAGACATGTTTCAGTTACCTACCTCACACAGTCTGAATGATCTTCTCCAACACGCAGAGACGAAAAGTGCAGTAACGAATACGTGCACAATTTTGTTACCGCATGAGTTCACCAAAGTCTCTGTTTGTGTTGCCGGTGCAAAAGAAGGAGTGGATGTACTAACACTACCTGAGACGTGTTGTGTGAATGGCTTGACTTATGAGTCAGCGTGGTGTACAGTCTTAGAGGACAGTTTATGCTACCTGTACTTGCTCAATGTCACAAATGCTCCACTAAAACTTAAAAGTGGTGTAAAGATTGGAGACTTCCTAGTATACCCAGCGGCCGTAAAGGTGTGCCAGGATTCCTCAATTCCTACTATTCAGACTGATGATACGCCAATCGGTGTATGTACTATTAACTCTACGGGATCTGCGCCGACATATTCACCCGATATGCTCTCACATCTCACTTGCACAGATTTCCCAGAAAATACGCCTCAACTCCTCGACCTTCTGACCTCGTACAGAAATGTGGTTGCCTTACCCGGTGAACCGATGGGCAGAACAGACCTTGTCAAACATACGATTGAACTACTACCAGGAACTCAGCCGATTTACATACCAGCATATCGATTTCCTCACAGCCAGAGAAAGCAGACAGATCAAATGGTACAGAACATGTTAGACCAGGACATTATTGAACCCTCCGTCAGTCCATGGAATAGCCCACTTTTCTTAGTACCAAAGAAGGACGGCAACTTTAGACCAGTAGTCGACTATCGTAAGGTCAATTCTGTCACCGTTCCAGACCGTTTCCCGTTACCTGTCCTCATTGATTTGCTAGAATCCCTTGGTGAAAATAACGTAGTCTTTTCACCTTTAGACCTCCTCAACGGGTACTGGCAGGTCGAAATGGAAGAATCCTCTCGCCCTGTTACAGCCTTTAGCACCCCTTCCGGACATTTTCAGTTTAAGAGACTCCCTTTTGGTCTGAGAAATGCTCCTTCCGTGTTCATGCGACTTATCCATTCAGTCTTCAGCGGTATGATGGGACACTCTGTTTTTGCTGACCTAGATGATATCATTGTTGTGAGTAAATCCATCCCTGACCATTTTACCAAACTCCAGCAAGTCTTTGAATGTCTCCAGCTCGCAGGCCTGAAAATTAATCTCAGTAAATGTGAGTTCCTGTGAAAGAAAATCAAATTCCTAGGCCATGTCATAGATGCACAAGGCATTCATACTAATGAAGATAAAACTAAAGCGATTATTAACTTCCCAGAACCTACCACTACCGAAGCTGTACGAAGTTTCCTGGGCCTCAGTGGCTATTATCGTCGCTTCATCCGGGATTATGCAAAGATCGCCGCTCCTCTGACCCACTTACTCAAGCAGAATGTGCCCTTTGTTTGGACTAACGACCAGTCACAGGCTTTCCAAAAGCTAAAGACAGCTCTTGTAAATGCCCCTGTTCTAGCGTTGCCTGATTATACCACACCCTTCCTTCTCTGCACAGACGCCTCAGGCACTGGACTTGGTGCCGTTTTGATGCAACTCGATGAAGCATCAAGGAAGCGCGTAATAGTGTATGCTAGTCGCACCCTTACAACCGCTGAACGTAACTACAGTGTCACAGATCTCGAAGCGCTAGCGGTAATCTGGTCCTTGAAACATTTCAGAGATATAGGCTATGGTTATCTAGTGCATATCCAAACAGACCACCTTCCACTATGTGATTTGTTCAAGAATCGCAACCTAACAGGTAGGTTAGCTAGATGGTCTGTCATCATCCAGGACTTTAATCCCACTTTTCAATATGTGCCAGGCAAGTTGAATGTAGTTGCAGACGCACTCTCACGTCACGTAGCAGCAGCTATAACATCACTGGAGCCTGAAGTAACTGCAAACACTACACTAACGTCAGAAGTTGTTCGAAACTTTCAGCGCCAAGACCCCATATGGTCCTAAGTCATTTATTTCCTAGAATCTGGCGATGCCTCGACCTTACCTACTCTGCCAGTATCACTAGATGAGTTCATGCTAGATGATGATCTCTTGTACAGGAACACACTGCTAACAGGCAAAGATATGCCCAATCGTGAAGTACGCCAACTTGTTGTCCCCACTGCCCTGATACCAAAGGTTCTTCATATTGTTCATAATACTCCTCAAGCTTCCCATCCAGGTAAAGACCGATGCTTGCGCCAAGCACGTCTCAAATACTATTGGCCAACCATGCGCCGCGATATCAATGCCCACTGTGACTCTTGCCTCTCCTGCCACCGCCACAAAGGATCAACCGGCTTACCAGCACCTCTCTTACAATACCCAATCCCATCACGACCATGGGAAACTGTCTCAATCGATCTCTTAAAACTACCTCTCACAGAATCTGGCGCTGAGTACTTGTTCGTAGCGGTCGACCACTTCTCCCGCTACTGTGTCCTCTCCGACAAGACCGCAAAGAGCGTTGCACGTGCACTTGTAGATCACGTAATTTGCCCGTTCAGTACCCCTCATACCATTCTTACTGACAACAGTACAGAGTTCAACAATAGTCTTCTCGAGATCTGTCGCCACTTTCATATCAGTAAGTGCAATGTCGTGCCTAACCATCCGGCTTCCAATGGCCTTGTAGAACGCCACAACCGAAAAATCTTAGAGTGCCTTAGACATCTAGGCTCCCATAGTTCGTCCTGGGATGACTGGATTCCCCAAGTGGCATCCTCCATCAATAGTTCCATCAATGCATCCATTGCTGAATCTCCCTTCTTCGTCCTCTTTGGCTTTGACAAGGACCTCCCATATTCTCTCTTATCCTCAAAGCCAGAACCCATCTACAACATGGATGATTATGTTAAACTAAAATTGGCCAACTTCCAGACAATCCACCAGTATGTCCAATCCACTTTGGCTTCCTCTCAGGCGGACATGCTACAGCGCCAACATAAGTCCGCCTCTCCTATCACTATCAATGTTGGCGATCTTGTCTTTGCTCACTCCCATACGCGTTCCTCCAAGTTGGATGACAAATTTACAGGGCCCCACCACCTCCTCACTCAACAAGGCAACAAATTTCACCTCCAGGACCTGTCGACTAGGGACACCAGATGGGTCCACGTCAATGACTTAAAGCGAGCACCCCGTGGCCTCGTGTTGGAAGAGTCATTTACACAATCTCCTGCCCCCTCTTCCCCTCCTCCCGTCCCTCAGTCTACCTTGTCTCCACCTATCTCTCACTCTCCTTCATCTCCACCTCCACCTTCTCATTCATCAATCAATCAATATCGGTCCAAACTGCGCTCTGCCCATCAACCTCTTCACGACCTCCCCCATTAACTCTACCCTGATTTTCTAGGTACGATGTTAGCGATCTCCCTGCTGGCAGTGCTGACCCTCCTGGGGTCTGGGTCAGATCAGGACGATGGTGGAGTACGTCCCGGGGCCTTTGTCAGCTCAGGAGGCGAGGTCTCCTTGCACTACGATCTTGCGCCCCTGGCCGACGTAGCCATTGCCCTACCTGCCTACACGCACCAGCTCCGCGGAATCAGGAACCATCTCACGGCCCTCATGGGGACACAACCCGAATGAGTATCTCTATAACCTTTTCCTCCCACTCTCCTGGCAATTGCAGTACCTAAGTACCAGATTCACTGAGCTCAATGACACATTTTCATCTTCTACCTCAAACTCAACATGGATAATCTCCAACTGGCCTTTGACTCTCTCCTGTCTCAAGTCTCTGCCTTGGTTTGTATCCTGGTCGATGCTATTAATGGACGTGTCACTGCCGACTTAGTACCTGTCTCAGCTCTCCGTTCTGTCCTGGAATGGGCTCACTCTACCTTCGGTCTCTCCCCAGTCCTCCCTTACTCCTCCCTTGAATATTATTATCCTGTTCTTGAAACCACTCTTCTCACCACATACGTCGTCGTCCATATTCCACTCCGTTCTGCCATAACCTTTAACCTTTTCCACATCATTCCCTTCCCTTTCCGCCTCAACAACTCCTTGTTACAGGTATCTGTTCCTTCAGAATATTTCCTCCTCTCCCATGATCATCTTTCTGTTGCCTTCCTTTCTTCCACAGACCTCCAGCAATGTTCCTCCCTTACTCCGACCTCTCGTCTCTGTGCTGCCCATCTTTTCACTATCTTCCCTAGCAGTGCTACACCCTGTGAGTCTGTTTTAGTTCGCAACCATTCCATCTACTCGGCCTGTTCTTTTGTCCCAGCTCCTGACCTCCCGGTCCACCATGCTCACCTCAACCATGTCCAGTACTTCTTCTTTGCTGTTCCCATCTCTGTCACAATCATGTGTCCTGGTTCTTCGGTTTGATCCGTCCCCGCTAGTGGTCTCTACAAAGCACCTGACTATTGTACCGTCAAATCAGAGTCCGTCATCACTTACGCCACTTGCTATCCCCAAGCTGTCCGTAATCACTCCTATGACATCTTTCAACCACTCGCCATGCCTTCAACCCTACCATCTGCCAACATTACCATCACCTCCCCTAACTTGCGCTTGCTCCCCTTCCTCAATGACAGTGATTTCATTATGGACCAATTTTCTCTGGCCTTCAGCCATTCATGGGTTCATCCAACAGTTGTGTTTCCCCCTGTGGTTATCGCTTTCATAGATTTTCTACTCATCATCTGTGCAGTGCATTGTTGTGTCAGAAAAATGGAACGTCGACTCCAGGAAATCAGAGTCACTACAAGCATAGTACGCCCTACACACGACGTAGAAACTCCCCGTACTTAGTGCCCTCACATTCAGTGACTACCAATGCCATCTGACAATTAACCAACCTGTGAACAGAACTCTGCCTACTAGAAAATGATGGCATTTCTTTAATGCATTACTGAGTGCCAGTGTATCCTACAGAAAATACAAAAAAAAAAAAATGAAGGAAGAACAACAATAGAACTCTCATATCTACTCCTTGTTTATCATGTATCAAACTATTATTGTGTAATTCCCATTATGTCTTAATCCTTGTATATCTTATATGTATATATCCTTCTAATTCCCTCCCCTCAACATGGCCATGTCTCCCCTACTGCCTCTGTATCATACTTATCCCTTGTACACACCTCCCGGTCCTGCCTTACTACTATAATCAACCACCATTTAACTCCTGGTGTCAGGAGACACCATCTCAGCTACCCGGGGGAGTAGTGTACCCCCTCCACAATATGTCTACCCCCGATGTATATATGTCCCCCCCCCCCGGTGCATACATGCCCCCACTAAACTTGCTAGGTCAGCACGCTTTCCCAGGGCCCAAGCCTGGCCAGATGGCATTACTGCGTCAGTTGATAGCAGGCAGCCGAAATGGGCAGACTCTTTTACTGTGAGCTTGTAATAAACTCCTTATCTATCTGTTTGTACACGAAGTTTCTATCACCAAAGTATTGCAAGTTACAACTGGACCATCTGATGGAATTGATCCACCCCACCCATGTACTTGTTTTAGTCCTCCATAATGACGGGCTTGTTAACGACCTTCTCCACATAGGTTATCTGCCTGTCATGACCCCGCACCTTTCCTCGAACCCTCTTCAAAATGATGTCCACAGTGTGGAAGGTGGACACCATGTTCACAGTGAGCTTGTCCTTCCACAGCAGGACTAGCACATTGTCCTTGTGCCTGTATGCCATGGCCCCCTCAAGTAGGCTCTTAGCCCTGGCGATGGCCTGCAGCTGGCGTGGCGCTCCTCTAGGCAGCCGTAGGGTCCCACATACATAAAAGCCTGCAGTGAAGAATCGTTCACACAGGGCTACAGAATTGTAGTAGTTGTCGATGTATAACTTATAGCCCTGGTCCTTCAATGGTTCCACGAGGCCCCACACGGTGTTCTTGAAGGTCTGCTGTACCCTGTGTAGACCTTGAGGTTCCAGATGTAGCCCAAGGACGACTCAGCTACCATGTACAGCTTGATGGAATACTTAGTGAGCTTCTAGGGGTTGTAGACTCAGAAGGACAGCCTGGTCTTCCACCCCAGAGAGCCCTCATCAAGGCTGAGCTGCTCCTTCGGTTGGTACATTGACTGAAACTGCTGAATGCGGTACTCCATGACCGGGCGAATGCAGACGAGTGGTTCTTGGTTGTCCCTGGGTATGGCAAACGAGTTGAAGTTGTGGAAGTGCTTCAGGATGCATTGAAGCACCTACCACTCATCGCCCACCTGAACCTTGGGTAGTCGTGCAACTCAGAACTCTTCCAATAGTGACGTATGGTGGGCATGTGATTGACCCCCATGAGCAGTTACAACCCCAGGAACTTAGCCATCTCCTCTTTATTACAGGTGAACCAGGCATCCAACTAAGTCCCCAGAAATGTGGCGCACCAGTTGGTTTCCACAGTGAGATTTGACAACTCCCAAGTGAAGAAGAGCTGGAAGAACTGCAGCGGAGTTGCTGGGATATCCACCTTGACCCTTGAGGAGCCGGTGAACAGCCCGTGGTTCGGTGCAAATAGGCCACTGCTCCACCCGGGATCTTCTTCAGCAGCGGTGGCAGTGAGTAGGCCTGCCAACACTCTTCGGCCTGCCCACCGACCCTTTGGACATCCCCCATGTCCAGGCAGCAGACCACAGCACCCTTGTTTTGGAGGGGACGGCTCGGATGAGGACGAGGACAAAACAAAGAGCTCAGGGGACACCATTCTCCTCGACCTGGCTGGCGATGATGTCACCATAGCATCCTGCACAGCAGACCTGAGTGGAGGGGCCATGGTGACATGGTGATACTGGCTTACCCGAAGGGGCAGAGGGGCCTGGAGATGGAGAGGTAACAAAGACAGTGATGGGACTGGCAGGTCCTAGAGGTGAGGATTGCTCTCCGGTGAGGCTGGCTGCCGATGGTGGTGTTATTTCCCATGGTGGAAAGCGGCAGGACAGCTCCATTTGCTGGCTGGAAGGCGTCAGCTCAACCTCCTCGACCACAGAATGGTCGCTTTCGCTGTGGCTCTCCGACTCTATCTCGTTGAGGAGTTTTCTCCACTGCTCTTGTGCCAACCTGCATTTAATCTTTGCAATAGACTGATGTCGTTGCAAGCCAACTGGAGAATGAATTGCTGTGATAGGGTTGTGAGCTGAAATAAAGCAGTGAAGATATTGTATTCACAGCCAGCCAAGAACTTTGCTCAACACTGGCACAATGCAAGGATTCGTGATATACGTGCATGTCCTTAAAAAACATCATCTGCTACACCTGACTTAGCGCACAGGTAGGGGTCATGTACATGACCTACGGAACACCTTCATATACTGGTGAAATGTACTGTATTTCTCATAAAGTGATAGTACTGGTTATGTCTCATGTGGAAAAAAAAACATGTTAAACAGTGCAGCATGTTCTCGCGAGGAAAATATCGTCTCCTACACCTGAGTTTGTGCGAAGGTAGCAAAATGCAACGTGCCCAACGGAACTAAATAGTGTATTTCCTCATAAAGTGATTGATTTGGTTATGTCTCATGTGTAAACAACACGTAAACAGTGCACCGTGTGCTTGTAACTAATTCTTGTGTGCAAGACAGGTATCACTACCTTTGCGCTAAGTCCTTATGAGAACACACTGCACTGTTTTTGTGTTTTGTTCAAATGAGACATAGCCAATCCATCATTTTATGAGAAATGCTGTATATTTCGCCACTACAAGTACATGCACGTGTTCCATAAGTCACGTTGGGTTTCACTGCCATTGTGCTAACTCAGGTGTACGAGACGCTGTCTTTCTTATGAGCACGTTGTTCACTCTTTCATTTACTTTTCACAATACACATATCCAAATCTATTAATTTATAAGAAAATCAGTCCATTTCACCATTAGAAGTACATATACATCTTCTGTAAGTCATGTAGGTGGCCCTTACCTGTATGCTAAGGTGTAGCAGACAATGTTTTCCTTACAAGAACATGCTGTGCTGTTTATGTGTTTTGTTCACATGAGACGTAACCAAATCAATAAATCTATGAAAAATACAGTATATTTCACCACTACAAGTACATGCATGTGTTCCGTAAGTCACATTGGGTTTTGCTACCTTTGTGCTAACTCAGGTGAATGTGACACTGTCATTCTTACATGCACGTTGTTCACTCTTTCATTTTCTTTTCTCATTACTCATAACCAAATCTATCAGTTTATAAGAAACACAGTACATTTACCCACTACAAGTACATGCACGTCTTCCTACCTGTGTGCTATGTCAGCTGTAGCAGACGTTGATTTTCTTATGGTCACATGGTTCACTTTCATTTTCTTTTCACATTATACATAACCAAATCTATCATTTTATGAGTTACACAGCATATTTCACCACTAAAATGTACATGCACGTGTTCTGTATATCACGTTGGATTTCGCTACCTTTGTGCTAACTCAGGTGTATGAGACGATGATTTTCTTACGAGCACATGGCTCACTCTTTCATTTTCTTTTCACATAACACACAACCATATCTATCATTTTTTGAGATACACAATATATTTTACCAATGAAAAAATGTACATGCACGTGTTCTGTATGTCATGTTGGATTTCACTACCCTTGTGCTAACTCAGGTGTAGGAGACGATTTCTTACAATCACGTGGTTCACTCTTTCATTTTCTTTCCACATTACACATAACCAAATCTATCATGAGATACACAGTATATTTCACTACTAAAATGTACATGCATGTGTTCCGTATATCACATTGGATTTTGCTACCTTTGTGCTAACTCTGGTGTACGAGATGATTTTCTCATGAGCACGTGGTTCTCTCTTTCATTTTCTTTTTGCATTACACATAACCAAATCTATCAGTTTATAAGAAACACAGTACACATCACCAATACAAGTACATGCACATCTTCCGTACCTGTGCACTAAGGTGTAGCAGACGATGTTTTCCTTACGAGAACACGCTGCACTGTTTACGCTTTTAATTCACATGAGACATAACCAACTCTATCACCTTATGAGAAACACGGCATATTTCACCACGACAGTACTTGAACATGTTCTGTAGGTCACATTTGGAATACCTAAGGTATCGCAGATGATATTCTCTGACGAGCACGAGGTGCAGTGTTTACATTCTTCCACACAAGCATATGATAAACATATCACTATAACACTCATGCTTTATTTCACACAAGAAGCATATGGAATAGATATAACAATATAATAAAATCAAGTATCCCTATAAACCTCCTCTATTTTATCCCCTCATGACAACAGCATGTCATGGGTGTAAGGCGTACGTGACTCATATTCTAGCCAGTATTTTATCACGTGCACTTGTTGCACTATACTCCTATTTATTGCACAATAACACTTTCCACCATATATCAGCATAAAACAATGATTTCAGCAACACCTTTCCGGTTATTCTGTGCATGACAACGCTGTGTTGTAAGGCGGTTTCCAGCCACCCCCTAAAGCTCATGTCCTTGCTCACTAGCTATTCCAGACTATATTCACCTGATTCACTGTCACTATTGTTCAATGGTTGAATGCTCACAATTGGTGCAGGGTAGAGGCAGTGTAGTTGTTGGGCCATGGCAAAAAACAGGTAGCACAATCTTTGTTGGGCCAGTGGCTGATAATAGTGAGGAATGATTCACAAAAACCTAATTTCCTATTGCAAACACCAAATCTAATCACAATAGTACCCAACAGGTAGACACAAGCACTATTGGTATAGAATTCGACCCGCACCCGGGACGAGGGTAATAGAGGAGGTTTTGAAGGGACACCGCCACACACTACCTTCTCCCCTGACAGCCGGTATGGTGTTAATCTGTCCGCCTTGCTGCATGACTCGGGACCCACAGTTGCAAACTCATTACTATTGACGAGCGGCAAGGAAGCAATGACATCTCCAAAAATGATGCTGATCGGCCTAAAACTTATTTTCTGCTGAATTTTTTTTGCTTTATTGACGCCAAACGCATCAGTGTGTATTTTTGAAGCCACACCCTAATGACGACTAACGTGTCATTGTGTATGATAGGGTAAATATCCTGTTTACAGCTAAGTAATGTGGTAGTGTGGTAGATTTACAGAAAATTAGAAAAAAAAAAAGAATTACCTTGAATTTGGGGTCACATCCAAATACAAGTTCCCCCTTAATTCATTTTCTATGATATCAGAGCCAGTCTCTAATATCACAGAAAACAGAGGGGCATCATGACGTCACATAAGCCCCGCTTTCCTGCGAACAGACTAGCTCTGTATACTTGGACTTTGGAGACACATAGTGTCTTGGGATGAGACCAAGCACATGACTGCAGACGTGGAGAGAATCACATATGTTACAAAAGTATCGCCTTCAGCTTGATATGATTTCTGAAGCCAAAATAATAGTAATAATAATAATAATAATATGTGTAATAATAATAATAATAATAAAAGCAGAATTGTAATCATAATAATAACAATAACAACTAGAAGACCGTAACTGTCAGAGATGGTTACTGACCTCCATCTATATGAATACTGGTGATTTTTTTTTTTTTTTTTTAAATACAAGAACTCTGGTCAAACTGCCACCAAAAGGTATACAGACCTGGTCCAGTACAAGACAAAATTTTTAGTGCCAAGAAAAGCTTCATTTCTTCCTCTTTTTTATGGAAGAAAAATTGAAGTGTTGAAATGTGGTGTGTCCGAAATGTCATAGTGTCATTTATGACTGACCTTCATATTTTTTGCCATACAAATGTTGAGAAAGTTGATTTATCATGGGATGCCCTTCCATGTTGATGCACCTATAATAGGTTTGGGGTAAACTGAGGTTGAAAATTCAAAACTTTTGGACATTTTTGGACCAGTAAACTAGAAAAGTAGGTCAAGGTCACTGCATCTAGGTTAGTTTAATAGTGTCAATGGTGCTCTACTGTATATCTTCAATAAATATCAGGAGAATTGGAGACAAAAATGACAATGATAATAATAATAATAATAATAATAATAATAATAAAAATAATGAGTAATAATAATAATAATAATAATAATAATAATAATAAAAATAATGAGTAATAATAATAATAATAATAATAATAATGATAATAATAATAGTAATGGTAATAGTAACTAGTAGACTGTAACTGTCAGATACAGTTACTGATCTCCACCAATGAGAAAATATATATATATATATATATATATATATATATATATATATATATATATATAATATCTCAAAAAACATTGGCCAAACTATCACCAAAAAGTATACAAACTTGGTCCAGGACCAGGCAAAACTTTTAGGGGTGAGAAGTGCCTCATTTATGTTTTGTTTTACCAGGCACAGAAGAGTGATTGCAAATTGTTGAAAAGTTGGGTATCCCAAATATCGTAATGTCATGCATAGATGTCCTTAAATTCTCTTTAAAATATTCATTTTTAATGATGGTATTACAAGACTAAAAATTGTCTCTTACTGCTGAGTGAGGAGGGGACCTGAGTCTCCAGCCTGTCCTACTCCACTGACACATATGTTCGTCTGTCCTAACCTAATGGAAAGCATGGATTGTGTTACCAGTGCACCTGGCCTGGCAACCTGGGTGATGTTTCAACTTTTAAAGTATCATCTTCAGTGATCTAAAAGAAATAATAAAAGATAGTATGACAAAACCCTAACAAATCTTTCACAGAATTGTGTAAGTAAAAAAAAAATAATAATAGCCGAAAAGGGGAGGGGAAATGAGACTAAAACATTTATGTAACATGAAGGGGTATATACTGCAGATGTAGTACTGTTCAGAGGTGTGGTATGTGTCTTAATATATAGCAATTCAAATAACTTATGATTGAGTTATTAACCCATTCACTGCATCAGTGTTTGTTTATATGTACATCTCATGTGCAGCAGTTTTCAAATATTTAGAAAACAATATTGGAAAAAAAATAATATTGTTATGAAGGGAGATTTGCCAGTTAGGTAATCTCGTACCTTTGAGACGTTTCAGGTACCGTAAGTTTCGGTACGAGTCGTCAGAGTTGCCAGTTTGCCTGGTGTTTGTAAGCATAGTGTTTTCGTAAGTTATGCATTAATTTTTATGCTGTTTTTCTCTATAATGTTTTATTTAAGTGATTCTGTCTATCTATCTATTGCCAGACGCCTCAATCCAGTTTGGGGTGGCCACAAACAAATCGCCTCCAAGTCGCCCTGTCCCCCGCCATTTCACTGCCCTGCTCCCAACTCACACCCCCCTCTCTCATATACCTCTCCACCCCATCCCTCCATCTCATCCTCGGCCTCTCCCTCCCTCTTCCCCCCTCCACCTCACTCACATACACTCTCTTCGTCAGTCTTTATCCCTCCATCCTCTCCACATGGCCAAACCACCTCAGTGTGTTCCTCATAACGCTTCCTATCACATCCACATCCACACCACAACGCTCCTTTATATCCTCATTCGTCAGCCTGTCTCTCCACATGACTCCACAGGCTCCTCTTAAATAACTTATTTCCACTGCTCTCACTCTTGACTTGTGTCCTTCCAACAATGTCCAAGCTTCATTTCCGTACGTTAGAGTTGGTATCACAATACTGTCATGTAGTAACTTTTTCACTTCCATGCTCACTTCCCTGTTTCTTATCACTGCTTTCAAGGAACCAGCAACCTTTCTTCCCTGCTGTACCCTTTCAAGCACTTCACCCTCCAAACCTCCATCCTTGCTCATCACACTACCCAAATACTTAAACGTACTCACATTTTCCAATTCCTCACCATCTAACCTCGCTGTACATTCACTAACTTCACCTCTCTCAAAGACCATCACTTTACTCTTCCCTACATTCACCTTTAGGTTCCGTTTCTTACACACTCTCTCAAACTCATCCACCAAGCCTTGCAGCTCCCCTTCGTCTTCACTCAACAACACAGTATCATCTGCAAACAACAGTACAGGGAGTTACCAAACACTATCCTCTCTCACCAGGGCCACTCCAACATCCACTACCCTACCTTGTACCTCTTTTATTACCCCATCCATGTACAGATTGAACAACCATGGAGACATGACACATCCGTGTTTCAAACCAACTTTCAAAGAGAAAAATTCACTTAGTTCACCATCCACACGCACTGCAGCCTTCGCACCATCGTACATACTCTTCACAACATTCAACAGCTTCCCATCTATTCCATATATTCTTAACACTTACCACAATCCTTGTCTATCCACCCTGTCATATGCTTTCTCCAAATCCATGAAAGCCGCATACAACTTCTTTCCCTTCTCTAGAAACTTTTCCACTAAAGATCTAAGAATGAATATCTGATCTACACAACCTCTTCCCTTCCTAAAGCCTCCCTGTTCTTCTCCAACTAATTTCTCTGTTCTTTCTGTAACACTGTCTATAAGTATCCTACCATACACTATTCCTATTATACTAAGAAGACAAATGCCCCTATGATTACCACACACTTCTTTTTCCCCTTTTCCTTTGTACAAGGGAATAATTATACCTGACTTCCAATCCTCCGGGACTCTACCTTCCTCCCAGGCCAATCTGCACATCTTCCACATCCATTCTACTACTATCTCTCCCCCATGCTTCAGCATTTCACCACACACTCCATCAATTCCTGGGGCTTTCCCCGATTTAACTTTCTTCATTGCTTCCACAACTTCTATCCTACTGATTTCTTCCTGTCTTCTCACCTCCCTCCTTCTCCCAGCCATTCCCCAGCCACTTATACTCGCATTACTTCCATCCTGTATGTTCAACAATTCCTTAAAGTGTTCTCTCCATCTTCTCACTTTTTCTCCCTTCTCCACTAGTAATCTACCATTTTTATCTTTCACTCCCCTGCTAACTTCACTTCCACCCTGTCTTACTCTTTTCACTTCTCTCCAGAACATTTTCTTACAGTCCCTCCACTTCACACTCAAATTCCTTCCAAATTCCTCATCCACTGTCTTCTTACTCTCTCTTACTAATCTTTTCACCTCTCTCTTGCTTGTTAAATTATGTAATTTAAGTTCGTATTGTTAATGATTTAGAGTGTTATGTAATGTAAGTCAACTCTAGAATGTTTTGATGTCTCGTAGTTAGTAACTGTTGTTGCTAGGGGCTGATGCAAGACAGTATGTCCTAGAATATTGGAGAAGTGGACGTTTCTAGAACAATGCAAGCTTATATAAGGATGGGGAAGAGCTTAGTTAGTCAGTCAGTTTGGAGTTTAGTCGGGTTTCAGGTCAGTTTGTGTGAAGTGCAGTCGGTTTTGGTGAAGGTTGTATATTTTTGGTATTTGTGAAAACAGTGGCAGTGACGGGATATTGAAGTCTGTATATCAGTGGAACTTGAGAAGACAGCGAAGTGTATTAAGTGTAGCCTAATTACTGTCAGTGAAGATTATTTTCAGTACTTGTGTAATAAGTGAAGTGTTAGTAAGCATTAAGTGTACTAACTGTGAAGTGTTGTTAAACATTAAGTGTAACTGCAATCTATAAAGTGTGTATAGCTCCAGTGCTTACGAGAACAGTGAAGTTGAAAAGCATTAAGTGGAATTATTTGGAAAATAAAGACAGTGAACTTTAAGGAGCCAATGTTTATTTTTGCCTCAGCTGATCTTGTGTACTGCACACCTAAAGGCTGACCATAAGAAAAACAACTCACTGGGCAACGTCCTTCCTGTACTGTACTACTGCTGTTGGAGCCTGTGGCAGTGTGGGGACGAAGACGTAACACTGGTGTCAGGAGTGAGGATTATTATTTCAGGGCTGCAGTGAGTCTAACCTTCGACATGGAAGCGGAAGGTGTGAAAACAAGATCTCCAGCTGGACAGGAGGAGGAAATTTCCCTGGCGACAATCGTGAAGCTAATACAGGCACAGAGTGATAAACTTGAGGCACAAAGTGAAGGACAGGAAAAACTCCAAGCACAGTTACAAGCACAAAGTGCCCAACTACAGGCAGCACAGAATGCAGGACAGAAAAAGCTCGAAGAACAATTACAGGCACAGAAAAAAGAAATCAAAGAACAATTGCAGGCACAGGACGAAGAACAGAAAGAACGATATGAACAGCTTCAGGAGGCACTACAGGAGCAACAGAGGGAATTACAGCTGAGAATGAAAGGACAGCTAGATGCTTTCATGGGGGAAATGAAGGAAGAACAGGAACAATTGAAGGAGGAGGTATATGCTGAGCTATGGCAACAGAAGTATGAGGTAAGAAATAATGTAACAGAGTGTAAACAGCATGTAGATGAACAATTGAAGACAGTTAATGAAGAAATAGTGACGGAGTGCAAACAGCATGTGGAAAACCAGCTGAAGATTAGTGAGGGAATAGTGACAGAGTGCAGACAGCATCTGGACAACAAGCTGAAGATTAGTGAGGGTATAGTGGCGGAGTGCAGACAGCATGTAGACGACCATCTGAAGTCAATTAGTGAGGAAATAGTGATGGAGTGCAGACAGCATGTAGATAACCAGTTGAAGCATGTAGTCAACCATGAGAAGATAATTAATGAGAAATTTGAGGCTGTAGAGAAATATTGCACTGCTGAGCCTCAGGTTAATGTACAGGGAGCATATGAAGGGAATGGACAGTGTATGGTGAATCTTACCGGATCCCTAGCATCTGAAGATGGCATTACAGGGCTGAATAATCAGAATGCAGAAGTTGTAAGTCCTGGACTTAATTATGACGCCTCAGTTATTAGGCCCCAAACCAGTGAAGTGCATGGCTATAATGGGGAACCAGTTAAGAAGAAACCTCAAGAAAGTGATGGTAGTGTATTTTGGGAAGCTTACTGTGCACAGTTTGAGTTACTTGCGGATCAGAATGGTTGGGATGATAAGAAGATGGCTGCAGAAGAACCACCACCAAAGAAATGCAGGAGAACCTTGATGAATAGTGTGCGAGAAGACAGAAAAACAGACAGCAAGGAGTGTAGTAGGAATGGGAATCATAGGAAGAAATGCAGCTGTACTGTAGTGATGGGTCCGGCTTCAGACAGAGAAGAGCTGGGGAGGATGCAGATGGAGGGTGCAGATTTGCAACCGGTGCTGGAGTGGCTGCGGCAGAGTGCAGTGCGACCATCATGGAGAGGAGTTTCCAGGTTGAGCCCTGCGACCAAGGGCTACTGGAGTCAGTGGGACCTTCTTCGCTTGAGCAATGGACTACTGGAGCATCAGTGGGAGACAGCCGATGGCCTCAACAAGTATTGGCAACTGGTGGTTCCGAAGAAGATGAGGTCAGAGATCTTGGATAAGTCCCATAACCAGATTACTAGTGGGCACCTGGGAATGAAGACAATTCTAAGCTAGCTGCAACACAAGTTTTACTGGATTGGCATGCATCAGGATGTTGAAGAGTGGTGTCGGAACTGTGATGTGTGCTGTGTCAAGAAGAGGACCAAGACCTTTCAGGAGGAGTGGACTATGTGGAGGAACAAGGACATCATCGGAAGCGGCATAGAAGAAGACCTGATAAGATGAAAGATTATTTTGTGTATAGTTAGATGTTTCATTAGAATTAGGGTTTATGTTTATGTTTGTGTATACTGTGTAGTTTTGTCAGGACGACAAAGAACTAGGAAGGGGGTAGTGTTATGAAGGGGGATTTGCCAGTTAGGTAGTCTCGTACCTTCGAGACGTTTCTGGTACCGTAAGTTTCGGTACGAGTTGTCAGAGTTGCCAGTTTGCCTGGTGTTTGTAAGCATAGTGTTTTCGTAAGTTATGCATTAATTTTTATGCTGTTTTTCTCTATAATGTTTTATTTAAGTGATTGCTTGTTAAATTATGCAATTTAAGTTCATATGGTTAATGATTTAGAGTGTTATGTAATGTAAGTCAACTTAGAATGTTTTGATGTCTCGTAGTTGGTAACTGTTCTTGCTAGGGGCTGATGTAAGACAGTATGTCCTAGAATGTTGGAGAAGTAGACGTTTCTAGAACAATGCAAGCTTATTATAAGGATGGGGAAGAGCTTAGTTAGTCAGTCAGTTTGGAGTTTAGTCGGGTTTCAGGTCAGTTTGTGTGAAGTGCAGTCGGTATCAGTGAAGATTGTATATTTTTGGTACTTGTGAAAACAGTGGCAAACATTATTGAAGTTTGTATATCAGTGGAACTTGAGAAGACAGTGAAGTGTATTAAGTGTAATTACTGTCAGTGAAGATTATTTTCAGTACTTGTGTAATAAGTGAAGTGTTAGCAAGCATTAAGTGTACTAACTGTGAATTGTTGTTAAACATTAAGTGTAACTGCAATCTATAAAGTGTGTATAGCTCCAGTGCTTGTGAGAACAGTGAAGTTGGAAAGCATTAAGTGGAATTATTTGGAAAATAAAGACAGTGAACTTTAAGGAGCCAATGTTTATTTTTGCCTCAGCTGATCTTGTGTACTGCACACCTAAAGGCTGACCATATGAAAAACAACTCACTGGGCAACGTCCTTCCTGTACTGTACTACTGCTGTTGGAGCCTGTGGCAGTGTGGGGACGAGGATGTAACAATATTGTCAAAATATAGAGAATAAGATCTCGAGTTCAATGGTATATAACACAATATAGCAAACAAAATAATTACCTCTGAAACAGGTACGTAAAGTAATAAATATTCCCTGTGCGGTGGTGCCAGGTGAACAATGTGTTTTGGTTGCACTGTGTCAGTGTCAATCTTGCGATCAGATAAGGTGTAAATCAGCATCTGAACCATCGCTGTCATCATCTGACAATGTATCACTATCATCACTACACCCATCCAGAGATTTCATGCAATATTTGCTTGGGCTGCTGTTAGTGGCGGCATGGAGAAGATTTAGTACCATTACCTTCGTCATTCTGTAGGTAACTAAGCTGAGCTCTGCTCCTAGTAAAAATGTATAATCTATGTATGGCAATATTCTATAGGGCCATGAGTTGCTAGCTATTTTATTTTGTGCCATTTCTGATGGCAGATTTTTTGAAAACAGGAAATAATATATGAAACAGCCACAATCAGAGCCATTTGGACTCAAACATTATAATATATGATACAGCCGCAGTTAATGGGTTAACAACATTACATCTGCAGTGTGTGTCTCTTAGCGTTAGGGGAGAAGGTGGTAATATGGACCACTATTTTGTTTCAGGTGAAAACTCCAATTTTATAGGCAAAAACTGCATCAATAACCATCACAGTTATTGACAAATTTTATCCTTATAATGCATTCAGAGTTATAATGAGAAAAATTAAACCATTCAAATGCCACAACGTATTCAAGCACAACCAAAAGAGTGGGTCTTGGAAAATGGGGTGGTAATATGAAACTAGTGGGGTGGTAATATGAAACAATTTTGAAAATAAAAAATAATAAAATTTTCTTTTTGTGATTATGTAAATAGTAATTTTACAGTGGAAATGTATGTTTAAGAGCATAAGTCAAAAATGAAAATATCATTTTCACACCCACTACACAAGACATGGGCCCATCCCTGGCACACAACACATTGAACCCATAGTTCTCCTGATTTGGACTTCGTGAATTTTTCTGAACAAAAAAGTCAGTCTGCATCATCTCTTTCAGGATTTGTTTCTCTCACAATTTCTTCTAGCAAGTTTGAACTTCCAGAAGACAGACTAATTCTCTCTTCTTCTTCTTCAGTAGAACATATCCTCATTGCTATGTTTTTGAAAAAAAAAAAAAGTTTCTCTTTTACTTTTCACACTCTTTCCTCCACCTCCTTCTCTCTTTTCTGTGTAGGCCTGTTGACAAATACTTTCAGAAAAAAAAAAAAAGGAATGGTGGTAATATGGTACAAGGTAAAAGGAATGGTGGTAATATGGAACACGCAGATCCATAATGCCACCCAACACCTTTTTAAAAATGATTTAGCAGAAATTCTAGGTTAGATTTTTTTTTCCAGAAAACTAACTATGCCATTTTCAGAGGTGATCTCATGACTAATCAACACACTATATATCATAGTCCATATATATAAATTTATATAGGATAACAAGTTTTTAATTTTACACCCAAAAAAGTTTCACTGAGTGAAAAGTAAACAATATCCTCTCAGAGCACCTCACCTCGAGTGAGTGATTCCACAACAATTCTGGTGGCCTTTGGGGGACCTAATAGTTATGTTTAATTCAGTTACCAATGGGTGGCAACACTTTTCAGCTGAGATAAGGCCTGTTTCATTTTACCACCCTGTTTCATATCACCACCCTGTTTCATATCCCCACCTTCTCCCCTACGTTGCTGTCTTAGTTCCCTTTCCCATCCCACTTTGTTAGGTTGAGTTTTTTTTTTCACATTCACAGTTTGGTGAAATATTTTTTAGTGTTGTCTTACTATTTTTTATTAATCCTTTTAGGTCGCTGATGATGCCATTTTAACCCGTCACGTCCCGAGCTGTTTCGCACCTCCGACACCCCCCAATCCCAAGGTATTTTTGAAAAAAAAAAAAAAATGGCTAAAACCTCCGCTTTTGGTGAGAAACTTCGAAATTTCATAGAAAAATTGCTCACCTGAGATTTAAAATACTCGATCCAGGTAGCAGTACCTCCTTACCTGACTGGTTTTTCTAACAGGCTGGCACCAAAGAAAACGAGTTCTGTGGGAGGGTAATTATTTCACACAACTCATAAACGGTATTTATTTATTTACTTGGTACGAATTTATATGTAGTACGAGAGTATATTGGTTTTCAAACAGTAATATAGGCATTATAAGCATTGTTTCACTAACTCATCACCATACCTGACCTTCTTTTGCCACATTACCTGATCATCGTTTCTGACTGTTTCTTCCTCTAAAGCTATGTAAACTTTGTCCTCCACATTGTCATCGATTGGGGAATCATTCTGGCCCTGAATGTCTTTATTGGCCAGGTCACTGGTAACAGGTGAATTGCCGAGACAATGGCATGCGGGGGGGGGGGGAGGTTATGCGGCGTAAGTTATTCTCCCCGCTTGGCATCTTGTAGAGGAATAGAGGAGGGTGTCCCGTGAATACATACAAAAAATCACGCGCAAAAATTGAAAATTGTGCAAATTAGGGACCTCGCAATTGCATGACATACCAGTACGTCATCGGGGCTGGCAAATGCAAAATGTTGCAACGTACCCATACGTCGACGGGACATCTCGGGTTAAATGTGGAATCGTCGCCCAGGTTGCCAGGTAACACAATCCAAGCTTTCAAGGTTAGGAGAGATGAAAATATGGGCCAGTCGAGCAGGATAGGGTGAAGACTCAGGTCCCTTCCTCGCTCAGCAGTAAGACACTATTTTGAATCTTGTGATACCATACTTAAAAAACAGAACTTTTAAAATATTATGTTGCACATCAAAACAAGATTTCATTTTTTTTTTTAATACAAGTGATTTAAAAACATATTTATCATCAGATTTCCTTTCATGTTTATGTATCTAAAATAGTTTTGAAGTAGACTGAGGTTGGCAATTCATTATTTTTGGACATTTTTGGACATGAGACCTTGAAAAGATGGATAAGGTCACTGAAACCGGGTCTGTGTAATACGATCATGATGCTGTACATCCTCAGCAATTATGATGAAATTCGGAGACAAAATGGAGGGAATAATAATAATAATACAAATAATAATAATAAGAAGAAAACACTCAGAGAGCACTTATCTCATCTTATGCCATTGCCATTAAAAAGGTTCTTAACCCTCTCAGGGTCACTCACGTGATTCGCGTTTCATGTGGATTGTTCTACAGATGTTCAGTCACTCGAATCGCGTTTCTAAGCACCAAAAAAATTCACCAAAAATTAAGTTTCTGGCGGATTTGTGTCAAGTTTTGAGGCATCGTAGCGAGTGCAGTGCTTTCCCATGGTAAGGCATTGGCAACACTGAGTTGCCTCACGGGGCCCAGCATGTAGCGATAAACCTCAGTCTCTTCCAAGCAGCCAGGCAGTGAGATTGTGTCGCGTGTACTGTCCCTTTAAACTCCTACTAATTCTCCCCCTCCTACCCGAGCTGAAGCCCCTATGGACTCAGTGTGATAATCCAATATTTGTGAGCATATTTGTATGTGATATTGTCAATGGAACATAGATGTATGTCACGAAAAGGAATTGTGTCCGTTATCAATCGTTAGGCTTAGAGGCGATATGCGCGTTCACTATTGCGGGGTTTCACCTCTCTCCCTCCCCAAGGCCCTATGGGGTGAGTACAAATACTTATATAATGAAGCCAATGGCTAAACTATATTTTGTGTGAAAGATATTGTGGCTGGCTTGGTGAAATTATGGAACTAGTTAACATTATGGACGCCATGAACCATAGTGTGGAATGGGGCAGGCATCACGTACAGTTTTTATAGTCAGGAAGGGAGAATTAGAGGTGTTTAGGGATAGAATTATTGTGATTCTAATAGTGAAAATGCGTATGGAATTGTGTGAAATATACGTCAAACATGCTGCGGGTGTTCGTGAAGGAGTGTGGTGTGTGCCAATACAATAGAGTTGCATCGTACTCTCCCGGCGAAGGATGCTGCATCACAGTCACTTTGAACTGTAGTAAGGAAGGGAATAATTGCGGAGGTTAGGGTGGAATCATTGTGGTAGTCATGTATTTGTGTATGATATTGTGTGAAGTGTAAGTGAAATGTGCCACGTATCCTCATGACGGCATAAATTATGATGCATAGTGTAGGTGAATGATACTTTTGCGGCAGCTGTGCTTTGAAAGGTAATGATGACAAGGAACGAGGGACGTCATTGAACAGGTACTGTACCTTGGTCTGCATTTAGTGATAAATTATACTTTATGTAAATTATACATGAACTGTGCCACGAGTGTTTGTTTAGGTGAATAGCATAGGTGACCGATACTTTAGCAGCAGGTGTGCTTTGAAAGGTAACGATGCCAAGGAACGAGGGACGTCATAGAACAGGTACTGTACCTTGGTCTGCATTTAGTGATAAATTATACTTTATGTAAAATATACATGAACTGTGCCACGAGTGTTCGTTTAGGTGCGTAGCATAAGTGACCGATACTTTAGCGGCAGGTGTGCTTTGAAACGTAACGATGCCAAGGAACGAGGGACGTCACTGAACAGGTACTGTACCTTGGTCTGACATTTAGTGATAAATTACACTTTATGTAAAATATACGTGAACTGTGCCGTGAGTGTTTGTTTAGGTGCGTAGCGTAGGTGAGCGGTACTGTAACCGCAGGTGTGCTGTGAAAGTTAATGATGCCAAGGAACGAGGGACATCAGTGGACAGGTACTGTACCTTGCAATGCCGGGCAACCACGGACGTCAGTGGACAGGTACTGTACCTTTCTAAAACAAATGTTGACGTCAGTGGACAGGTACTGTACCTTTCTAAAACAAATGTTGACGTCAGTGGACAGGTACTGTACCTTTCTAAAACAAATGTTGAAATTTATGATTCTCTTCTAAAATGTTTGTGATATGTGCCACGAGTGTTCATGGAAAATATTGTATCATGTGTTGGGGGAACGTTTGGGGAAGGAGGGGAAAATATGTCTGAATAAATATATATATATATATATATATATATATATATATATATATATATTCTTACCACATCTGACACAGTAAAGAGAGAAAGAGAGAGACAGAGACAGAGAAAGAGAGAGTATAGGAGAGAGAGAGAGGCACAAGGATGCTGAATTTATATGTACGTACAGTCACGTCAGCATAACATCCATTAGCCTAGCTATAATGAACACCAGGCCTTAGAATAGACGCTATGGGCGAGTGTGGGGGCAGTGTAGGGGTAGTCAGGGAGGAGTGAGGGATGAAGTGACGTCGATCCTTGGATTTACTAGATGGAGACTCCAAAAGGGGGGAGTTCAAGTGATGTGCGACTCCACATCCATCCCATGAAAATGTTACTGCTGTGAGAATATTAAGCCCGTGAGGGACTAGTGTTGTGTACTTCACACCTCTACCCACATGCTGATACTCTAAGACGAGAATTGGACCCGCCACAAATGAGTTGCCCTTGCTTACTTTAAGAATGCTTGTTGATCTGCACGTGGTTGAAGTCACGACATAATCCAATTATAAATGTAGGAAACTAAGGACGAGAATTAAAGCTATGTGTATACGAGGTAAACTTTGGTAAACTGTAATTATGTGTATGACCAAGTGTTATAACAATGACGAGTGATGCCATTATAGCACACTGAGATAGTAAAATTGCAATTCCAGGTATGACCGAATAAATAGTCGAGTCCAGCTGGGCGGGTTTCATTACCCGTTTCCCCCTCCAAGAGTGCAGGTCTGTTACAGTCATACTTAGGGTCCGTTGGTGGGGGGAGCGGGCCCGACCAGACCTATGACAGTGCTGGGGGTGTTAAAGTCTATGGAGGCGGCCTACCTACGATCGGCGACACCGCCACTCAGGATATCTTGGGTTGTGAGCGGGAAGACTCCACAGGACTGCGAGTGTTGATAAGTAACTTCACTCAGGCGCTTGAAAGCCGGGAGCTGATACGTTACGTCTGGTGCATTGTAAAGAAAAATACGGTAGTTTACGTACTGGGTAGGAATGTGTCGCCAGTGTGCCAGATGATGTTAAATAACTGTGACACATTAAATGTGAGAAATGTGAGTGTAATATTCAGGAGGTCGGTACTGATATCGTAACGTCACTTATATGCTGTAAGGTTGTGAATTATAACTAATTAGTGCACCTTGGATATTGAGAGTTGTGATTGATACTAGGCTGTCATAGAGAAAGTTCTGGTGTGCCACTGTACTTTAAAGGCTAAGCTTAGCACTCACTGTCTGGCTGTTTGGAGTGTGATGGGATAAATGTTGCATGAACGAGAGTGTGACTAAGAGAGTTTTATAAAAAAAAAAAAAAAAAGGAAGAGGGGGCGGAACCTAACATACCGGATGGAACCCAACCTAACATATCAGGCGGAACCCAACTTAACATACCAGGTGGAACCCAACCTAACATACCGGTCGGAACAAACCAGGCAGAACATATCGGCATGGACAACCCAGAAGTAAAGGAACGTGCGGAACATGACGGGCAGAACATAACCCATGGAACGACTCAAAGGATAGTCGAGGAGGCAAGGGAAGCAACGGAGAGGAGTACGAGATGGAGGCTGCTGGGACAATGATGGAACAAAGAGAGGAGGAGAGGGCCGAATCTGGGCTGCAAGAATGCTTAAAGAAGTGGCTGGCAGTTTTTTTTTTTTTTTATGTGAGGAAGAAGGAACCAGAGGCAATGAGCCCGCAATACTGTTCCCTCCAAGAGAAAAACAAATACAAGAGAGAGCCAAATTCAAGATCCATTCATTTCGAGATGCCTGGACACACTGCGTTTGAAAGACTGGAGATCATAGGAAGCAGGAAATACAGACAGAGGGAGACAGTTCCAGAGTTGACCTGTTGCATAAATGAAGGACTGGGAGTAACGGTTGACTCTTGCATTAGAGAGTTGGGCAGAAAAGGGGTTAGAGTTTGCTGCTAGACGGGTGGTACACGCCCGTCATAGAAGTGGAGGAATGCATGCAGACAGTTCAGAGGAACAGTGACTATTGAAGTAGCGATAGAAAAGAGATAAAGATGCAACACTGTGGCGAAGAGACAGAGGTTGAAGGGAGTCAGTAAGACGGGGAGAGTTAATGAGACAAAAAGCCTTTGACTCCCCCCTATTGAGAAGAGCTGTATGTGGAGAAGATCCCCATACATGAGAGTTGTACTCCACACAGGGGCGGATAAAACCCCTGTATAGAGTCAATAATTGTGCAGGGATAAAGAAGGAACGGAGTCGGCTTAGCACACACAATCGCTTAGAAGCAGATTTTACAAGAGATGTAATATGATCTTTCCAAGATAAGTCCTGAGCAAATGAAACCCCAAGCATGTTCAGTGATGATGCAGGATTAAGTTGAGTATTATTAAACATAAGTGGGTATACCTGTGGAAGATTTTGTCAGGTTGATAGGTGCAAAACCTCAGTCTTTGATGCATTAAAAACAACCAAATTATTTTTACCCCAGTCAGAGATACGAGCCAAGTCAGACATTAGGTGTGCCATAGCCTCATCCCTTGCCTATTGAAGTAACTGCTGAAATGGACGTTGTGGGAATCGAATGGAAAGGTGAAGGATGGAGTCATCAGCGTATGAGTGGATAGGGTTAGGTGTACAGCTTAGAAGGTCATTGATGAATAAAAGGAAGAGAGCTGGTGATAGGACAGAGCCATGAGGAACACCACTGTTAATAGGTCTAGGAGAAGAATGATAGCCGTCTACAACAGCGGCAATAGAACGACCAGAAAGGAAGCTAGAGATGAAGGCATAGATAGAAGGATAGAAACCGTAAGAGAGCAGTTTGGAAATTAAAGATTTATGCCAGACTCGATCGAAAGCCTTTGAGATGTCAAGTGCAATGGCAAAGCTTTCGCCAAAGTCCCGAAAGGAGGATGACCAGGAGTCTGAAAGGTAGGTGAGAAGATCGCCTGTGGAGCGTCCCTGACGGAACCCATACTGACGATTAGAAAGAATGTTGTGATAGGAAAGATGCTTTAAAATTTTTCTATTAAGAATTGACTCGAAAACTTTTGAGATACAGGACGTTAAAGCAATTGGAAGATAGTTAGAGGGTTGGGAATGGTCACCCTTCTTCGTGACTGGCTGAATGAGAGCAAACTTCCAGCAAGAAGGAATGGTACAAGTTGACAGACAAAGGTGAAAGAGTTTGCCTAGGCAGGGAGTAAGCACAGAAGCACAGTTCTTGAGAAAAACAGGAGGGACTCCATCACGCCCATATGCCTTATTAGTACTGAGGCTAGCAATGGCAGAAAATACATCAGCTGAAGAAATTTTAATGTTAGCCATAAGGAAGTCAGAGGGGGGAAGTGATGGACAAACAGCACCGGAATCGTCTAAGGTGGAGTTGGAGGAGAAAGTCTGAGCGAAGAGATCTGCTTTATCAGTAGAAGAAATAGCTACAGAGCCATCAGAGTAGAAAAGAGGAGGGAAGGATGATGAGGTAAAGTTGTTAGAAAGGTTTTTGGCAAGGTGCCAGAAGGAGCGGGAAGAGTTCGAGTTTGAGAGTTAAAAGCATTTTGTACGGATGAAATTATTTTTACAGAGCGAAGAACAGACTTAGCATGATTCTGGGCAGAAATGTATAAAAAATGTGATTCAGGGGCGGGTTGGCTCCGGTACCTTTTATAGGCCCTCTCCTTGTTGCGGACAGCATTAGAACAAGCGTGATTAAACCAAGGCTTTCGTGCATTAGTCAAAGGATATGAGAAAGGAATGTATGCTTCCATGCCCGAGAGAATAACCTCCGTAATGCGCAAGGCACACCCAGATGGCTCTCGGCCATGGAGGCAATAATCATTCCAGGGAAAATCAAAGAAGTACTGCTTGAGAGCCTCCCAATCCGCAGCTTCAAAGTGCCAGAGACGACGTTTTTTTGGAGGGTCCGCAGGCCGTACCAGAGCGATAGGACAGGTTAAGGTGATAAGGTTGTGATCGGAGGAGCCCAACGGAGAGAAAAGATTAACAGTGTAAGCAGAAGGATTAGTTGTAAGGAAGAGATCAAGTATGTTGGAGCTCTCTCCAAGGTGGTCAGGGATACGGGTAGGGTGCTGTACAAGCTGCTCTAGGTCATTAAGGATAGAAAAGGTGTAGGCTTGTTCACCATGTGGATCAGTGATAGGAGAGGAGAGCCAAACGTGGTGGTGAACATTGAAATCTCCAAGAATGGAGATTTCAGAGAAAGGAGAAATGGATACAATGTGTTCCATCGTAGAAGTAAGATAGTCAAAGAATTTTTGATAGTCAGTAGAATTAAGAGATAAGTAAACAGCGCAGATATATTTAGTCAGAGAATGACAGGAAAGCCGAAGCCAGAGTGTAGAGAATTCAGAAGAATCGAGTTCAGGAACACGAGAGCATGATAAGTTGTTGCGTATATATACACAACAGCCACCTTTGACTTTGAAATGAGTATAGAGAAAGTAGGAGGATACAGAAAAGGGTTTGCTGTCAGTTGCCTCAGACCGCTGAGTCTCAGTTAGGAAAAGAAGGTGAGGTTTAGAGGAGGAGAGGTGGTGCTCAACAGAGCGAAAGTTAGAGGAAAGGCCACGGATGTTGCAGAAATGAAGAAGACGAGAGTCAGACAGTGGTTCCAGGCACCTTGAGTCGTCACCGGGAGAGGGGCTGAAGGTGGGGGCATTTATGGTCCCCCCCCCCCGGGGACTCCGAGGCTATGTTAATCGACGCCATTTGTTTTGAAAATTTTGAAAAGGAAGTGTGGCATGTACTGTGTATGTAGTTTGGTGTTGATAGTTGGAGAAACTTGTATTGGAGAGCATGCTGGTCTACTCTCTGTGTTACTGAGACACTGAAAAAGTTCAGCAAAGGGGGATGGTCGGGACCTAGTCCCGAGGGCTGATGAAACGGTAGCTCCAGCTCTCCCTGTCATCAGCTTTCCATCCACCTTGGGAGTTCTGCCATGCTCGACTGGTGCTACAGTCTACTCCTCCTTCAGGCAGACTGGCTGAGGCACGTGAGAACATGTACATGAGAGCCCTTCTGCCGACTCTGCAATCCCTGCAAGAACAGAACAAGGCGATCCATGATCGCTTGACACAGTTAGAGAACTTGATGCGAATGGAAGGGAGGAACGAGATGAGCTTGAGGCCACAGGTGCAACCAGAGACTATAGCAGTACATGAAGGATCGGCAAAGATGCCAAGACATGGTGATGGCACGGGAGACAAACAAATGTGGGAGACTAGGGGAACCCAGCGGGGGGAGCAGGAACAGATGCAAGAGGCCGTGACTCTACACCAAGAAGAGTCAACAGTTACCGGACCAGGGCCAGGGTGGCAGAGGTCAGGGAATCTGAAACTGACTAGATCAGGAATGGAAGAGCTGACATGTGCTGCCCCTATGGGCATGAAGGTAATAGCTTCTGGCTTGAAGGAATTGATTGCAGCCATGAGGTTGCCACAGACCCAACTACTAACCTTCAAAGGGAATAGCCGGAGGGAGCATTGGGAGTTCATTCGTGCATTCGAACTACACATAGGGAGGGTCACAGTCCCAGAGGAATATAAGCTGCAGACGCTCATGCAAGCATGTGCAGTGCCTCTCAGGAACAATCTACAAACATGCAACTATTTGAGCCCAAGAGAGGGTTATGAGAAGGCAATGGCCATATTGGAGGACAGATACAGAGACAGACATCAGTATGTTCGAGAGATTGTGGAAGGAGTACTTGAAGAGCCCATGATCAAAGATGAGGATGAGGGTGGCCTTAAAAAATTCGCCGACGAGTTGAGGTCTTGTATTCTGAGTCTGGAGACCATCGGGAGATTGCAGGAGTTGGACATCGTTCGCTCGATGGACGTGCTGTCGCTTTGGTTGCCTGAAAGGGCACTTATGCGGTATGAGGATGAAACTTATGCCCACAACAAACGATACGGGTATTATCCCGGCGTTAAATGGTTGAAAACCTTTATCCTGGAGGAAGCAGACAGAGTATGTGTGAGGAGAAGAACCAAGGAAAGGGGAGCAACCACCAAGCGATCCACTGAGGTTGGTGTTAGAAGGAATCCAGATGGGCGTGTGATCGGCTTGGCCACCATTGGTGATGCCGAACCTGCGAGTGAGAGAGACTTGTGTCGGCTGTGCTGGGGGCTGCACACCCTGGTGGGTTGCAAGAAATTCCGTGCCATGAGAGTTGAAGAAAGGAGGGACACGGTTAGACGGCTCAAATACTGTTATGTCTGACTATCCCTCTACATTGTCCCAGACCTGAGTGAGGGATTACAAAGGGCGACAAGGACCTGGCCACTAATCCTCTGGTAAGTGGATCTAATATATACATTGCTTCACTATGGTTAAAATTATTATATATCTCTATACATACAGCTTCTACTATCCTACGTTTCTTATAATTAGTACATTTGTACAAAATTTTGCTAGAATTCCAGTCGATTCAATGGTCGTTTGCTGAAGAATGAACTTGCACTGCGTTATTTGTGTTGCCTATCTTACAAGCATACTTGTGTTCCTTAACCCCTTAACCGTGGGGATGTCGGGAGCGTGCTGTGACCGTCCCGTGGGGATAATCGCACTCCAACTGATTTTTTAAAAATATTTGCCAAAAATCAGTTGTTAGTCCTAAAATATTATAATTAAATATGGGTATGGCACATACCTTCAGTTTTCTTCTGGGATGTTTGTTGAGCCTTTGTCGACTACCGAAGGACTTGTGGAGACTTCTGAAGTTGGGTAACAATGTCTCCACTTTACACTTCCCGATACCCTGTAATATGGTTACCACTGCCTGATATTATCACTACAAACACTATTCTCTGAATTTCAGGTAGTTTGGAATCCATATTCCCCCCATAAAAGAAACACTCAGAAAGCAATGTAAATTATGAGTGCATACGAGCTTTCCACCCGAGCTCGTTCCCCGCTGGTATTCTGAGGCGAAGCTGTCATTTAGTATTCATAAACACACTCACACTTTATATTCCTAGTACTGTATACACCTATTTATGTATACAATATTTATCCATAAGTTTCCTGCAGTACTAGTAGTTTATTTTCACTCCAGGCATTCACTTTCTCGTTCAGTAAACTAGCATAGAGAGCAAAGCTTTCACTTTCACTGTCATTACCCCAAGTATTTATACTCATATTCTTATATTACCAACTATTTACATTTCTATTTACATTTTCTATTTTATTTACATTATTTACATTTCTATTTTATTTACACTATGTTATGCACCGTCACTTGCAGTAACGTATAAAACTATTTTCCACTGTACAATTATATTTACATTCATTGCTTTCACTTGCCATTTACACATTATTTACATTTCCACTTGCACTGTTTTAGAACTTGGGACACAGAAGCTCTCATACTGGGGGTTTCTATTTACATTTCTATTTTATTTACACTATGTTATGCACTGTCACTTGCAGTAACTTATAAAACTATTTTCCACTGTACAATTATATTTACATTCATTGCTTTCACTTGCCATTTACACATTATTTACATTTCCACTTGCACTGTTTTAGAACTTGGGACACAGAAGCTCTCGTACTGAGGGTTTCTGTTACCATTTCCTCCACTGCCTCACCCAACGTGTCACCAGAAAGATCGTAGTCACTGTCCATCATAATCATTGATAAATTAGCCGGCTCATGTTCCAGGGCAGAGTCACTTAACCCTAGCCCTTTACCCCTTCCCACACGAGGTTTAGTAGGGGTAGAGGTCACAGGGCCCTTTGCAGTGGGCTCAGAAGCGGTAGAAGTGGACGGGCGCGAATCAGACATGGTTTCACCTCGAAAAACGACAGTAAACTGAATGATGTGACGTATGTGGGCAGGGAAGTGTTGACAATGTCAGTGTGGTGACAGCTGCTAATATATATGCTATGAAATGATTGGCAGGAAATCTAGACAATACATAATAAATTAGGGAGTTCCAGGTGAATGTAAATATCACTTAGGCTTCTCCCTTCCTTTCTTATATATATTTTTATTACTAGAATAGGTCATACTGCATATTTCAAGGGGGAAATAAACAGGGAAAATTAGCAAATGAGTGCATGTGGGGTGTTGCCAGGTGATAATTAGCCCATTCCAGATGTATGGCAGTATCAATTCCTTTTCTCTTTCTTTTATATTTTATTTTGTAAAAGAATAGGGCATAGGGCACATTTCAATGGATAAAATGAGCGGAAAAATCCGTCCAGGACTTGTGTAGCTCAGTGCAGCTGGGCAGGCGGGAGGAGAGGGTAATGGAGGGGAGGTAAGGAGGGAAGTCAAGGACGGGGGAAAAATGGCTAAATTGTCAACAATGGATGGGAGTACAGATGACATTAGCAGTGCTGACTATAGCTGGACACTGGTAGTACTGATAGATGATACAAGCCACCACTGGAAAGCCCGGGCGAATTCAAAATAACACAGAAGCACAAAAGTGACGCCCCGCGGTATGATCCCTTGCGTCCGAGGGTCACGTAAAATGACCCCCCACGGTTGAAGGGTTAATGCAAGTGTCCAAATTCCTTCCAGTGTCACCAATATAAACCAAATCACAGTCTCTACATGGATTTTTGTATACCCATGGAGTTTCGTTACTAATGGGTTTATTCTTTACTAACATTGATCTTAAAGTGGAAGTATATCTAAATGCAATGTTTACATCCAAACCATGACTCACAGACTTCAACATCTAAGATTCGACACATACAGAATTGTGATGTATTGCTTATTTTATTGACTTTTTGATGTTGGTCTAGGTACAAAAAAGGGCTCTTCTGGCTTTTAATTAAGCTTGCCCTATAACAGAATTGGGATACTAGATCTAAAAATACTTTCCATATCTCAGCATTTTCTGTATCCAGATGCTGGGCAAGCATATTTTAAAGCCCAAAAAGACTTTTTTTTTCCTAGACCAACATCATAAAGTCAACAAAATAAGCCATACATCACAGTTTGGTATGTGTCAAATCTTAGCTTGGTGAAGTCTGAGTCATGATTCGAATGTAAACATTCCAGTTAGATATACTTCCATGATCAATGTTAATAAAGAATAAACCTATTATTAACGAAACTGCAAGGGTATACAAAATTCCATGTAGAGACTGTGATTTGGTTTATACTGGTGAAACTGGAAGGGATTTGGATACTCACATTAAGGAACACAAATATGCTTGTAAGACAGGCAACATAAATAACGCAGTGCAAGTTCACTCTTCAGAAAACGACCATAGAATCAACTGGAAATCTAGGAGAATTTTGTACAAATATACTAATTATAAGAAATGTAGGATAGTAGAAGCTGTATGTATAGAGATAATAATTTCAAACCATAGTGAAGGAATGTATAAATTTGATTCAGTGATGAGAGGATTAGTGGCCAGGTCCTTGTCGCCCCTTGTAATCCTTCACTCAGGTTGGGGACAGAGTAGAGGGAGAGTCAGGTGAGGTTATATCAGGTGTGGTTGAAAAAATAAAAAGTGCGGGATATATTTCCCCCAGAGCGGTTGCACTTATGTACTTTTTATAATAGTCATCCATGGTTAGAGTGCAGAAGAAAACCTGAGATCGTTATTTACAATTCAAGCGGTTTTTACAACGCAAAAACCACGTTCTCTTTAATAATTCTTATTATTAATAAATTAAATGCTACTGGGTAGGCAGCCCCACCCAGGGAAGTACAACCGCGAAGGTAACGGGAGACTCAGAGAATAGCCTGGATTCCATTTTCTCTCCTAGGCCTTGGTAGCTGGTTACACATCTTTCTGCCTCAAACATCAGAGGGCATCAGGCTGCACTCTTTACACAACATACACATCCATAAAACACCAATCTTGTCATTACATATCATACACATTTCACAACACATCCCTGCTCTCCTCCCCATAAAAAGAACCATGGCTGCTGCTATACTGGGAATTAGTGCGGTGGTTTCTCGGGTGACCACCACCGGCAGGGCTGGATCGTTTCCACAGGGCCCTCCCGGTCGTCATCAAGCGACTGTGCCACCTCCAGTGTTGCGGCGCCCTAAATCTGCTCGTCAGTGCAGTAAAATTTTCTTTTGCAGTATTAGGGGAGTTCACTCCAACATCAGTTCTGTTCAAAATTTCCTCCAGTTTGAATCTGCTGATCTGCTATTTTTGACAGAGACACAAGTAAGCTCCACCTCTGATTTAGCTAGATTTAATTTTCCTGGTTATATCTTGATTCAAAATTTCAGACTTATCGGATTCTTTGGCTAAATATATTGTCAATAGGATAGCTTCCCCACACCACCCACCCTAAACTAAAAACATCACCCCTCCTTCATTCCCATCCATCCCCATCCCCTCTCATCACCCAGCTGCTTGCCCACATATGCAATACTTATGCACACACACACACACACACACACACACACACACACACACACACACCTATGCTGGGATCGGTAATCCCATTCCATTCGTGACCCGTATTTCCTTACCCAACCTTCCTTCCCTCTCCCTGTAAACGATTTTGTATCCAATATTCTTATAAAACATAAAAGGGTTTGCACCACCAGTGTAACTGTAGGATTGTAGATACTAAGAGGAATATAATTTTGTCTCCGTCTCTCTGTCTGTCTGTCTGCCTGTCTGTCTCTGTCTCTCTCTCTCTCTCTCTCTCTCTCTCTCTCTCTCTCTCTCGCTCGCTCGCTCGCTCACCGTTTATCCACCTATCTATGTACCTATGTACTATCTATTCAACGTTCTATCCTCTAACTCTCCCTCTTTTCCGTCTGTTCCACTCTTGTGTTTGGCGTCATCTTTTAACCAGTCAGTGTGTGTCTCTCCTGCTTAGTCTCTCTCTCTCTCTCTCTCTCTCTCTCTCCACGCCTTGTTTTAAATACGATAATTACTGACCTGCCACTTCTTTCCCTTTCTCCTGGTACCATCTGAATTCTAACCTACTTGTTAAAATCTTCTCATGCTGCTATTCCTGTTCTCTTTCTTTCTCTCCTCCCCAGTCTCTCTCTCTCTCTCTCTCTCTCTCTCTCTCTCTCTCTCTCTCTCCATGCCTTTGTTGTAATCCCATAATTTCTGACCTGCCGCTCCCTCCCTTCTCTTCTACTGGTGCCATCTGACTTCTCACCTACTTGTTAAAATCTCATGCTGCTATTCCTGTTCTCCCTCTTTCTCTCCTACCCAGTCTCTCTCTCTCTCTCTCTCTCTCTCTCTCTCTCTCTCTCTCTCTCCTCACGCCTTCGTTCTAAATCCCATAATTACTGACCTGCTGTCCCTCCTCTTCCCCTGGTGCCACTGGACTTCTCACCTACTTGTTAAAATTTCCTCACAACGTCGCCCCATTACCTCATTCTGCTAATGATCCTCCCTCTTCCCCCTATTAATCCCTGTCTTCTCCCGTCTCTTCATAAATTCAACTCGTAAATGAACTTTCCTATGTATCTATCACTAGGTATACTACAACATATATACTGAACAAGATATACTATTTCCCATGTAACACATACAGTCATTGCTCCTTGAAACTGAATGTCTATCGCTACTCGTAATTTAAGTTTATATACGAATGATGCATCACTATGTGCTGTATATATTATGTAAGTAAATGTATTACGTAGGCCTATTGATACGCAATGCCATTGGTCAATATGTCTGTCACTATACTCCATCATGTATACTAATTAAATATACTATCTCCCATATAACATATATAGACATTGCTATGTTTTGTAACTGAATGTCTGTCGCTACTCATAATTTAAATGTATATACCAATGAAGCATCACTATATGCTGTGTGTATTGTGTTAATATATATATTAAGTAGGTCATATTAACGCATTACCATTCGTCACAAACTCTTATGCCAATATGCCCCTTTTTATTTTATAATCTTTGTAATTATGTGTACTGTTGTAGCATGTAAATTCTGGGCCAAAATTACTCTTACAGCTGGATAACTCCTTTATTGGCCACCCATGTGGTCATCATTCATGATGCTGCCTCTTCACAGGATGAGGAAGGGGTATCCTATAAACTAGCCCTACGGGATCAAAGTAAATTCTCCCTAAGGATTTCCCATTTCACCTGCCCCTTGTTGCTCTCCGTCTTTGTGCCCTGATCTGTAATCCCTTTACCCTGGACCTCACCTTCCTTATCCAACTCCCCCCCCCCTACAACCCCTAGCCAATACCTTACACTCCCACTGCCTTCTGCTATATATACAGGAGATGCGGTGTATATTAAGCAATTATATTCTGAGGAAGCCGTGAGGTGAAACGTCAATACACACTTAGTCCCACATCGGTGTTTCTTTTTTCTCCAATTTGTCAACAAAAAGTTAATCATGGGGAAGATGTCACAAAGACTGAAATATTTCAATGTTTTTTCCTCCTAGCTAGGCCTAACTGTCGACAACTAGACCTCTGTGGAGTATTTGGTTATCTGATTTCTTGGTCTTATATATTGGCGATGTTTGCACATCTTTTTAGATTAGCCAGTCTGATCTGAAGAATAAGATAATCACATAGCTACCTGTGGCTTAAGCCAAAGTTAGGGTTGGTTTTGCTTGACAGATGACTGGTATGTTATGTTAAGCTGTATATGCTAGGCTATTATATTTTTTATCACTATATAGGTTCATACACATGTAACTATCTGAAATCCGGTCAATATTTTGTTTAACTGACCATAATAAAAGTTCAGGATTAGGAGCAAAAGTTTGCTAAAGTTAGCAAAAGTGTTTCACCTCTAGCTTGACAAGTTGCCTTGACAGACTTTTGTATTGTGTGAATGTTGATTTACGATGCAGATACATTTACTTGTGTTTTAAATCAATATTGATGCCCAGTGGAAGTCTGTCAATGCATGTTGACAATCTGAAGAGTAAATATCTGCTAACTTTAGCACACTTTATCTCTGAAACCTGATTTTTTTTTTTTTTATTAATAGTCATATTAAGCAAAAGTTTTTGACCGGATTTCAGATAATTAGGTGTGCATGAACCTATATGGTGATAAAAATTATAGGATATTCCCCCGATTCGGTATTTCCTTGCATTCCTGCACAACAGTTGAAGTTGCCAGTTGTGATGGGGTACTCCTGATTCACTGCTTGCCACCACGGCTTCCTGGTTTTCATCTCTTGGAACAAGAATGAATCTTTTTTCTGGTGTGATTCTACTTGTGTTCTTGCACAGTGGAACAAAGCACCAATGGTGATTATTTGCTAACTTGGCCATGCTGAAGCGAAGCTTGGCTAATCAGCAGAACCACAATCACTCAGCTGGGGATCAGTCCTGTTTTGTCTCCCGGCTTGGCAGGCTGCGACAGCACAGTCACTGGAGGCTTGCGCTGCCATCACCCTCTTTTTGTGCAACTTTGAAGGCATATATCTCCAATTTTTTACTTTGGTTTGTCAGATTAACTATATAATTCAGTAATTCAACACATTCATCACCCAACTAAATTGTTTTATACTTTAAAAAAAATTGACCCTCATCCAGTTCGCTATCTGGTTTCTACCGGCATTATCCGACTCATTGTAAAATGTGTTTAATTTTCTGCTTAACCCGCAGCATCCCATTGATGTATATATACGTCCAAACATTTTGTCATTGTCACTCCCATTGATGTATATAAATGCACCGCGCCTGCAAGGTCTGTCATTTGCACATTTTTCAAATTTTGCGTGTGATTTTTGGTACGTATACACAGGACACCTTCCTCTACAAGATGCCAGGCTGGGACAATGCCTTACCCCGCATGACCTCCCTCCCTCCCGCACGCCATTGTCTCAGTAATTCATCTGCCACCTGACCTGGCCAGTAAAGACATGTCGTGCCACGGTATGAAATTCAAGGCCCGAGTGATTCCCCAATCGATGACAATGTGGAGGACAAACTTTCCATAGCATTACAGGAAGAAACAGTCAGAAATGATGATCAGGTAATGTCGTCAAAAAAGGTCAGGTATGTTGATGTGTTTGGTGAGTGAAACAATGCTTATATTGCCTATATTACTGTGTGAAAACCAATATACTCTCGTACTACATATAATTTTGTACCAAATAAATAAATAGAGTTTATGAGTGGTGTGGAATAGTTACCCTCCCATAGAACTCATTTTCTTTGGAGCCAGCCTGATAGAAAACCCAGTAAGATAAGGGGTACTGCTACCTGTATCCAGTATTTTAAACCTCAGGTGAGCAATTTCTCAATGAATTTTCGATATTTCTCACCAAAAGCAAAGGTTTGAGCCAAAAAAAAAAAAATCCAAAATTCGTCGGGATTGGGGGGAGTCAGTGGTGGAAAATCGGTCGGGACGGGGCGGGTTAATCGTTCTTTCTGACGTTCCTGGAAGGCAGATGTAGTGGCACGAATGAGATGTCCTCCTTCATCCAGGATCCCATGTGCCGTTGATCCCAGTCGTCTAGCTTCATCGAACGGGGCTGTAGTTTGTATTGTCTGTACTTCCAGGTTATCCTGAAGTAATTCTCCACAGTTGGTGGGAAGGGATTGTCAAAACAGAATTTGTTTTGCTGTGCATTTTGGGGCCACTTTCTCTTCCAGGCACCTCCTAAGAAAATCCCTTCTATTTCTAATGCTGTAGGCTCTCTTAAGTTTGTTTGTGTAGTGCCATCCTATGCTATTGGGTTCCATACTACTGACTGCAGGTGTCGACATGATGTGGTGAATTCAGCATAGGCTGTGAAAACTATGATGAAGATGACACAAACTGCAGAGTAGGAACCCAGTTTATTTCAACATCTCGCCAAGACTGGCTTCTTCAGGAATGGCATACAATATTTACACTCAGCAATCTATGAAAAATTATATGAACTTGACTATGATATTACAATGAAAAAAGTAGGTAAGACAGCCCAAAAAATTCTACGCAGATCTCCTGAGGAAAAAACTCTACTCCACTTACCCAAAATTTACTCAGCAACTTATATTTATAGACTTCCGAAGCTTCACAAACCTAATGTGCCTCTTTGCCCAATTGTTTCTGGTGCTGGGACTTTAATGCATATACTTGTAGGTTTACTAGCAAGTCAGTATCATGTAAGGTTGGAAGGATTAGTGGGATGAGATTGAGACACTCAGGAGACCGTAGGATTAGATTACAAAACATGGGTATAACCAACAAGCAATTGGCTGGTTTTACTGGGTATTGTTTTCACTCTGTTTGTCTGTCTGTCTGCCTGCCTGTTAACAACTTTATGCGAAAACTAGTGGTGCAATTTTGACTAAAATTACAGGGATGATGGTCTATGACTTTCTGATCACCTGATTAAAATTTGGACCAAACTTGGCCAGGGCCCAGGCTGCAGGACAAAAAAATAAAAAAAAATAATAATAATAATTTCTTCTTCGTCATAACTCCTTTCAGATTCGTCATATCGACATGAAAACCAAAACCTAAAGGTGCATCTCTCAAATCTGCATCCTATAACATGCCTCACTACATCCGGGGGGGTCACCGCCCAATTAGCGGTAGGGGGTCAATGTCAAGTGGGTCAGGCCTAAAATTTCAAATGGGCATCCAATCGTCAATTTTCTCCTGATTCACTCCAAATTTGATATATCTTTGATGGGATATCCTGTTGTTTATACATCAGCAATAAAATGAATGCTGGGGATGGGTTTGCTGTGCCTTGGCACCGTTTCTTGGTATGATGCTGTTTCCTTGTAAACGAATGTACCCACTGACAAAGCGTTAGATTTGTTAAGTAATGTTTTGACTAAGGACGATGGTCTGCCTATTCCTGTTTCGGATTTTATTGAACTAGTGAATATGCATATGCAATTGTTATTTTACCCACAGCATTACTTTCTTCCGACAGAAAGCATGGATGGCAATGGGTTCCCCACTTAGTGCCGTCCTTGCTAATCTGTTTTTAGAACATCTAGAGACACATAATTTTAGTGACAGTCCCAAGACATGTTACATGGTTTAGGTAAGTAGATGATGCCTTGATGATAGCTCCTTGTAGGTTAGATTTAGAGATACTTAGGGATAGATTGAATAGTGTAGAACCTAGCATTCAGTTTACTATACTGTATAGTACGAACATGATGCCCACTTATCTTTCCTCGATACTCATAATCAAAGAATGTAACAATCTTAAGTTTAAAGATTTTAGAAAGGCTACCAACATGAATGACTATTCATTTTTATTCAACCACAGATAGAACAGAATAGGGAATACTCATCAGCTTTTTCCTTCCGGCCTTGAGAATATGTTCCAACGATTATTTACAGGATGGATATGATTAAATTTTTAAGGCTTTTAGCGATCTACAATACCCTCCAAATTTTATCAGTAAAGCTAGAAAGAGTGCCACTAAAATATACTTGAGTACACACAAAAAAGAAAAACCTGAAAAATGAACAGTACTACCTAAATCCCGTGCAGCAAACAATGCTTTCCCCTGTGTGAATATGGCAGGAATACAGGTGGTTAGAGCAGGAAATATAACTGTGGGTAGTTTAGTAGGAGACAATGACAAGTATGTAAAAAGAACAAATGAAGAAAGTGTGTATAAAATTCCGTGCAAAAATTGTGAGAAGGTATATGTGGGAGAGACTTTTAGATGGTGGGATAAGAGGTTAAAGTAACATAAATATGATATGAGAGTGTTGAATCTCAACAATATATACTATTGCGCAACATAAATCAGCTATTGAACATGGAACACTGTGGAATGAGGCTATTTGTGTTACATGAGAGTAATAAAACGAAACGTATGTCTCGAGTCTGCCTCTACTGCTGTATGGAATAATTTTAATCTGAATAGGGGGTGTTATACACTGGCCAAACCTTAAGCCTGCTTTTTAATGAGCAGAAGACCTAAAGTAGGGTAGTTTGTTCTGGTTGTTCAAGAGCATGACGTCACTCTCTTGGAGCTGTGAGGCCTACTTAATCTGTCATTCAGCTTTTCAGTGTCACATTCAGCATTACTTAGAGCCTGAAATCTGTTCGTTATGTCCAACTGAATGGTTGATTTCTTTTCGTATACTTTTATTGAGCATATCTTTTTATTTTTAATCTTTTTTTTTTCACTTCTGAAACTGAATCTGGCTGTGCAACCTATCATTCTGTGGTCACTTCCTATATTTTAATAACTGTGGCATTTATCTTGTAATTCTTATCTGCTATAATGAAGTTGACTTAATTGTTTGTTTCTCCACTGGGACTTCTCCACGTACATTTTCTCCCTCCTCATTTGTGAAAGAACGTGTTTATTATTTTCATGTTATACATTTCACCTAAATTTACCATCATTTCTCCTCTTTCATTCCTTCCTCTCACTCCATTTTTTCCCACATATGCTTCTCCATTTTTTTATTTCCCAACTTTTACATTGAAGTTTCCCATGAGTATAGTATATGTGGTCTTTTTTTCATCCTTATTCTGGGAGATGTCGTCATAGAATGTTTCTATTACTTTATCTGAGCTTTGAGAAATCGGTGCATATTTTTGAGTAGCAGGATTTGCCAGTCAGATTATCCTGAAGAATTCCCGATGTTTCTCGTACTGTAGTTCCGTTCTGAGTCAGAGTTGCCAGTTAGCCTGCTGTTTTTGAGCGAGTTATTTTGTTAGTTGAACATTAATTTTTGTGCTCTTTTTCTCCATAGTGTTTTATTCATGTGATTGTTTATTATGTAATTTAAGTTTGTATGCAAATAATTTTGAGTATTATACACTGTAAGTAAACTTTGGCATGTTTTCGATGTCTCCGAGTTGGTAATGGTTATAACCGTTGCCCCCTTGAGAATGCGCGAGAACTGTGGAGAAGTTTGAACACACTAGAGTATAGGAAGCTTAAATAAAGATGGGGAAGAGACTAGAAGCGTTTCAGTCGGTCTTCAGTTCAGTTTGAGTGTAGTGCAGTGTCAGTACAGTGTCACTGAAGTTTGTATATAATCGGTACTTGTCAAAACAGTGAAGTGTTGTCAAGCATTAAGTGTAATACCAGTTAGTGAAAAACTGTATACCTCTGGTACATGTGAAAACAGTGAAGTGAAGTTGGCAAACATTAAATGTAATAATTTGGAAAATAAAGACAGCGAACTTAAGAAGCTATTCTTTATTTACAACACTTCAGCTGGTCTCATTGCACACCAAAAGGCTGACCATAGGAAGAACAACTCACTGGACAACGTCCTTCCTATACTGAACTACTGCTGTTGGAACCTGTGGCAGTGTTGGATGGGGACGTAACAATGGTGTCAGGAATGTGGATCATGAAAGTGCTGCAGTGAGCCTAATATTCCACATGGAGCAAGGGGGTGTGCAGGCAAGATCCCAAGCTGGACAGGAGGACGAGGTGTCATTGGCAGCAATCATGAATCTACTGCAGGCACAAAGTGTCCAACAACAAGCACAAAATGAAGGAGTACAGGCACAGGATGAAGGACAGAAAGAGCTCAAAGAACAATCACAAACACAAAGTGTACAACTACATGCACAAAATGGAGAACAGAAAGAATGGTATGAACAGCTTTAGGAGGTATTACAGGAGCAATAGAGGGAATTACAACTGAGGAAACAAAGACAGCTGGATGCTTTCACGGGGGAAATGAAAGAGAAGCAACAGCAGTTGAAGGAAGAAGTATACACTGAGCTACAGCAGCAGAAGCATGAATTAAGCATTAATGTGATGGAGTTCAGACAGCACCTAGATGACCAGGTGAAGCATGTAGATGACCAGCCGAAGATTAGTGAGGGAATAGTGATGGAGTGCAGACAGCATGTTGACAACCAGCTGAAGATTGATGAGGGAATAGTCATAGAGTGCAGACAGCATGTGGATAACCAGCTGAAGCATGTAGTTGACCATGTAAAGATATTTAGTGAGAAAACTGAGGTTGTAGAGAAATACTGCACTGCTAAGCCTCAGGTTATACAGAGAGCATGTGAAAGGAATGGATAGTGTATGGTGGATCTTGACGAAACCCAAGCATCTAAAGGTAGCATTACAGGGTTGAATAATCAGAATGCAGAAGTTTTAAGTCTTGGATTTACCTGTATGATGCCACAGTTTTAAGGCCAAAAACCAATGAAGTGCATGGCTTTTATGGGGGTCCAGCTAAAATGAAACCTCAGGAATCTGATGGCAAAGTACCTTGGGAAGCTTATCATGTGTAGTTGAGTTGCTTGTAGATCAGAATGGCTGAGATGTTAGGCAGTGGGCAGTGCAGCTTGCTACAAGGCTCAAAGGTGCAGCAATGGACATTCTTGGCCAGATGTCAGTGGAGGATAGGAACAGTTATCAGTCCCTAGTAAAAGTTCTGGAGCACAGATATGGGACCATGTACCTGACTGAGGTTTACGGAGCAAGATTCCAGAGCCATGTACGGGCTCAAGGCGAGTCCCTATAGCAGATTGCTCATGACCTGGAGAGTACTGTATGGCATACAAGGCACACCCTGGAGCAGCACGTGTCCTGTTGGTTATTCTTCTGAGGGACCAGGTCATCGATGTTCTTGATGGTGCAGAGTTGAAAGTGCAATTGAAGCAGGCACAACCTAGAAGCATGCAAGAAGCAGTACGTCCACTTTTCAGACAGGTTGTTGTGCAGGATTCAAGGCAAGAAAGGGGCAGGTACATGAAACGGAAAAATTTGAAGGAAGTTGCCAGTTCGGAGAAAAGCCAGGACTTAGGAAAGAGGACTGCCACAAGTGGGGGAGGGAAAAGGAGAAGATCAGAGGAAGTTGCTGGTATTGTGAGAAGCCAGGACATCAGAAAATGGACTGCCGCAAGTGGAAGAGAGATCAGGAGAAGATCAGAGGAGCTTGCTGGTTCTGCAAGAAGCCAGGACACAGGGTGAATTGTTACAAATGGAAGAAGCAAGAACAGAACAATGGAAGGAAACCCACAATTGCTATAAATGGGTGTTGGACATGTGGTGAGGTGTGACAGTTCAGCAATGAATGTCTATATAAGAAGGATGTGGGTAAATTAGTGAAGGCTGGTGACAAGAGGTAACAACCAGCCATTTTTTTGTCAAGAAGCCCCACCACTGAGGAAATACAGGAGAACCTTCATGAATAGTGTACAAGAAGACGGAAGAACAGACGAAAAGCAGTGTAGTAGGAATGAGAATTTTGTTAAGAAATGCTGCAGTAGTGTTGTGACTGGGCCAGCGTTAGATGAAGAAGACCTGAAGGGGATGCAGATGGAGGATGCAGAATTACAACCAGTGCTTCAGTGGCTGCAGGGGAGTGCAGTGCAACCATCTTTGGAAGAGGTTCCCAGATTCAGCCCTGTGACCAAGAGCTTCTAGAGTCAGTGAGACCTTCTTTGTTTGAATAATGTACTACTGAAGCATCAGTGGGAGACACCCAATGGCCTCAGCCACCTGAGGGTGAAGAAAACCCTAAGCCGGCTGTGACAGAGGTTCTCCTGGACTGGCATGCATCAGGATGTTGAGGAGAGGTGTCAGGCCTGTGATGTATGCTGTGCCTAGAAGGGACCCAAGAAACATGGTTACGTCCCTCTTCATCTGTCCCAAGTGGGAGCACCAATGGAAAGAGTCACGATTGACATTGCTGGACCTCTGCCTCTCACTAAACGTGGAAACCGGTATATATATATATATATATATATATATATATATATATATATATATATGTATGTATGTCGCAATGGACTAATTTACAAAGTGGCCAGAAGCCTATTCCATCTCTAATCAAGAGGCAGCAACTGTTGCTCAGGTGTTGGTTGACCAGTTTGTCTGTCGTTTTGGAATGCCACAAGAGCTACATTCAGACCAACGTAGAAACTTCAAGTCTGCTGTCTTCCGTGAATGCTGCAAGTTACTGGGGATCAAGAAGACCAGGACAACCCCACTACGGCCACAGTCAGATGGGATGGAGGAAAAATTCAATTGGACCCTGGGACAAGAACTGGCCAAGTACTGCATAGAGGGGCAAACTGAATGGGACCAGAAATTACCTGCGTTGTTGATGGCATATCGTTTGCATCCCATGAGTCTACCGGCTACACCCCTGCAAAACTGATGTCAGGCCACGAGTTACACTTACCTGTTGACTTGTTAATGGAAAGACCACCTGGTGAAGAACTGCCTACAAACACCTCCAGCAATGCGAAGCATCTTCAGGAAAGGTTGGCTGAGCTACATTATCAAATGCGAGGAGCCCTTAAGTTTTCAGGACAGGTGATGAAGTGCAAGTATGATGCCAAGGCAAGTGAGGTGAGCTTCAAGAATGGTAACCAAGTTTAGTTATACAATCCTCAGCGAAAGAAGGGAAAGTCAACGAAGCTGCAGAACCCATGGGACAGGCCTTACACTGAGTTGGACCACCTATCAGACGTAACGAATATGATTCGCGGAGGCAGGAAGTCTCGTCCAAAGGTGGTACATGTGAATCATCTGTGGCAGTACCATGGGCCAGGACAGTACAGCTGGGATGTCTTCGAGGAATCATGCTCTCCCACAACCGAGGATGTTGAGGAGGACCAACGAGCTGAAGTACAAGAGGATGGTGACACTTTTGTCAGAGAAGAAGTGCATCAGGAAGAGGAACAAGTTATTGCAGGAGGAGTGGACTGTGTGGAAGAGCAGGGACTTCGTCAGAAGCAGCATAAAAGACCTGATGAGTTGAAGGAATATTTGTGTATAATAAAATGTTTAGTCTGGATTAACCCATTGCGTGCCAGCAGACTTTGGACCCTCATGGAGCTGTGGTGTCGGCCAATTTTCCACTTGTTTCTTTTGCTAGATAGGTTAGAAATGATGAGAAAACACGGAGAACAAACATAAAAGTACTTACAGAAGCCATTTAGGTGGATTTTGAGGTTGATTCTCCCTGAGCAGGTGGGTGAAAACTTTGGAGTAATGCTCGTAGACTTCACCGATTGCTGGTGCAACAGAGTGAGAGGAAGCAGCTCTGCATTTTCATCATCGGTAGCTACGTTATTCGAGCCAAGGACACTTTTGTTGGGTATGTTGATGACATAGGAAGTGTCCTCAAGCATAGTTATGTTATTGTGAAAAGCAAGTGAGTGATTGTTCGTAATAATTCGTATTCTACTGTACGTCTCTGAGGTAGAAAGTCAGTTCCCACACGTATTATACTGTACATTATATTTGTTTTCCACACTACATATAATTCTTTTCATAGTCTATGCACTCTTGGTGAGTTTTCTCTCACACTCAATGCACTATCGTTTTCTTTTATTGCAATGCAAGATACTCGCGCCGTGTCCTTTCACATAGTATATTTTCTTGCACACACACACAAACATACGTAACTCATTTTACTTCACTTACTACTATAAAATCACTAAAACTAGTTTCTTATCATATTATGAGATAATTATCATTACATATTATTTACCATTGTATACATTTCACATGCTTCTTTTATCGCACACATCACGTAATTCAGAAGTGGAGTAGGGTGTGGTATTCTTTGAAGCAGGGTGTGAGGCACAGCCCCACACCATACTCTACACACTGGTAACGTGTGTCCTTTTGCTGTGTTCTTGGCCGTACTGTGCTGTGTTGACGCACGTGACACCTGCGAAGGGGATTCCTCTTCACACCTGGCGCCATCACTAACTCAGGGAAATAATATAAGGGATTTTCACCACCAGCTGAATGCTTTCTACGGGCATGATCACGACCATGAGTGCCAACCAGCTCCCTGCACAGCTCCTGGATGAAGTCCTCGAAACCCTCGCGGGATCCTGTGGTGTTGGCGTGGAGATGAACATTCAAAACTTTGACAACCAGCAGGTGAAAGAAGTTTCTTGTACCACTTCATTGTGGGCCTGGCACACTCGATGCTCGATATCATTGCATCCAACTGGTCTACCTGACTGCAATCAGTTACAGCCTCAGGCTCCCAAATGTGTACACGTTTTTCACCGCGGTAATCGACGGTCTTTGTGATATGCATCAGGGGGTGATGAAGCATTGAAAGGTTTACTCGTTGTTTTGGTGCCAGGTAGTGGCGAGGATATTGTTTGCCTGGAAAAACAATACCTCCTTCCTTTGCAGTTTCCTGCCCACTTGTACCACGTGCCACCTGTTTTTTTTTTTTTTTTTTTTTTTTAACTGTACTGCACTGTACTGCAGATGCCAATCTCCTGCTGCTGCAAATACCGAGCGAGAAGCGGGCTAGCGTACCAGTTGTCTAGGTACAGGACGTGCCCACGATGAAGGTACAGCTGCATCATTATCTTGACAACTGCACCAGACAAACCGACAGTCCTATCCTTTATACGTTCCGTCTCTGGACTGGTGTACAGGACTATTATTATATCTTGCACATGGATTTGGGCAGTCAGAACTCAGAACTCTGGTCCGCGTGCCTTTATTGTTGACGTCGCTCCATAACACAAACAAACGAAATAACATCCATAACTATAAGTAATGGTATAAACAAAAGAACGTTACAAAAAGGTGTTCAATCGTAACCCTGGGTATCAAAATTAATATTATAATCAATGGCTTGACATGTTAGATCAAAATTATATTTATTCTTCACAAACCCGGTCCTGCAGTCACACATGATGAAAATTTTGAACTCAAAGCCGTGACTTTTGCTTGAGATATATTGCCTGAAGGCAATGTTTCCCTTCCATAATACGAGACTCTCATCTATGACCAGGTCTCTGTAGGGAGAGAAAGAGGATGAGAATCGCGCCCTTAGGTGATAAAACACTACTCAATTTCCTTTTTTTTTTTTTTTTTTTCTTATTGAGGCGAAGACGCACTTGACAGGTTGGTGATGATTGGCTGAATGCAACATGTCCGAATAACATTTACTAACCCAAATTTCCCCCTCAGATATATGTTGTCAGTTAATAATGCTAACGAGTATTGAGATTATGAAGTAACGTTGCATTCAGCCAATCATCACCAACCTGTCAAGTGCATCTTCGCCTCGATAAAAAAAAAAAAAAAAACTAAGTATAGACGAATTTGGCACATGTTGTTGGTGTTGCATACATTGCTGGGGTCCTCAGTATCGTAAAAGTGGAGCCGGCTGAGAATGTAGTGGAATCTCTTTCTCCCCTGAACTCTTCCAAAGAAGAGTGTTGACATAAGGGGGTCCACAGTCCATCACGAAGGTAACTGATTTTTTATCAGTCCCATCAACAGAACTAAGGCCAGGAACAGGAACATCTCGTCAACAGATACATCGACATCAAACAGCCGGCTGTGGGGTGTGTGTGAGGCTGTACCATGGCAGAATGCTGCATACGTATTAGAAAGTATGCAGATTCTGAGAACCAACTCTCTAGTAAAAAAGTTTTTGAAGAAATCGATCCTCTTAGAGGACCGATTCAACTCGGGAACAGTACAGCATGCCGTGTCCCCACCACTAAATGGTTGGTGAATGGGAACAATATTGCTCCCATCCTCCCATTCCCACGACACTTCATCCTCTGCTTCACCATCTCCACCATCACCACCACCGTCCCCGCCGTCACGATGTTGGAGGAAAACCGGAAGTCACCTGCGGAATATTTTCCGCCTCCTCACCTTCCGACTTTCACCTTTTTTCCCCCTACCTTTCCCTATTCCTTTCCCCTTCCCATTTCCTTTCATCCCCTCACTACCAATAAGGGAGGAGGAACCACTAAAATGATGTGGGGAATTTCCATGGGGGAAGGTCACGTGTGCCAGAGGTATTGGGCTGAGGTGACTCAGGCCTTTCTGAGGTCCGTGGTGGCGCAGTGCTCCTCGCCCCACGTGAGTAAAACAAAGCACTGCTTACCTTGTACTTTTTTTTTTTTTTTGAACATCCTCCCTAGCCTTCGGCCCTTTATGGAGGGATCTTACCGATTTTGGAATACCGTAGGTCGCACTAGGATCCTGCTATATGTGTGTGTGTGGAGAGAGAGAGAGAGAGAGAAATAACAGATATAGATATCAATATGTATAATATACATATTGATATCTATATTATATTTAACTTACCGCATTTCAGCATTTATATAGGCATATTCTTTTACACGGATAACTATTCTGATATAACCGTAAGATTTATACTGAAATAAAAGCTACGTGAGAGCTGCGTTAATAACCCTTTGCCGGTTGGGATTGCAGTTTCACTTAATTTCGGATTTGGTTTCTTATGAGTATGGGCGTCCGGAAGGGGGGAGGGCAAAGGGGGGCAGTTGCCCCCCCCTTGGAATTCGACGGCTCCAGTTCTTGTTCAAGGATGATTGAGTGATTTGAGTCGATTCATGCATTCTGTCACTACGCATTTGATGTAAGTCATGTAACTCAGGTAAGTATATGCCTATGCCTATTTGGAGTGCGTGTTTTTTTTTTTTATATAACCGCACATATATGTATAATTTCTTTTATTTTGCCCCCCCCCCCTTACAAAAAATCTTGCGGACGCCCCTGCTCATGATCATTAAGTCCATTTATGGAAGAGCAATTGAACTCAAATTTTAGCTAAAAAATTTTGAATCAGAATGCCTTGTTTGAGCTTCCTGTGCACCACAGCATAATTTCCATGCCACCCAGCTTGAAACATGCCTCATTACCTCCATCCACATTCCTCCTCCTTCCCACTCTGCTTCTGATTCGCCACGTTACCACTGCGGTATCATATAATTTCCTGCATTACCAACACACCACAATGGGAATATCACACCTCATCAGTGTGTCTGGAGACTAACTCAGTCATAGTACAAGCACAATGAGATGTAGGATTTAATTTGGGAAAATGGTCATCGAAACGGATTACTGTATTATGGAATATATGATTCATCTGCTATCTGGGCATAATTGATATTTTTCATTATATTTGTAACAATCATTATGATTACACAGCAGAAAGGATAAAAAGAGCAAAAACTGCAATATAATACTAGATAGCTTCTTAACTGCATGAAAGTGGCATAAGATATCTGAAAACGATTTTGTAGCCCCATATATCGATGAAGTGGACAAACTATGATGGCTGTTTATACAAAGCCCTAAACAAAGATCTCACCAGCTCATGAAATGCTCTCTCAACCTTCAACTAATAGTTTGAAACGCTCTTTTACAGTCCTACAATAAACACAATGGAGTAGCAGTGGCCTCTTGGTTGGCATACTCATATGCTGATATGAGAGCCCCGACTCTAAGGTGTGAGTCCACGCCATGGTAAACACTGTAGCTGGGTGCTGGTAGTATGTCCTTCAATATGCTTGCTCATGTCCATACAGTCTTGGTTTTATGGATGATATATTAAAAACAGACAGAAATATATCCAAACAAGACACTTCAGCTACTACATGCAACGGTCATCCTACAGGCACTGCTTCCCCGGCCATATTTAGTCAGCAAAGAGAAGAGTTAAGCCTTGCTATCATTCACTCCAAGGAGAAAATCCTGATCTGCACTGAACCCAATCTGGACTGATGCAGATAAAACACACATAGCACATTAACCCACCCTGAGCCAGCGATGTATGTATACGTCAGGCCCTGCATGTTCACAAAATGCCAGGGATGTAGATATACACCATCGAATTAAAATATTTGCCAAAATTCGAAAATTCAAAATTGGCATGAAATATTTCCTAGGGATACTCCGGTTCCTGTCTATGCCTCATACCCATGCTATGAGTCATCACCGTGTCCCTCCTCCCATTTGGGGAAGTCACACATTGTGAGGGCAAAGACTGCACATACAACTTGTGTAATGTGTCTTGTCTGTTCAAGAAAAGACACACTTAGTGAGTGCAGTGTGCAAGAATAATTCATTGTGTGAAAAAAAAAAAATATGCATATGTAAATTATATATGCATGGGCAAACACTTCTGTAAATACTAGAAAATCCAATATAAACACTGTCTGAAAATTGCTACTCATTTGAATGTCATATGTGCCCCCGCATATAATTATGCTTGGGGACAGTTACCACATGAACAGTATATACTTTCTGAGTGTCCCTGGGCCACTTGGGATACTTACCCATGAAGAAAACGAAGATCTCTTACCTGGACTCGCTGGGTGTCAGCAGAAGCCGATGAAGTCTATGGGCGTTACTCTGAACATTTCAGGCACCCTCCGAGAAAGAGTCGACCTCAAAATCGACCTTTTAGGCTTCTGTGAGTACTTTTATGGTATTTATCCATGTTTTCTTATCATTCCTAACCTGTCTAGAAAAAAAAAAAAAGGCCAAAATTCACCGGCACTGTAGCTCCATGAAGGGCCCAAGTATGCTGGCACTCGGCGGGTTACACATGTAGTGGGGAGAGAATATAGTATATTTTTGCACTCAGTCATGGCCAGATTATAGCAGTAATGCTTCACATACTTAATTTGTTGTTGCATTATTAGATTATTGTTTCATCTGCTAATTAGAGATAACATGAAACAAGTCATAATTTGTTTCATTCTGCTAATTAGAGACAACATGAAACAAGTCATAATATCGCTCCATCACTGAGACTTACACATGTCAGATGGTTACAGTACCACAGAACACGCTGATTTGTAGGAAATCTGCCCACACCAAACCAGAAGTCAACGCCAATTAGCACAGATAGGGTTTAATCAAGTGTAGCTTATATAGGATCACTGGATGCATGTTTTGTTATTTTTCTTCAGTTTCAGATTTTTTTTAGTATAATTCAGTGATTTCTGACTAAAAGGTATAAACTACTATATCGGTCTGTGGCCAGTAATGGACTAACGCACCATGAAAGGGTAGATCAAGATTATCTGTCACTTTTTTGTCAGGTTTTTGCCCATATGTACCATCCTTTAAGGCGATGCCACACACATCTCTTATGTAAGAGCCTAGGAATACTTTTAAAATATATGCATAACTTCTTGATGTCCCTGAAGATACACACACACACACACACACACACACACACACACACACACACACACACACACACACACACACACACACACACACACGTACGCATGCACGTGCATACATTGAATCTATCTCAGATACCAACAAGTGGTGCCAGGCACAACAAACTTAACTCAAAAGCAGTTATTTATTTTCAACCTTTTTTAAGTTATAGCTCTCTGAAAATCTGTGTTCTTGCATTTGACAAGGTCACTCAAGTTCAAAGGCCATGGTGCCAAATGAAATCCCATATGAGACTTCCTGTATGTTGTTAATAATAAATGTATCTCTCTTCAACCAGTTTCGAGTTATAGTCCCCTGAATATCCGTGACCATGAGTTTGACCTTTCAAGGTCACTCAAGGTCAAAGATCATGGTGCCAAATAAAAGCCCATATGGAAGTTTCTTTATGCTGATAATGGTAAATATCTCTATCTTCAACCGGTTTCATGCTATAGTCCTCTGAAAAACCCTGACCTTCATTCTTACCTTTCGTGGGCACTCGATTGCCTCCAAAATTTAATTACTCTCTTTTGGGACCAGTGCCCACATATCCTGAAAGTTTCATGTACTTTCATTCAGCCTCTATCCGTAATGGTACAAAGAAACAAAGTAACTCGACCAAAAACAGTACCTCGCCAGACTCCGTCTGGGCAAGGTAAATAAACAGTTAATTTGTTGCTATAACCTTTGTCCTGAATATTGAGCCATGCAGTATAGAACAGGCCCGCTAAGCAAGAGTCCCGCTGCTATGGCCAGCCACATGTTCACTGTGAAGGGCCATAAGGGGGCTTGCCAGCGAGGCAACGGCTGCGGCACCCTTAACACGACACAGTTTATCTGCAAAACGTATGACAAACATTAATTTGTACAGCAGGTAGTGATGGCTGAAGTGGCTGAATAAATTTTAGTAATGCATAGTTAGCAGGTGTATACAAAATTAGATGCATTATTTAAGCAGTTAAGCTAGAAGAGACTGACCAATGCCCGTTCCACCGTAAAATAAAATTCCCATTCACGTCTTGGTTTGTATCGTTGCGAGAAAGAAGAAAACCGCCGGTCAAGTTCTCTGTTACTGCACTAGGTTCTCTAGCAGGCCACCGAGTTCTCCATCACTGCACTACGTTCTCATTACTGCACACAGTTATTACTACAGAGGATTGTCTGTCGTTGTACTGAGTTCTATATCACTGCACTCAGGTCTCTAATTCAGCATTGAGTTTTCTCTTACTACAACGAATCCTTTATAACTACAACACGTTCCGCATCACTTCATGAGTTTTTGATTAGAGCCAAACCCTTTTTAACTTAGATACTATCGGAAGAGATCATAATGGTAAGGGTAAGATATTAAATTCAATGATGCACAGGTATACTCATTGTCTGTATACATTACTTCTACAGTCCTTTCTAATAATTTTCATGCACTCGTAATCTGTTTTTGTTCAGCACAGGATTGACTTTTCAAACTGGGTTACATATATTCCTTGTAAACCACTAAAGTATTAGAATATTTCCTGAAAAATATCGTATGGTAGCAGCAAAAATAAATATAAATTAGGTCTAGGGCAGAAACGCCTTGTAATTTTATGTTTATAAAGGGCTTTAATTTTTTTGTACGTATGGTAAAGTCTCTATATATTCCTATTTTTCATACGTTTTCCAGACGTTTGCTTCTTAATAACTGATATTGGAAACAACCACAGTAATCCCTTGAGCTTGAGGACGTTACTCACACATGGCGAAGAACAATATGTTTTATCAGCTTCTGAAAACGTCTTGGGCTGAAGGAGTTAACTTTTAGATCTGGACGTTAAGATCCTAATTAATTCGAAATCTTGTCACAAACCTGCTTGTACTTGATTTTGGCATGTTCCATGATGAATAATATAGCTATATTTGTGCACAGGATGTAGGGCATAAAATCATGTAAAAGTTATATACGGATGTTGAAATCAACCTTTGTTATCGTAAGATCTTAAGGACCTTTGATTGATGTGTACATACAGCAAAAAACAAAACTCAGATGAAAATCGACAATAATCGAGAAGTACATTCAGATGTGGAAAAATTCTATATTCATCCGATTAAAAAAAAAATTACAGGAGAGTCCACAGTTAGAAAGTTATACAGAAAGAGTCATTAAGAACTGTACTTTCTTCCACTAATGAGACCCCAAGCTTCCTGTTCCTTAGTAGTTTATTACAGCTTATTACTAATCTCTATGTTATCAATGTATTTTAATACAGAAAAAGGCGAGATAACTAATATACAAGAAAATATTACTGTACAACGTCTAATAATTTATTGGTAACGTGCAAGAAAGTGTTACTAGGTGGACGACAAAATAAAGAGTGCTACTTACGTTTTCACCGGTTGGAGTACTGTAATGCTGCATGTCCAGTCGACCCATCAGACTGGTAATGTAGATACTGGAAATGCCGAGGTCCACCGTGCCTCTCCCAAGCATGCCAACAATCCCATTATAGGTTCCATTTGGCAGACGGGTACCCCACAGTTCATCTACAAATGCAAACATTAGTAAATCTTCGCTGCATTTTATCATCACTGCACACACCTCATTAATACCTGCTACTCTCCCAGTCTTCACCTTCTCAATATTCTTCATTTTTACGCAAGTAGGTTCTCAGATACCGTATTCCGTTTATTTGCATTACTAAAAATCAGTAATGTTTACCACCAGTATATTCTCATAATTTCATTTGATTTTTCCCCGTCAGCTTGTTATTTTGTTTCCATATATAATGATACAACCGTCATTCCTCATATTCTCACATATTTTTTTACTCTCATTCCTTCATTTTCACATCTCTTTATAAGAAAAATATATATTAACTGTAACTGAAAGTCATTTTTCTTCCTTCAACATCGTGATTTTTTCTCCTTTCCTTTCCTCTTCAAGCATTCCTTGCTGTCATTATATTGCTCCCTATATTCTTTCAAACTTATTTTTTACATCTACTTCAACAACTTTGTTAATTTTGCATGACTTTTTTGAATCTCCACCTCTCAGTAATGTGCAGGTTTGTTTCTAGTTGATACCCTTGACTGTACACTCAGCTTAAACTTCTCTTACCAGCTAATCGTTATATGAACTGCACATAGCCCCCAGTTTATTAATTTTATGTCTCTAATATCTTATGTTTCTCTACTTTAGTTATTTTCTTGTTGTTCAGCTCGTCCATTTTGTTTTTATACCCACCATTATCCACCTGCTTCTGCTCATTTTCAGCTTGCATACTATAGTCATAAATATAACATATCTCTGCACATTCCTCTCACTGCCCTCGTGACAAAATCACTCCCAGCTACAAATCTCTCTACATGAACATTTTCAGATTACTTTCAAAATTATCTCCATCAATACTAGCTAACCTACTTTTCCTAGAGCACATTATGTCAGCTAATACCTCATGCTCTACGATCAGCAAGGATCACCAAGCCTGCATGGAAAAAGGGCACAATAAACATGACATAAGACAACTGGAGCTTCACGGAGTTTATAAGAGGTCATGTAACAAGCCTGCGTAGAAGAAGGTCTTAACATTGCAAGATCTAAGAAATTCACACTTCTTCTATTCCACTACTTACTCAGTTGCTACCCCTGTCACAGATGACATCTGGGGGAACCAGTGAATGACGGAACATCATCTGTATGAATCATATTTCTCTTTCTTTCTTTAAGAAAATGTTCATAGGAAGGAAAAACAAATCAAATAAAAAATAATCCCTACACTAAATTGCAGAGGTCGTCCATTCATAAAAATAAGGGGGGATGGAAATTAGTGACATCTGATGTGCACGTAATGCTTACTGTCTGTGCTGATGACAACACTGAAAACGCTCAGCAAAAGGAGATGGTCAGGAACGGGTCCTGAGGGCTGGTGAAACGATAGCTCCAGCTCTCCCTGCCACCAGCTTGCCATCCACTTTGGAAGTACAGTCTCCAGCAAAAATCGAGCAACTGGCTCAACGAGCAGGTTAGTATATGTGGCACCGCCGCATCTCCAGTTTCACCCCCCCCCCTTCCCCTCGTTCCCATTCATTCATCTACCCTCCACCCTCCCCACACACAAGGGCAAGAGAGTAAGGCCTTATTGCATTGTCTCAACCACTCTTCCATCATCCATTTGTCTTGGGAAATAATGGTTTTGTTATGATAACGAATAAAAACACATGACACAGTGTTTTACTTCATAATACAGGTATTTATACACCATGATCTGAACGCAGGGTGATACAGTAATATATTCTTATGATAGTGAGATCTGTAATCATACAATTTATCATTTTAACGGTTGTATCCAGTCAGTGTGTAACATTAAACAGCCGGAAGCTATAAGTAGATGTTTGTAGTGGTCGGTGGTGTGTGGGGGGCGGGTAGCTGGCCCTCACACGTTGTGGTGGGGTCATGGGGAGAGGGAAATGGGCCCGGGGTCGACGTCTCTGCCCGGGGTGGATAGTGTGTGTGTGTGTGTGTGTGTGTGTGTGTGTGTGTGTGTGTGTGTGTTTTCCACCAATGCTCATTAACACGTCTGTACAGTATTATCACCATGAAGTGTGCATTACAATATTGTCCACTGTGCCATATAATAGTGATATTTATAGTTTAACGATATGGCAAAAAAGCATTTAATGATCAGTACACAGTAAGACCTTATTATCTAAATGTTATTCAATCAGATATGCAGTGCAATAGCGGATTATAATACATTAGTTTGAACTTAGCCTTTAACTCTGCAGGGTAAGTCAAGCTAAAACACCAGATCTCTAATGAAACATTCATTATTGTCACTATACCACATGTTATTGTAGGGCAACTAGAACAGGGCGATAGCAAAGGTGGTGGGTGGCCCTACCCTATGTTGACAGGGTTACCTTATCACTCCCTCAGTTACCCACAACGTTGCATTATCATATAAATCCAATGTTTGACCCCATTGTTTCATATCATTTTGAAATGTGTTCTTAAATATACCGGTAGTCAGTTAGTCTTCCTTATTAAATATATGCCTAACCGTTTGTCCATTGTAACGTCTTTCCCTCTCTGAGGTAATTGACATTTCAGCTGACGATAGTTAATGGGAAAATCCATGGCCACACAGAGATAGAGGAAAGTAATTAACAGACATGGGACATAAGTTGAAGAGCAAATAATCATAAGGTTAACCTGACTGCTACGTCTATTACATTGCTATAAGTAACACTGACCAGTGTGAACTGTAACTCGTCAAACCTTTGTTGAAAACGTTGTCACTGAAAATGAATACACTATATTATCTCTTGTATGGCACGATAATATTGATTAGAGTAAGCTGCAATCGAGACAAGTTTGTTTGGTTACTATGCAGATCATCCATTTGGCCAATTTAGTTATTGGATACCTTTTTCGAAATACGTCATGTTACAATCGTGTGAATCGCAAATTACACCCTATTGCATTTCTAACTATATAAGGCAAGGTTATATTGCTGATATTGTTATCAGGTGGTGGCAGGTCTCTTGTTACTGTGAGTGGCAATAAGTGGCTGAGGCAAGGGGTGGAGGGGCTTGGTTGTATGCAGCCCCGGATTTACCATGTTGTGGCTTGGTAGGCAATGCAGACTGTTGGCCTGCAACATATAGATCTCTTTTTTTCCGTAATTTCCAGTGAACTGTTGGCATGGCTTATAATGACATTTTTTGATGGCCTGATGGGTGATGGCACTTCTTTGGACGCTTAAAGCGTATATTTATTCCCCTCTGGAAGACTGGATGTACCTTGACAGGCCATGGCCTGGTAGGCAGTTGCTCAATTTGCCTTTACCTGGCAATCCGGCCCTGGTTGTATGGTGTGCGCGGGGTCAGCACACCGTGCGGCTCACTCTACCGTTGACTGTCCTGTGTATGAAATTGACCATGATACTTATAATACTGCCAGCAGCAATGAATGGCATCTAAATATTGACTGACCTTTGGTAATGCCAGCAACCACGTCATGGCCTCGGCTGTACCAGCTTAGGCAGTTTAACCACCAAACAAGCTGTCATCCAGTCCTGCAACCACGTCATGGCCTCAGCTTGACCAGCTTAGGCCGTTTAACCACTAGACAAGCTGTCATCCAGTCCCTGTTGCCCAACATTACCCGATATCATGTATTAAGACATCAATAACCAAGATATTACTGATCATATGTTTTACTTATCAGCAACACTTTGCTATTATCACACATGGTAACTAATGGTAATGACCTATAATAGAATTTGTAAAGTAACAGTGATTACGTCGAGGTAGGGAAGGAGCACACCACCGACCACTACAAACATCTACTTATGGCTTCTGACTGTTTAATGTTACACATTGACTAGATACAACCGTCAAAATGATAAATTCTATGATTACAGAGCTCACTATCATACTAATATACTATTATATCACCCTGCATTCAGATCATGGTGTATAAATAACAATGCTATGGAGTAAAACACTGTGTAATGTGTATTTAGTCGTTATCATAACAAAACCATTATTTCCCAAGACAAATGAATGACGGAAGAGTGGTTGTGACAATGCAAGGAGCCCTTACTCTCTTGCCCTTCAATGTAGGGAGGGTGGAGGGTAGACAAACGAATGGGAACGAGAGAGGGGGAAGTGAAACTGGGGGTGCGGCGGTGCCACAAACTGTATACTAACCTGCTCGTCAAGCCGGTCGCTCGACTTTTGCTGGAGACTGTACCTATAAGTAGCAAAAACATCCTTGCTTTTGACCCCTTCAGCCAGATTATGTATTTATGCCTCCGGTCAAATACTGCAGAGGAGGTAATAAGTGATTGATCTGTCCGCCCGTGCATGCATGGGTGCGTGTATGTGTGGGTTCGTGCGTCCGTGCGGATTTTCACTAAACCTCTGTCAGTGATGCAGTATGAGATAAAGAATTGATTAGGTCAGCTAGATCAGGGATTCAGTGATCAAGGTTATATGGGGTAGAGTTAATTTATCCTTGTGGGCACCCTATCAACTGAACCCAAAGACGGATTTTGAGCAAACTGTCGTCAGTGATACAGTATGAAGGGCGATGAACTGAGTTGGTCAGCAAGGCCATGGAGGTTGTAAGGCAAGTTCGTGCACAAAGCATTGCAAAAGCATACTGAACGACGCTTTCCATCGACAACTCGAAGCCCGGGTTCTCGTAGTTTCATTTGTATTTGTGCTAGCTAACCAGTTAGGTGTGACTTTCCGAACTAAAGGAGTTAGATTTACCCATCCCTAATCACTTCAACACCCCAAAGCTCAACAAAATAATCTGGAGGTAGCAACAACAAACTATTTTAATACATCACATTAATGAAATAAGCCGTGTGTAAAGTGAAATGGAATATTTTGAAGTAACTACTCACCAGGTGGAGGCTCAACGAACTTCATGGTGAAGTTGCAGACGTGGGCTAAAGCTTTTATTATATCTACGTCTCGACCATACAGACGCAGCTGACCCCCTTTTTGTTGGTCGTACATGACGTCTGGCGGGAACTCAAATGCTGCCACCTGAATTCGGAACCATGGGTTGTGTTTATAATGAAAAATAAGCCCTTGAGGATTATGACCTGTATTTTCATCTAATTCTCATCAGTAAATGACTATTATATTCAAATTAAGACTGACCTGTGGTAGTGAAGAAGGTTTATTTTCTCCGTCCTAAAATCTCTCAAGGCTTAGTAAAATAATCTTGTGATACCAAGGAAAAGTGTAAAATACTATAAAACAAAAATTTTCTTCTAAAATGATTGTTAAGAAGTAGGAATGGCAAAAGTGTAGAGGTAAGAGATGAATAAAGCACAGAAACAAGACCATTCCCTCAGCTACAAATACATGTTTGTGGCCAAGGTGTGGAATGTAGTAATGAGTATAGGCCTCCAAGTCTGCAAAGAGCAAAAGTGCTGAGATAAGAGGTTAAAAAAAAAAAAAAAAAAAAAAAAAACATAGAACAAGAGAACATTCAGGATGGGAGGAAAGTTGGAAACCTTTACTACATTCCACACCCTAGACACAAACATGTATTTATATCTGGTGGAATGCTCATTTTTTTTTTTAATCGTCTTTTTGCACTTTTGCTAACCCTACTTCTTAACAATCCTTTTAAAAGATACTTTTTTGGTTTATAATCTTTTTGTGGAAGAATAATTATTCATAAAGCAAGTGTTAGATTTGGATTGTTACATGCATAGCACACCGAAAGAATAGACCATGGGTGCCTTCCTGTGAAAATAAGAGTTTTAGCACGTTCTGTAACTGCAGGCGAGCTGTAGCTAATCAATGTTGCACAAAATTGCGTATTTAATGGTGACTGCGATTCGGTTTTCAGGCGGTAACTCGCGAACCGGTGCCTGAACGCTTTTCTAAACATGAAATGAAACATATACACCTGACAAGAAGCGTGTTGGTGTATAGTACGCTCGTGTACGCCTTTTTGTTTTGGAGTTATGACTGATGAAGAAGAAAGAACAAAATCGATATTTTTGCAGTTCGATTTTGAAAGTACTACGAAGGTTAGCATGATTGTGAAAGTCGTTTTGCACTTGAATAGTGAAGGTCTTTTTGATCATATGCATAGAACTGGGCTTTGCGACAGTTTTCGCACAAATGCTCCTATACTCTATGCACAAGATGCCAATTTGAACCTGTGCCATTCCTACTTACAGAGTACCTACCGTACTCTATGATGACATTTCACGGAAGGGGTTAACTAGTAAATTTCAGTTACTTCCGGAACCAAGTAGATTAGAGGAGGACTGCATCAGCCAAACTATGTCCTATTAAGTCAATTTAAATCCACCAATTCTATGTACAGAACTACAGGTCTATTCAGGCCATATTTATGAAAACATGCACGGTAAATCAGCCCCAGTAGTACAATGATTTATGGAATATGACAGTTGAAGTCTTTCCGGACATTTTCTCCCCTTAGATCCTTGAGATCAACTCAGAACAATATAGCCTAAGTATTTTAGGTTATCCAGAAGGAGATATGAGCCCAAAATATTTATTTGTAATGCCTGGATTGGATGGAGAGACGGAGATGAGTGGGCAGTATTATGAGATTAGGGGATGGTGGTTGGTGATGTTTGAGGAGGGAAGTATGCCTAACGAGTATGAACACTGTTCAGCTGGAAGTTGATGCAGTCAGTGTTTTGATAATCTCCACATCAAAACAATTATAAGTAGGATGATAGCAGTTGCTAAAGCTCTGGAGTCCAAGGCAAAATTATTCAAGTTCCAGCCACATATCAGTTACACTGTTGCCAAGACTAGGTTGAGGCGCACTATGGTGGAAAAACCTACAAGGGTTTGAAGGTTGATCCGTGTCGTGGTGATGTAGAGGACATGCAAGCCCGAGGCTTCAAGCATAGCTTAAACCTTTGGAAAGCACTGGAGGCCAGGACTTGAAATGTTCAAAGTCTTTCAAAGGATGATCGACTGCCTTTGTTGTCACGAGAGTTGGGGCGATTGGGGGTCGGAATAGCTGCACTCTCTGAAGTAAGGCGACCCAGGCATGGTGAGATCAGTAGCAATGGTTACACATACTACTGGTCTGGCTGGGATGATGGTGCCTATCATAGGGGTGCCATTGTGGCAAATTGCTGCTCACTTTGTGTCCTGTGTCAACAGGGTGTAATGCTGGTGAGATTGAAGTACTCCTTTGGCTTCATCTCTCTTATTGCAGTGTATGCTTCAATTGAGAAGAATGATCTTGAAAAGAAAGAGTTATTCTACACCAACTTGACTGTGTTGTGGAACAGTGCCCCTCGCGAGATACAATACTGGTCTTGGGAGACTTTATTCCAGTTACTTGCACTGACACGGAGGGCTTCAGGGATTGTGCAGGTCCCCATTGCTCTGAAATTAGGAATCCAATAGTTCTTACCTTCTGGATATCGCAGAATCTCCTAAGTTAAGAACTGCGTAATCCTGGTTCCAGCAGCCAAATCTTCACCGCTGGACTTGATATCCCTATACCAGAGGGGTTGCAAAGGAGACTGATCACATTCTTTTTAGTACTTGCTGGAGGATCCTTCAAAACTACAGGGTTTTTCAGGAGTGCAGAGTTCTTTGCTACTGATTACAAACTAGTTGCTTCTCAATGCCCTGGATGTATATCTTCAAGTTTATAATAATCAAAAACTAAAAAAAAAAAAATATTTTATTTCATTTAATGTACACCACAGGGTGGGAAAAAAAAAAAAAAGGGTAATAGCGCTATCTATGGGTTAATTAGATAGAGAAGGTTATATGGTCGTATCGTTGATGGGAGTGGCACCAGGAGAAAGAGTAATAGTGAGGCGTTGTAGATATCAGTGTAGGCCGTTTCTGTTCCGTCATCCTCTTTGTATTGTAACTGAGGTGACACGATGACTAGGCAGACTGGAGTCAATGGAGTTTATTGAGAAACCGTTACTTGAATGAAAAAGTTAAAGAGCTTGACATGACCCAAGTATGGTCAGTGGCAGTTTGTGCTTGCTGCCATCCTCCTACTTTACTCTCGCCTAGACTGCCAACCTCCTTCTCTCTGTAGCTTTCTGTGGTTCTCTCTGGTTCTCAGAATCTCCTACACCTGGTTTTGGAACTTATATCCCCTTCGACTTCTGGCTAAAGTGTGTGTGTGTGTGTGTGTGTGTGTGTGTGTGTGTGTGTGTGTGTGTGTGTGTGTGTGTGTGTGTGTGTAGGGTCTCGCACCGTTCTGACACGTGAAGGGCTAGCTTCCATCAGGTTATCCTGTTGTCGGAATGCTTTAGTGTCTGGCTATGGGGAAGTGTATCTAACCTCTTCCTGGCGAATTCTTCCTGGAGTACATATTGTTACTCCCTATCCCACACTGCCAGAGGCTCCAACAGAAGCAGTTCAGTATAGGAAGGACGTTGTCCAGTAAGTTGTTCTTCCTATGGTCAGCCTTTTGGTGTACAGTACACAAGATCAGCTAAGGCGTGGTAAATAAACTCTGGCTTCTTATGTTCGTTGTCTGTATTTTCTGAATTATTACACTTAATCCTTGCCAACTTCACTGTTTTCATGAGTACCAGAGCTATACAATCTTCACTAACTGCACAGACACTGAACTGACTCTGAACTAAACTGCAACGAAACTGACTGCCCTAGGCTCTTCTGCCTCCTTATGTAGCCTTGCATTACTCTCGAAGCTTCTAGTACACTCTTGAAGGGGCTGCAGTTACCAACTTGGAGACATCCAATACATCCAGACTTGTCTTACATAACACCCTAAATTATTTAGCATACAAACTGAGATAAAATTACATAACTTAACAATCACATAAATAAAAAAAATATAAAGAGCACAAAAATTAATGTACAACTTACAAAATACCTCCGCCCACAATAGCAGGCTAATTGGCAACTCTGACACGTAACTGAAAAATACTAGAAATCAGGGGCGCACCCAGGAATTTTTTAAGGGGGGGGCCCATAGTGAGGTGAGGTCAGGTAATCCGATAATTACGGGGAGGTCACATGCAGGTTTAGAGTCAGGGAGCTGCTGGCTCATGTGTTACTATTTGTTTGTACTTGCCAATTTTTCATGTATTGCTGTTATCGAAATAAATATATATAAATTTTTAAAGGACCCAGAGAGCTAAGGGGCCCCCCCCCCTGGGTGTGCCCCTGCTAGAAATACATAGAATCTTCCAGTGCTTCCAATCTAGCAAATCCTACTTCTCGACACTACCCCCTCCCTATTCCTTTATCGTCTGAACAAAACTACACAATGTATACAAACATAACCCGAAATCCAAACTAGATATTTAATTATACAAAAAATAATCCATCATCTTATCAAGTCTTCTCCTATGCCACTTCTAACAATGTCCCAGCTCCTCCCCACAGTCCACTCTTCCTAGGATGTCTTGGTCCTCTTCCTGAATCACATCTTCTCTCAGGAAACTGTCAATATCCTCCTGTACTTCAGCTCCGTGGTCATCCTCAATATCGTGGACTGCAGATGAGCATGATTCCTCACAGACGTCCCAGCTGTACTGTCACATGTACCACCTATGGGCGAGGCTTCCTGCCTCCCTGAATCCAGTACGTTATGTCTGATATGTGGTCCAACACACTGTAAGGCCTGTCCCATGGGCTCTGCAGCTTCTGTGACTGTCGTTCTTCCACTGAGGACTGTATAACCAAATTTTGTCACCATCCTTGAAGATCACCTCACTTTCCTTAGCAAAATACTTGCACTTCATCACTTCTCTTGAAAACTTTAGAGCTTCTCACACTTGATGGTGTACCTCAGCCAGCCTTTCCTGATGATGCTTCACATAGCTGGAGAGGTCTGTAGGCAGCGTTCACCAGGACATTCCCGACAGAAATTGGCAAAATCGTCTATCTTTAAAGCTTCATATCTCTGTTAATACTTAACCAATTGCAACAAATAAGGTTTCATATTACTCAGCAATCCTTCGACTTCAAGTTGATGGCATCAGATGGTCCGTGAAGTGCAGATAGGGAGAGTGAGTGAATGGGGAATGAGGGCAATTTTTGGTGTTTTTTTGCCGGTGTCCGTATGCGTGGCGGAGGTTCGGTGATACAACAATGGCTTACACTACAGTAGCCCACCACACCTATATCACTTTGATAACACTTCCAGGACACAAAAATACACTACAAACACTGTTTCTGTGAATATTTTTCCATAATCGGTCGTATTGGGTGAATGAAGGCTGGTCACAGAAGCAGCGACCTTGAACTCACGCTGGTCGTCTTCCTCGTTACAAACAGACAGACAGACGCTCTCGCGCTCTCTCTCGCACACACACACACACACACACACACACACACACACACACACACACACACACACACACACACACACACACACACACACACACACACACACACACACACACACACACACACACACACACACACACACACACACACACACACACACACACATACACACACACACACACACACAAATGGCAATGTATGTTTGGCTAGGATTGTTGTTTGATTCTGGCATTGGTGATCAAGTAGAAGTCTGGGTACTGCAACTCCTAGAAATAATACTGTTACTACTAGAAGTACAAGTACAACTACCACTACAACAACTACTACTAATATAACAACTACCACTACTATATGTACTACTACCACTACCACAAGTACCACTATTACAACTACCACATCTACTATTACTACCACGCCTACTACACATTCTACCACTACTATTACCACTACAAGTACTACTGAAAAAATGAATAAATAAATAAATTGTGAACCAAGTACCGGTAGTCATTTACGTGCTTCCCACAAACGGAAATACCACTGTGACATTCTCTTTCCTTTGAGTTATAATTCTTCATCACAATTATGTATAAGCAAATGTTTCCCAAATAAAATAAGGGTGCGAGTTCATCATGAAACATACTTTCCGCCTCCATTTTTCACATAAATATACGCAGAGCAGTGAAATCATCTTATCTATTTCAACAAAAAACAACATACCAGTATGTACAGAACTAACTTATTCATAATACCCAGACTCCTACCACTCGGTCTTTGCGTGGAAATCAAAGAAACAGTCAATACACAGTGCAACCTCACATTCAGCACACTACCACTTCGGCGCGATGAATTGGCACAAACAAAGCAACGACGGAAGGCTTCTTGGCCTGCAGGTGTGTGAGGTAATATTTCCATGAAATCCCTGCTGAGGTAGACCTTGCACTGCAGGTGGTCAGGCAGTTGCTGTACACTGTGCCTACGTTTTACGGAAGGACTTACCTGTCCAAACCTCTCCAGAAGGCCGTAAATTACATCCTTCTCAAACTGTCTGAGGGATGTGCTGGTCTGTGTAACCTTGTACAGACTGAAGGCATTCAGTACACAGATGTCCAGTACATGTAGGAATGTTTTCTTGTACCACTTACAGCACCTTCTCAGACAGTCAATTGTGCTGATCTGCATATCTGATTTATCGACGAGTCGCATGTTCATGTTATAGTCCAGAACAGCATCAGGCTTGAAGACTGGCTTCCTCGTTCTTCTATCGACCTTGCCTGTGTCAATCAACTTACCTTCGTGGACCGTGGAGAGGACATTCACCTTTCTCTTATCATGCCAGTGAACTGCCAGGAGTTTATACCTGATTGCAAGATCCTGCACTCCCCCTTCACGGTGCCTTTGGGAAAGGATGGCCAATGCTACTTCTTTGCACAGACAGTGCCACACGATCCAATTTGGTGTTCTTGCAGGTATTTCGCAAGACCTGGTGCCATGTAATAATTATCAGTGTAAAGGATATGGTTGCCACCGAAGTACCTGCCCATTAGTTTCTTGACCACAGAGCCAGAGAAACCATGGGGGTCGTTCTTCGACAATACTGCATCACTCACTGTATACACAATGAAATCAAGCACATACCCAGTCTTGCAATTACACAAGACAAAGAACTTTATTCCGAAACGATGTCTCTTAGATGGAGGAGGTGCGTCTAGCCGATCTTCGAGCATTCTATCATATGCTCCCACCTCGACTGGCCCCTTAGATCATCGGTGGTGCACGGTGAGGGAGTGGATCCAGTTCGTTCACTTATTCTGGCTGGCCTAATGCCCCACGTTGGTGGCGATGGCCATTAAGCATCAACAAAAACAAACAAACAAACAGAAGGGACATCGCTTTGAC
>NC_136993.1:15784811-15832311 GCF_032717465.1 Coenobita brevimanus | reverse complement strand
AGGAGGATTTGTCTTCTTAGTATAATAGGAAAAGTGTATGGTAGGATACTTATTGACAGAGTTAGAGAAAGAACACAGAAATTAGTTTGAGAAGAACAGGGAGGCTTTAGGAACGGAAGAGGTTGTGTAGATCAGATATTCATTCTTAGATCTTTAGTGGAAAAGTTTCTAGAGAAGGGAAAGAATTTGTATATATATATATATATATATATATATATATATATATATATATATATATATATATATATATATATATATATATTTATTTATTATTCTTTTATTTATAATTGAAATTCTCATATTCGTTCATGTTCCAAGCAGAGTATAAATATATACAATATTTTAGTGAAAGTATCAGTTTAATATAGCCTAAGCGACACAGAGTTTGTTGAATTTATTATTTTTACAATAAATAAACTGTCATAGAAAACCTCAAGTTTTCATGGATTAAGGGATATCTATTTGATATGCTTTCTTTCTGGACCTCTGGACAGGTGGTAGTTTTCCGTGATAACATTGATAAAGGTAAACACAAAATTTTCATTCCTGTCCTTACAAAAATCTTTAAAGTAGTAGTAGTAGTAGTAGTAGTAGTAATAATAATCATCATCATCATCATCATCATTACATCACATTAAAATGTGTGGAGGCCCCCAGGTTATGGAGGCATCTGGGCAGCTGCCCACTTTGCCCACTCTTAAATCCGGCCCTGCCTAGATCGAACAAACCACGTCTGTCAAGTGTGTGTGCGATGTTGTTTGTGTCCCTAAGTGTCTCAGTCTGATGGCTGGCTTGTACACAAACACTGACAATGCTGTCAAGTGTTTGTGTGGAAGGGGGGGGGGGACATCCGACTTCTTTCCAGTAAGTTCTGGTGTAAGACAGGGATGTGTCCTTGCCTCCACACTTTTCAACACATGTATGGATTGAGTACTGGACAGGGCTGTGAGTCAAAGTCATTATGGGATATCAATTGGCATTTTCAGGGTTGGCAACCTTGACTTTGCTGATGGTGCAGTTCTCTTAGTGGAGTTGCTGGAGACACTACTGAGTGCCCTTGAGGAATTTCATGGGAATCTGAAGTCATTGGGATGAAAGGTTGGATGAAGCAGTTCGGTCTGTCTAAGCATGTGGTGAGGATATAGAAGTCATGGAAAGATGCATTTATCTTGGTACTGTGGTCCAAATGAACAGTAGATCAAACAGTGAGATCTCTCGTTGCACTGGTCTGGCCAAGTGGGGGTTGGAGTCACTCAATTCGGGTATTTGGCACTGTCATTATTTGTGTACAAGGAAAGTTCACATCTTCAAGGTGCTGGTGCTTCCTGTCTTACTTTATGGCTTTGAGACATGGAAACTAACTAGTGACTTCAAGCGGCAAATTGACTCCTTTGGTACTTAGTGTCTTCGCAGGATCATGGGATATCGCTGGTACAACCGGGAGCATAACATGGGATTACTCTGTAAGACTGAAACACACACAATATGTCAATGACAACTCCAGCTATATAGGTACGTGACCTGGTTTCCTGAGGCTGATCCTGCTCACAGGGTGATCTCTGAACGAGTTAACCCAGGGTGGGAGAGGCCAAGAGTAAGGCCACATGGCTCATAGCTGCAGCAGGTCGATAACTCCTTTTGAGAGATACTTAGAGGATGAAGAGTCGCTGCTTGGAGGGTTGCACATAGGAATCCACGTGGGATGGGGTCAGAGGGTGAATAAGGTTATGTGCCCCACGGCGTTTGCTCCTTCTTGAGTGACTGTGTAAAGTTATGCAGGTTAACCCGCCGTGTGCTGGCAGACTTTGGACCCTCATGGAGCCGTGGTGCCAGGCAGTTTTTGACCCTTTTTTTTTTTTTTTTTTGCTACATAGGTTAGAAATGATGAGAAAACATGGAGACCAACCATCAAAATACTCACAGATGCCATTTAGGTCGATTTTGAGGTTGATTCTCCCTGAGCAGGAGGCTGAAAAGTTTGGAGTAATGCCCGTAGACTTCATCACCTGCTACCGCCACAGAGTGAGAGGAGGCAGAAGCTCTGCATCATCTTCCTCAGAAACTATGCTATTCAAGCCAAGGACACTCTTGTTGGGTATATAGATGATATAGGAAGGCCTAGAGTCCTAGAGAGGCACAGGAATATCCCAGCTGATTTTTTGGTGTCTAATTTGAATTGTCAAATTTTGGCAAGTACATTAAATCACCAGTGTACATGTATGTCGCTGGCACTGTCCGTGCATATAGGGACCGACGTACTGTAAGTGTACGTTGCTGGCATGGGGTGGGTTAAAGATTGGGCGATCAGCTCCCTTGTGCAATTACCTCATTTCTGCCTTGGTAAAGATGGGTAGTGTGTCAGTGCTGCTCAGGAGCACATACGGTAAGCCTATTGAACAAATAGCCAGACTCCATAATCCCATAATGAGTGACCACTTGTCTTTGAGTCAGTTGTTTTACAGGAAAGGGCACTAACCCTCCACCAACCCACTAGGTGACACGTAGGGAACATGAATGGTTAGTTATATGGTTACCACCCGGCATTGTAAATGGCTTCCTGGTTTAAAGGAAACCATTAGACTTGTCACGCAACGTAAAAGCAGCTGAAAAGGAAAGAAGAGTGATAAAAAGTAACAGGAAAGATGGGAGAAATAGGAGAGGATGGCCTACACAGAAAATAAATGATAAATGTGAAGGAAGAATTCAGCAACTCTACATCGCATGTGTGGATGATGGTTGCCACCACCTACCACCAATAATAATAATAATAATAATAATAATAATGATAATTGTAATAAAATTAATAATAATAAGTAATAATAATAAAAAATATATAATAATAATAATGATAGTGCTACTCATACAACAACTACTACTAGTAATAAAGATGTGCAGCTTCTTCCAGTGCAGAGAAAACATGAAAACTACCTACCCAATCTTGCGATAATCATGTCCGTTAAAAAAAAGAAAAAAAGTAATATTACTTTAATAAAGGATGTGACTATCCCGATGTAAAACCTGTATGATCTCATTGGTGGCATAAGTGAAAGGGTGATCCCTTAGGATAGACGCACAGAGTATTGATGGTGATGGTAGTAGTAGTAGTAGTAGTAGTAGTAGTGGCAGTAGCAGTAGTAGTAGTAGTAGTAGTAGTAGTAATAATAATAATAGTAGTAGTTTATGACAGATATGAAACTCAGGATGAAGACCACCATAAAGGAATCCATGAAAGAGGGAGTCATCCAGGTATACATCCCCAGAAAGGTAGTGACACAAAAAACGAGGAAGCAGAACAGCCTCACAGGTCGATGCGAGAAAGTCATCCCACATACTGGATGGGCAAATCCAGAGAAAATGCAGTAACCTGGGTGAACACAACGTATAATGAAATAATTGGATGGTTGTCAAGTAACCTTCTCGAACCACCCAAATGCAATGCTACAACTGACATGATCAAGAAAATCACTCACCTAATAGTCAGTTACAATAATAACTCACCCATTGCCTCATTCTCTCTTAAGGTCCTTGCACTGATACCACATCTCTTCCTCAACAAGACCTGTCCAAGAGCTAGCATTGCAGAAAATATTAAGGCCATCCAAAGGCGGGTTGAAACATGGAAAAGAGGTGAAATCGACAACCTACTCGAGAAAGCAAGGGCCTTGCAGATGAGAATAAACAACAGAGGCAGAAGAAACCAGAACACCAACGATATGGCAAATATTTTTAGCAGCAAGATGAGACGGGAGAGTGTCTCGATGGTGACAAGATTCCTGTCAGCTGAATCACGAAACGGAGTACTTGACCTGACAGAAGAAGCAATGCAGCAATTAAAAGAAAAGCACCCAACTGCACGACATGAAAGTGCCCAGTCAAAGTTTGACGGGAACTACACTCTACCCAATCCCATCATATATGACAGGATAACTGGAGATAAGGCGTGGAGGAAGGCAATGCACACACAAGGAAGAGTAGGACCGTCAGGCCTGGATGCAAAATCTTGGTGTGTAATCCTCAGTAATATCAAGTTTGGGAGGCAGCAACAGACCTGTGTAACACCATTGCCTCACTAGCGAGGAAGCCGGCTTCAAGTCAAAGCCGGCTTCAAGTCAGTGAAACAGCATCGAAGCACTGACGGCTTGCAGACTAATCCCCCTTGTTAAGAATCCTGGATGTAGGTCCATCGGGGTGAGTGAAGTCTTAAGACGAATTATAGGAAAATGCATCATGGAGGTGGTGAAAGTCGATGTGAAGCAGGCAGTTGGCAACCTCCAAGTGTGTGCAAGCCAGCAGGCAGGAAGTAAGGCAGCAGTTCACTCCATGAGGAAAATATATGAGGAAGAGGACCTTCAGGCAGTATTATTAGTTGATGCCTCAAACAGGTTTAATTCCATCAACTGGGAGGCATTGCTGCACAATATCAAGATATGCTCAGCATTTGCCCAATGTGTGGAAAACATCTACACAGAACTAACAGACCACTACACTGTTGGTAAGACAGCTGCTCACATGTCAGTGTAATCCAATCCACAGAAGGAACTACCCAGGGGGACCCCGTTGCCATGGCTATGTATGCCCTGGCTATGACAATGCTGCAACAACAGATCAAATACGAGGCCACCAATGTAAAACAGGTAGCCTATGCAGATGATCTCACAGGTGCTGGCAAGGTGGAGGATGTTAGGAAATTGTGAGGCCTTGTAACATCTCATGGCCCTGAAACAGGTTACTGCCCTAATGAAAGTAAGTCCATCTTGATCGTGAAACCAGCTTACTATCAAGATGCACAGGAAGCTTTTAGAGGCACAAACGTGATAGTGACTAAGGAAGGTCAGAAGCATTTAGGTGCTGTGATTGGAACTAAGGAATTCAATATGTGAGTGATGACGTAAAGACATGGGTGGAAGAAATCCATGTATTATCCAACCACGCAAAAACAGAACCCCATGCAGCATACAGCGCATTTACCTGTGGTGTCAAGCACAAGTGGGCCTTCGTGATGAGGACAATACCAATCGTCGAGTTGCTGCTACAATCACTGGAGGATGCTATCAGGGATTCATTCCTCCCAATGGCCACATCCCCCCACCAGAGTAGAGGGACCTTCTAGCACTACCACCCAAGATGGGAGGCCTTGGCATTATAAATCCAGCAGCCGTGGCAAGCTACGAACACAGAAAATCACTCAGGCTTACTGAATCCTTGTCACAGAAAATCTGGCCCAAGTTGAGACAAGTGAAATCGACCACCAAAGGCAGAAAGACATAAAGACACAGATAAGCAAGGAGTGAAAAGCAAGACAAAAGGACCAGCTGCAGCAAATAACCGAACATCTAACACCAGACCAATGCAGAAGAGTTGAGATTGCACAGGAGGTTGGGGCATCGAACTGGTTGACAACCCTGCCTCTCAAGGCAAAAGGCTTCCACTTCAGCAAACAAGAATATATTGATGCCATAGCCTTGAGATATGGATGGCCAATAGAGAACCGACCTCAGCACTGTGCCTGTGGCATTGTCTTTGATGCAAACCATGCAGTGGTTTGCAAGAAGGTAGGCTTTGTTTGCATCCGACACAATGAAGTACGCGACCTCACTGCCAAATTGCTGCGGGAAATATGCCATGATGTCATGATTGAGCCAGCTCTGCTACCCGAGGACGGCGAGCACTTCACCCACAAAACAGCAAATGCATCAAATGACGTAAGAGTGGATGTCAGTGCTCGAGGTTTCTGGACACGTGGGCAGAGGGCGTTCTTCGACATCAGGATATTCGATCCCATGGCAGCATGTCATCGTGAAATGTCTCTCGACACTGCACACAAAAGGAATGAACAAAAACAGAAACTATCATGAAAGGATCAAACATGTGGACCATGGCTGATTCATTCCCCTTGTGTTCACTACATCAGGTGGGATGGGTCCAGAGGCAGTGAGATTCTACTCAAGACTGGATGAGGTTCTTTCTGAGAAGAAACATCAACTGCACAATTCTGTTATGGCCTGGATGAGATATCGACTGTCATTCTCCCTGGTGAGTTCCGCACTCCTATGTCTCAGGGGCACAAGATCATCAGCCCTCAGGCCTGTCTCTCTGGTGGGTATGGATTACGAGGCTACTGGGATCGAGAGTCGCATAGACCAGCGACTCCAATAGTTTAATGTCTTTATTTACAATGGAATATCAATAATTATACATAAAGTAATAATAGTAATATTACAGTACACGGTTGGTAACCACAACTGTTGGCGTGCTTGTGGCCATCGGATTGTAATGTGAGAGTTAGTGTTAACCTTCACTTTACAACTCCAAATGGTGAACTGTATTAGGAAGATCGGTTTTGATCTTCACAATATAATTTCCCAATGGATGGAGGTGATTAACCTCAAGAAAGGTGGTAGTAGTAGTAGTAGTAGTAGTAGTAGTATTTATCTCTTAGAATCTCATTGTACAATATGTATTAAGATGGTAAAGTGATATATGCTCCATTCCGTTATGTTGTATCCATTTTAAGTTTTGGAGGGAAGCTGACCCCTAACAATAGCTGTGGAAAATTTAATACAGTGGAAGACCTTATCAAGGAATCCAGTGAACTAACCTGATAAGTTTAGTTGAAGCTCGTATGCTCACTTCCCTATTTTTTTTTTTTTTTTTTTTTTTTTTTAGTATACAGTATATATTTTCTGTTTCTGGGAGGGAAGCTGATCTTCCCCCAAATCATTGGCAGAATCATGGTCTCCAAATATCCCATTAAGGATGAATGAGGATTTCAAATCCATACCAGCCCTCCTTTCATTAATTTTGAGAGTATTTAAATTGATGAGGGGACGACCACCCTAAAAACAATGGTTGAAAAATTATATATAGTGAAGACTTTTGGTGTAACCAGACGAACTTGCTTGGGAAGTTCCATTCAAATCCATTAAATAGCCTTGAAGGAATTCACACACACACACACACACACACACACACACACACACACACACACACATTTATGGGGAAGCATCAGCGAGAGGACACTGCAAAAAACTGAATAAAAAGATAGATGATGAAGACATAAGGAAATTCAGTTTCCCAATTAGAGCAATTGTTCAGTGGAATGCACTACCGAATGAAATAGTGTGTGCCAAAACAATATATAAAATGAAGGATATGTATGATGAAAGTGATTTAATACACGGAACAGTACGAGCTTGACTCATTCCTGTTAAGATACAGTTACAGTACGTAAGAACAATTAGGTAAGAACACACACACACACACAGACACACACACAGACAAACACAGACACAGACACACACACACACACACACACACACACACACACACACACACACACACACACACACACACACACTGCATCTAGAGCAGCGGTATGGACCGAGTTTCTGAAAAATATTATATTGCTTGTCAGGGCTGATATTTAATAATAATAATAATAATAATAATAATAATAATAATAATAGCAATAATAATAATAATGAAAAGCCAAGAACTCAGGCCCTGAGCTGTCGACACAAAACGTCACTCAGTGCGCCTCCATCAAGCTGTGTGCACAAACTCGCTGTACAACATCCATGACTTTTCTGACCTACTCAATTCATCATTCCTTCATACTGCATCGCTGACTTAAGTTTGGTCAAAATCCGTTCAGGGGTTTAAGAGATATCACACCCACAAGGATAAATTAAGTCAACCCCATATGACCTTGACTTTTGACCCTTTCACCTTGGCATCCTAAAAGTTCATTGGCCCTTCATATTGTACCACTGACAAGAGTTTGGTTGAAATCTGTAAAGGGGTTCAGGAGATATCGTGCCCACAAAGATAAACTAAATCGACCCCACATGAAATTGACCCTTGACCCCTTGATGTAGCTGACCTAATCAGTTCATAACTTCCTCACACTGCATGACTGACAGAAGTATGATGGAAGTCCGTCAATGGATTCAAGAGTGATCACACTCACCAAAGTGTTATACACATGGATCTACACATGCACACAGAGAAAGACCAATCACATAATGACTTCTCCACAAAAGGTGGGTGGAGGCATATTATTATTATTATTATTATTATTATTATTATTATTATTATCATCATTATGCATCCCCTCACCTGTGGTGGAGGAGGCATTAAATGATTGGTCTGTCCATCTGTCTGTGCATTCATGGTGCTGTCATGCGTGCATGAATGAGTCCGTGCATATGTCACCCTATTGTGGGCGTGATATCTCCTGAATACCGTGACAGATTTCAACCAAATTTTAGTCATATATACGGTGTATAGGGATGAACTGATTAGGTCTGCAATATCAAGTGGTCAAAAGTCAAGGTTTTATGGGTATGGGAGCGATATCCTCTGGACCCCACGACAGAATCTAACCAAACTTTTGCCAGTGATATAGTATGAAAGGGCAATGAAATGATGAGGTCAGCAATGTCAAGGGGTCAAAGTTTAAAGTCATATGGGGTCAAATTAGTTTTTCCTTGTGGACGCAATATCTCCTGAACCCCTCAGTGGACTTTTGCCAAACCTGTCACTGATACATTATGAAGTGATGAAGAAATGATTAGGTCACCAAGATCATGGAGGATGTTTGGCGAGATCATGTGCAAGGTTTGGCAAAGGCATACTCGAATGACACTTTGTGTCAAAAGTTCGGGACCCGGGTTCTAGTTTTTCCACTATTACTGTATTATCATGATAATAACAATAACAACTAGGACACCATTAAAATTGTCCAAGGACAATTCTGATCAAGAAAATTTCTTATGGCCATTGCCTACTAAAAGCTGAACCACAAAGAGACCTTGAGGTGAAGGTCACTGATCTTGTGCATGCCACCTAATGTCATCACAGTCTATTTACCCCAACAGGTTTGGTGGCTCTAGCTTTAATTCATTGTAGAAAATTAGGTGGCATCCAGAATATCTGGAAAAGTCCCAATTTTTACCCCAGGCAGTCTCAGAAAATAATCGACTGATTGACCCATTCTCCTTTTCAAAATGCGTCTGCATTAAGACAATATTGTTATAAAGTTTCAGCTTCCCATCTTCAGCGGTTCTTGAGTTAGCATCGATGAATCGCTTTTCTGTGTTCCATATAAAATCTGGTGATTAGGCTGACAGATTGCCACCATATTTGGCCAAAAGAAGCAGACAGTTGTCAGACTAAGTTGAACAATTTTGGAGGCCATAGACCAAGTAGCAATTTTATAAGCAGAAATAACAATTTATATTTTGGAATAACAATATAATAATAATAATAATAATAATAATAATAATAATAAAAATAATAATAATAATAATAATAATAATAATAATAATAAAAACAGTATTAATAATAATAATAATAATAATAATAATAATAATAATGTTAATAATATTATTGACAAAAACAAGAAAACTTCCCACAGGGATATGGAAGTTTTAATAAAAATAATAACAAAACCCCGAGAATTCAGCCCCTAGCTGTTGACATCAAGTCTCACTAGGTATGCCTCTGCTAAGCCTTGCACACGGACTCGCCATGCAACCTCCATGACCATGCTGATCTAATCAGCATCCCTTCATTCTATGTTACTGACAAATGTTTGGTCAAAATCCGTCAAGGGGTTTAGAAAATATCTTGCCCACAAGGATCAATATTTGACCACATATGGCCTTGACCATTGACCCCTTGACGTTGTTGACCTAATCAGTTAACCGTCTCTTCATACTCTATCAATGACAAATGCTTGGTTGAAATCGGTCAAGGAGTTCAGGAGACATCACGCCCACAAGTATAAACTAAGTTGATCTCTCATGACCTTGACCTTTGAGCCCTTGATTTTGCTGACCTAATCATTTCATGATCTCCTCATGCTGCATCACTCACAAAAGTTTGGTGGAACTCCGACATTGAGATCAGAAGATATTCTGCCTACAAGAGTGTTATGTCTGCATGGACCCACAAACGCATGCACCCACCCCCACACCCATGGACGGACAGAACAATCATTTGATGCCTCCTCCACCATAGGTGGGCAAAGGTATACTACTACTACTACTACTGCTACTTTCTTTTTTACATATAAAATCATCTCCATCCATTGGGAATTATATTGTGAAGATCAAAACCAACCTTCCTAATACAGTTCACCATTTGGAGTTGTAATGTGAAGGTTAACACTAACCCCCATATTACAAGCCGTTGGCCCCAAGCACTCCAACGCCTGTGGTTACCAACCATCTACTATTATTATTATTTTTTTTCTTTCTATTTATTGATACTACTGCTACTACTACTACTACTACTACTACTACTATTATTATTATTATTATTATTATTATTATTATTACTACTACTACTACTACTACTACTACTACAACTACTAGTACTACTTTATTATTATTATTATTATTATTATAACTCACCACACCAGTGGTGAGTTACATTGCTCTTTCAATTATTATTATTATTATTATTATTCTTTCTTACGAACCAGTAAATTGCTCATATTCACTCAGTTTCTAAGCTACGGCCATCATACTTAGCCATCTGAGTCTCTCAGCTGGTGGTGTCATATGACCCAGTATCATCCAGTTCTCAACACTGATTTTCCAATTACATCCAAAAACTTAAAATAATAGTCTATTTGCAGATTCTCAGAAACCGCTAAAGGTACAGACTTTAAATTTTGTTGGACATAGCCAAGGTCAGGGAGCAGGTCTGAACTAACTATGGGCCCATTTGGATCAGTAGTTTCTGAGATCGCCTGAGGGTCAATGGAAAGTAGTTTGGAGTCACTGACAGCACAGTTTTAAAAATCAAGATAAAACTGAGCTACAATCAACAAACTTCGTACATCTATAGAACTTGATATGCTATGCATTGTTACTCAGTATGAATGACCTTGACCCAAAACTCAAGGTCACAACCAAAGTTAAAGCTCAAAATTTGCTTATATTTTTTATATACTGAGATCGCATGCACAAACTGGATGACCTTGTCATCCTGGGTTATTGAACTAGCTAATGGCAATTTTCTTTTTCCAGTTATTATTACTCTTAAAAATGAGCTGGAGTGATAGTGCTTAGGGAGGCATACTGGGTAAAGTAAAGGCTGTGATGATTGTTGTTATTTGTTGACAAACCAGGTGCAAGTGAAAGGGCAAAATAAAAAAGTAGGTCAATAGGCAGGCTTAAGTGGGACAAGAGAGGAAAGTGTTGGAGTAAGACAGAACGAGAGCATTAGTAGAAGACAGACTTATATAACAGGCAGCAGTAGGAATAGATTTATCTTAAATGCCCGGTATGAGGAATTACATAATAAATTTCGTAGGTAGAGAATGATGGGATTGTCAGGGGGTTGTGGAGCAAGGTGGGCTCATAATCTCTCCAACAAAAATAACTCTCTCTCTCTTGCATATCTGCCGTCACACGAAGCGGGTAAAAATTATTTTCTATGCCTGAAAGGTTTAAAGGTAAAAATAAATTAAAAATAAAAAACATAATTACTTTGATGGTAGTTCCATGCAGATTTAATGTCTCATCTGGGAAGAGGGCGGGCGTGTGTGTGAAACCTGAGCCCCGCCATGTGGACTGGAATATCATTGTCTGTTTGGCGTACACCTGGTTCACGTACACACGCCAATCACCACCTGATCCAGACTGGAAGGAAGATGGCATCAGTATGGCACAAAGTTTAGTGACACACACACACACACACACACACACACACACACACACACAGGAAAATGAACCAAGACAAAAATGCAGTTTACTGCAGTGAGCAGAGATGCAGCTATCATCAGCCCAGGAAGACATCAGCGCTGCAGTGTATCTGCTGTGCAGTATACCGTCATGAAACTAACCAAATCAGGCTATTTTTCCTGTCCTAAGAATGTGCTCCACGGCAACTCTATCCTTTTTTCCTCTCTTTCGACAGTTTATCATCATGAGGCTGCACAAATCAGGCTAACGTTTCTGCCCTAACAGTGTGCTGCATGACAACTTTATTTTGTCCCTCTTCCGACATTTTTTCTCATTCTTTTTCTGTTTATTTTCCTTTAAAGATTTCATTCTTCCTATTGGGGAACCGGAACTTAAATAAGTAAAGTTTCCTATTCAGCTGAAAAGTAAACTTCGAATGGCTGAAGTAGCAAATGTTTATAAAGTTGATTCCTGCTGTGAGGGGGGGGGGGTTGCCCCCTGTGCACTACTGGTAGAGAAGGCTTGCTGGTGATGCTCATCCCTCCCATCCCCCACCTTAGGCAGTGTTTTAACCTCCCCATGTGTTTGGTGTGTAAGGCGTCCCATAATCCTGGGAAACGGGAGTCCTGGGGATTGAACCATGCTCCACGGTACACCCTGAAATAGCAACACACCACTTTGGTCCCCTGTCTTGGCTAATTGGGCAGCCTGGTAGGGCCGAACCAGGTCAGTTAGCTGGTCATATGTTGGCTAACCTCAGATGGACACGGGAGTAGGAGAGGACAGCATGGTGGCTCCTGTCATCCATGAGTCACCCTTGTCTTGGTCCCCTGGTAGTGAATACTTCCTCACTACCTCTGGGATCACCAGCAATATTATCCGTGGCATAATTATTGCCTCCCCTTGTTGGGCTCAATGGTGTGTGAGGAGAGATGGGGGGGGGGCGGCAAAGGTGGTTCTTTACCTTCACAACTTGTTCTCTTGATCATGTTGTTGACGGTTCTGCTTATACCCTTGGACTTTCATCGGACCCTTCTTCTATTGAGGCACCTGAGGCTTCACACAGGGAATCACTTGTGGCCATCACGGAGCTCTACCAGCTTCATTCTGGTGGTCCGAGGTCCTTGGATTGGGCTTGGACCAAAATCGACATGCAATCAGTGGTGCCGAATGGATCTGATCTTGAGCTCCTTCCAGATTTCTTAAAAACAGTGATTTTGGTTAAAATACTTTATTTTTCATACTTTGGATGGTCAGCTTTTAGTAAGTTTTGACATTTTTGAAGTTTATCCTAAAATTGTTTGTTTGTAATAAAGTACAATGGATGTCTACTTAGGGGGATGGTAACCTTCTCGTGGAAGTTACCTCCCCCTGAAGAAGGTTCCCACGTTAATGCCAGGTGTCAGGCCTGGTACTATGTTATGTGTTCGTCATGCTAAATTTAATCATTGCTGTGTGCTTGTATTTTCCGAGGCCTATTATACTACTCAGAGAAGTTTTTTGAGGAACTATGGATATACAAAGTTGTGAAGGTGATGATTCAGAAAAACAAAAAGTAGATGGTATTCTCACTTCATTTTTATCACTGTTGCTAACTTTTCACGGTACAGTTCTTCCTTCGACTCTCAAGGTTGCATAGCTTTCCCTATAATTTAAACCTTAAGTCCAGAATCCCAGGCACTGCTATCATTGTCAGATGTACGTTCATGTTCGATGCAAGTTTTGTTGATTGCAACAATGCCTCCCGGCAGTGTGCATTAATTGTGGTGACCACCCGTGTGTATCAGGATTGTCCTAGGCTGGCTGGTTACATCCATTGTCATAAGACACATCCTGCCTCCTACACTAATTGTGATCAGCTTTGGCTAGAAAAGGAGACCCTTCTTTTCTGTAACATAGATAAAACAAGATTTGAAGCTTGAAGTTGGGCCTTGGCTTGAGTTTTGAGGAATGGGAAATCTTATGCTTTGATTCTATCCTGACAAGAATAAATGCTATCCTTCCATGATTTCCTTTCTTATATATGATTCCTTTTCCCTCCTCCATTTCATTTATTCTAGTTTCCTTTTCAGAATATTTATTGGCAGCATTTTTTTTGTTTGCCTAACATTATGGTGTCATGTCGGACATACTGCAATGGAACTGTCGAGAGGTTTGTGACAACTGTGAGTAGTAATAGACCTTATTGATTTCCTCTCCGCTGTGTGCTTTTTTACACGATACCCTTGTGAGTTTTGCCACTCCTCTTGCACCACCTGAGTACTGTGGTTTTTACCATGTGCTGACCCAGCATCTTGTTGGTGGTAGTGTGGTTTTGGTAAAGAAATATGTGACCAGTTCCCCTCCAGTTTGACCTTCAGTGTGTTGCTGTCTCATTGCATGCCTATCATTTATTCAATGTTTTCCCTATTTTTTACCACCCAATACAACAGTGGGAAAGACTGAGCTTGAGATTCTTCTTCGGGAGTTATCTGCACCATTCCTACCTTTAAGGGACTCTAATGGTCATCACCCCATGTGGGGTGATTGTTTTGTTAACCACTGTGGGGGTTCGTTGGCATCTTTCTTGGAAGATGAGGGTCTTTTCTTAATGCATATGGGGCATTCACCCATTTTCATCACCAAACAGGTTCTTTTACAGCTACTGACCTCTCTATATGCTCCCCTGGCTGCCTCTTGGACTTTACCTGGGAGGTTTTGGGGGATCTACATGGACGTGATGACCTTCCCATGATCCTTACTGCATTGGTATCTGGTCCCTGTTCCCGTCTGCTGGGGTAGTAACTGGATATGGCAAACTGGCCTGTCTCCTCTTCCTTGGTTTCTGTTACTTCTTCTGCTAAAGAATTGACACACACATTGTTGAGCCTCAGTATTCACCTCCGTTGATCCACTGTGTTTCCCAACACGCTGGGAACTTACCAACATCGCCCTGTCCCATAGTGGAATGAGGATTGCACTGTCACTGTACATTGTAAGAAAACTGCACTCTCTCATTATTCCAAAAATAAATATAGTCTTGCCGAATTCAGGAAGGCGTGGGCTAAAGCTTGTTGGTCAGCCAGGCGGGAATGTTGGATTGCCTATGTGTCTTTGATCAGTTCTAGAACACCTGTGTCTAAAGTGTTGAAGAGGGTGCTTACGTTTTTAGGTAAACTCACTGTTGGCAGAGCCCTCGTTCTATTCTCTGATGATAGATGTGTTGACACTGTGGCTATAACTGATTCGCTGGTTTCTGCTTTTGCTGAGTCTCTTGTAGAGATAACTGTTCTCCAGTTTTTGCAAAACTATGGAAGGTGGAGGAGTCTAAGGGGTTGGAGTTCCGTTCAGGGGGCGAGGAGAATTACAACCTCCCTTTACCTAGTCATGAACTTCGGTTTGCTCTTTTCCTCTGTCGTGACACTCCCCTCCCCCCAGTGTCGGAAAATGTTTCTTATGCAGTGCTGAGGTACCTGAATGGTGATGCTGTGTCCTTGCTCCTCAGTCTTTTTAACTGAATTTGGAGTGCTTTTTATATTTCTACCTCTTGTGGGAGGTTGTTGACCTGCCTTGTCAGAAGACAGGATAGGCTGGTCACCATCCCCTCCTGTAACGACCAAAAGCCCTAACGTCTTGGAGAAAATGTCAGTGCCCGCCTTGTCTGTTTCTTTTTACAGAAATAAATGTCTCTTTCAGTGTCAGTCAGGTTGCTGTACAGTGAATGCACTGGCCAGACTTGAGACAGCAATTTGTGACGAATTTGTGAGGAAGCAGGATCTTCTCTGCATGTTCTTCTATCTGGAGAATGCGTATTATATGACATGGAAGTTTAGTATCTTTAAATATCTCCATTTTCTTGGTTTGTGTGGTAGGTTGCCTTTTTTTTATTATGGAATTTTTGCGTTACCATATGTTTAGGGTCCATATTGGTGCCACCCTGTGTCCCTCTTACCCTCAGGAGGAGGGAGTGCCTCAGGGTAGTTCCCACAGTGTCACCTTCTTTGATATAACTCTGGACGATATTGTTCGCTCTGTTCTGGAGGAGGTTTATGCCTCACTTTATCTTAATGATTTGGCTCTCTGGTATGCTACGTCCTGCATGTCTGTTACTGAACGCGGATTGCAGCTTACTGCAGTCTTCCAATGTGCATCACTTCCTTTTCTGCCCACGAAAACAATGGCCATTCATTTCTGTTGCCTGATTAGAGTTCACTGGGCTCCTGATCTGCAGTTGCATGAACATAGGGTGAGATGTGTGGACAAAGGAATATTTCTTGGGCTTATTTTAAAAAGGAGACTGGCCTGGGTTCCTCATATTCGTCCCCTAGGATATCATATCTCCATGCCCTCTACTTCCTATGGACTCTCTCACTTGCCTTGGAGTGATGACAAAACTGCCCTGCTCTATCTACAGCATGCCCCAGTAAGCAGAAAGCTGGTTTATGGCTGCATGGTGTATTCTTCTGCTAATGAAGCTCAGGCCTGACCATTGAATTCGATCCATAATGCTGGGGTCCATCTGCCAGCTGGGATTTTCTTGTCTTCCTCTGTTCCAAGTTTTTTAGTGGATTCAAACGAGTCACTGTTGGAAATTCGCTGATAGTCCTAAATGGTGCAGACTTGGCATCGCCTCCACCATCTTTCTGCCCCTCCGTGCTGTAGAGTTGTCTCCATGAATGCTGGATACCATTTGTATGACATCCTCATTATCCACACCCATTTTGGTACAAGGTGACTGCTTTCATCGGCGATTTGAGTGTTACATCGTTCCCATGTTTGTGCATGTTTCAAGGGTGCTTCCCTGGCTTCTCTCAAAAGAACAATCATGTATTTTCTTTCCTGGGAAGAATGCCTCTCTTTCTTCAAAAGTGGCTCTTATTTTTCAGAAGGTTCTTCCTCACACATTGATTTGATCCCCATATAAACACTGATGGATCCAAATCCCGTGAGGAGACAGGATTTAGTGTGTATTCCCTGATTTAAGCCGCGGTGCAAGTCTTCTTTAAATCACATATATTTTTATCACAGAACTTACTGCTATTTTACTTGCAGTCAGATTGAATTTTAGCTTTGCTCCTCCTTGTTATACCATTTTTATCATTCTTACCATTGCCTAACAAGCGCTGTCTAGTGTTTTCCGCCCCATCTCCTTGTGCTGATGATTTTAAAATGGCTCTCCTTGATACAGAGGCTGGACTGTTTTGTAGTTTTGTTGGGTCCCTGGCCATGCGGGGATTGGAGTGAGAGTGCTAATGCTGTCTGTGGTGATGGCTGCTGCCCCTCTCCCCTCCTCACCTCATTCCCCTGCCCCAATCTAATGATCTTAATCCTGCCACTTTGGGCACTGTTCACTCCTGCTGACAAAGGAGGTGGAATGCAGTGGAGGCCAACATGATGTGTTGTTTGTGGTGGGATGGTTCCACCTGTCACTGGGGCACGTTTCGTCGGTGAGAGGTGGCTTTATGTCGGCTCCAAAAGGACGATAAACGTCTCTCTCTCTCTCTCTCTCTCTCTCTCTCTCTCTCTCTCTCTCTCTATCTCTCTCTCTCTCTCTCCTCTTACTCTACTGTACCTTAACAAGACCGACTATGTTTTGTGTTTTCTTTCCTTTTGTCGTTTCAGCAAGAGTGTTCAGCTCCTCAACACTGAGTCCAGCAATGATGTATCTGGTGAGAGAATTGAAGAGTATGATTGAGCATTATTAAGTTATTCGCCACATTTTACATAATTTAACTGTTGTTGGCATCGATCTAGTAATAAAAAAAAACTGGAATATGATTCTGTGTTCTATTTGGTATTTCATATATCCTCTAGTATGTACCTAGACACCACTGAAATGGACTGCAACCTGTGGCAATGACATGATGTTTTACTGGATTCCCTAATCTTCATTATCTTGCAAAATGGTGTTCAGTAACTGTAAAAAGATAAATAAATTATGTGTCTGATGGTAGTTGTCTTAGTTCAAACTTATCCACCTCACTTATTGCTTTGTTAACTTCTGGCCAAACAGATTACTGATTATACAGAGAAGGAAAGGTTATTGAAAAACCATTTCAACTACAACCACAAAACTGACTTTAGCGCAGTTCTTAGTAACTATTAAAAAAAGTAACACACACACACACACACACACACACACACACACACACAAACAAACGACAGTGCTGCAAAAAGAGAAAGGTTGAAGGGAGTCAGTTCACGGGAGGGAAGTTAATGAGACGAAAAAATTTTTGACTCTTCCTTGTTTAGAACTAGGTATAGGAACCCCGCCCCACACTCACACATGAGAATTATTCTCCACTCCCGGGCAGAAAAAGACCCCAGTACATACTCAACAGCTGTGCAGGAGTAAATGAAGCAAGCCGTCTACGTCGCACACTAAATCTCCAGAATGCAGAATTTACAAGAGGCACCTAAAGTTACCTATCCATGACAGGCCCCAAGAAAATTAAAAACAATGGTTACTGAGAGACTGGTAAGTGGTGGCGACCATCATCCATTCACTTGATGTTGTGTTGCTACTTCTGCCTTAAGTAACACTACACTGAGAGACAAACAGAGTGGTTTCCTGTAATACAGGAAAACATTTACGAGACAGGTGATAACAATATAGCTAAGTAATGAGGTGATGTGGAGCCTGACCTGGTGTCCTTGGTAACTGTGTGGAGAAACGTAGATGTGACGTCCATCTGTGGCCCAAACTTCCACACAATTCCACCTGGCTCGCCGTAGCGAGACACTGTCCAGCATATAGGTTCACTGAACACAGGGAACATAGGTTCACTGAAGAAGAGCGACCTGCAGAGGCGATTGCTTGGCTGCGGTTAATGGGGTTGTTTGGCCAAACAAACCGTGGCATCTTAGTTTCATTTGTAGCTGCTGTTGTAGACGGCCACCATTCTTCTCCTAGGGCTATCAGTAATGGTGTCCCTCAGGGTTCTGTCCTGTCACCAACTCTCTGTCATATATTCATCAACGATCTTTTAAGTTGTATATCTAACCCTATCCACTCATACGTTGATAAGAGTCCACGTTTCACTTTTCCATCCGCGTCCTGCAACATCCATCTCAGCAGCTACTTCAACAAGCAAAGCATGAGGCTATGAAACAATGTCTGACTTGTCTCATATCTCTGACTGGGATAAAAGTAACTTGTTTTTAATGCATCAAAAGCTCAGTTTTTACATCTTTTGACCCTTCAAAATCTACGGCAGGAGTTCCTAATTTTCACAATATCCAACTCAATCCTTCCACGTCGTTGAATATACCCGGGGTTTCATTCTCTCAGGATTTATCTTGGAAAGATCAGATTACCTCCCTCGAATCTGCTTTTAAGAGATTAGGTGTGCTAAGCCGACTTCGTGCCTTCCTTACACATGCTGAATTTTTTACCTTATACAGGAGTTTTGTTCGTCCCTACGTAAAATACAGTTCTCATGTGTGGGGAGGCTCCCCAGGATCACACATACATCTTTTCTCAACATAGTGGATCAAAGAATTTTTGTCTCATCAACTCATCTCCTCTTCGACATCCATCTCTTTGCTGCAATGTTGGATCTTTATCTCCTTTCAATCACTACTTTAATGGTCACTGTTCCTCTGAACTGTCTGCTTGCATCTTTCCACCATTATGGCTGGCACGTTGCATCCACACAGCAGTAAACTCTCATCCCTTTTCTCTCCAACTTTTATGTATGCAACCGGTCAACTCTGAAACTGTCGCCCTCTATCTGTATTTCCTACTGCCTATGACTTCCCATCATTTCAATACAGTGTGCTCAGGCTTCTTGAAATGAATGTATCTTGATTTTGGGTCTATTATCTTTTTTTTTTTTTTTTTTTTTTTTTTTTTTTTTTTTTTTTGAGAGAGAGAGAGAGAGAGAGAGAGAGAACAATCTTGCGGGCTTCAAACTTTTGGTTCTTACTTCCTTGCATTAAAAAAAAAAAAAAAAAAAATCTGCTGCTACTGAAAGAAGGTGAAGGACTGAACTGTATATTTCTGGATATTAAAGAGCAGTCCCATGGAAGATTTTGATTTGTCGAAAGATGTAGGAACTGAGGTTTCAGTGCATTATGGTCATCAAAATTTCTTTCTTTTAGATAATTCACACATGTGAACCAAGTCATAAACCAGGTGTACCATAAGCTCATCCTGTAGCTGCTAAAGTAATTACAGTGATGAATACTGTGAGAATAAGGTGGAGATGTGAACGATGGAGTCGTCAGCATAGATGAACAGCTCAAAAGATAGTTGACTGGGAGGAGAAAGAGAATCAGTGACAGGACAGAACCCTGGTGAACACCACTACTGATAGGTCTCGAAGAACACTGACCTCCTACAACGTCAGTTTTAAAATGACCAGAGGGTAAGTGATAAAGGCACAGATAGAAGGATAGGAAACGTAAAAGATCACTTTGGATATTAAAGATTTGTGCCAAGCTTGGTCGAAAGCTTTTGAGGCGCCATGTCCAATGGAGAAACTTTCACCATTGTTCTGAAAGGAGGATGACCAAGAGTCATAAACAAAGGTGGGATGATCGCCTCTAAAGCATCACAATACTCACTAACATTCAGGAAGGTTACGAAAGGGAAGGTGCATCAAAATGTTTCTGCTGGGGATATTCGGAAACTATAGATTCGCAAACTTTAATACAAGATATTATAGCTACTGGGCAATAGTCAGGGGACTGGAAACGTTCACTGTTCATCGGAACAAACTGAGAGGACATTTATAGCAAGTAAAAAAGATAGAAGCTGACAGATAAAGGCAAAAGTGTCTACGTTGGTGGGGTAACAACAAAGAAATACAGTTCTTTAGCATGACACTAGGGATCCCATAAGGCCTGCATGTCTTATCAGAAATGAGGTCACTGAGGGTAGAAAATACATTTTAAAAGAAATTCTAATGCCAGCAGGAACAAGAATGTAGGGGAGGAGATTGAGGAAAACCACCAGAATCATCTTTACTGGAACTGGAGGAGCAAGTCTGGGGGAAGAGTTCTAGTTATCAGTTGACGAAACAGCTACAGAGCCATCAGGACGAAATGTAGGGGTGCAGAAGAAGGATATTTAAAAGAAAAGGTTTTGACAATGTGTTGGAAAAAGTGAGAAAATTTTCAGTCAGAAAGCTTAGTGCATATAGTACCTTTTCTATTATGCCTGGAATGGCAAAGAACAGAAATAACATAATTGCAGGCAGAAACTTAAAACAGATGAAACCCAGAGGTGGTTTGATACCGATAACTTTTATAGGCCGCCTCCTTATCGATAGCATTAACCCCCACATGCCAGAGGTTTCCCAACATCACCCACTCCTCCTTTTGGGGCATTTCCGAGATTATGGAAAAAAAATACCCTTAGTTAAAACCCAAATATCTGCCAAACTATTATAGCTAGAGAAAAAATTAAGATACATAAGACTCACCAAATCTTGTTTTTCAAACGAAAGTATCCTGAGGTCATCAGGTGATCCCGTTGATGAGGAAGGGTAAGTTGATGATGACTGGATTTCCGTGTTTTGGCAGACTGCTTCTGAGCGTGCGCCACTGGCAGTGACCTTGGACTCGGTGGCTAGTGCTAGCACTACTGGCCGGAATGGTGATTGTAGTAGTGCCTGGGCGTCCTTGGAAAGACTTTGGAATTTTCCACTTACTCTTCGACCTTTCCTTACTCACCGTCATAAGGATGAGTCATCACCCTGTTCATGTGGCTCCCCATAGTGTTTTCTACCTGTTTCATAGTGCCATTATGTCCCATAGGTGTATGGGGGAAGAATAGCTCTTTGATTTTCTCTACTCACTTCTTCCATCAATTATAATAATTTCCTTTTACAAGGACGAATATAATTGCACTTGACATCACGATTACCGGTAATTGCACTTTGAGAAGTAAATGCTGTAGCTGTTTCATGCAGTGTGGTTGAGTATGATGTAATTACTTGCACTAAAATTCAGACTGATTTGTACTAATCAGGGGCATTGTGAAATATTACTAATGTTGTATAAAACTTACATTTTTTGTACTTCACATCACAAATACGCTTATGCTCACATATTCAGCACTATTTTCTGAGTAACGAGGGAAACAATTTTGGTTATAACCAACCAGGTAATTTTCTTTCTGGCCTGCTCACTAGTGGTTTTCTTTCATTTAACAGGTAGGCTAACTCAAGGTATTTCCAATCACTGTTTCACCAATAACCATAAACAGTAACACTCATGGCATTGTACTTGTAAATCTTATTATAAAATACATATAACACTTACTAGATATAAATTATAATACCTTACATTTCACTTGCACAGAAAAAATAACACACTTGTGCATATCTGTTTACTATTTAAATTTTCCCACACACACCTGTCCAATAATCACTCTCGGAGTGATAATCGCTGAAACATTTTGGGCATGAGGGGACCTTGCATTCCGCACATTGGTAGGCTGTCTCTTTTCATGCTGGGAGACAGCATTTGGTGGTGTTGTAGACGTGTCACTGCCAGTACACTTGATGACCTGCAATGGTATGGCCAATCTCTACCAGCCTGTGCCACTGGAAATATTTGGCACAGGTTAGCCTGTCAGCTATGGGCACTGTCTGCGTCCCCCGCCTGGCACCTGTCACCTACGCTTGAATACTCTTCAAGGAGTTCTCATGCAAGCTCTCTCTCAAACTTTCGTAGAGAGAGAGGTTTCTTGATGAGCTCTTTGAACAGCTTTAACTCCTATCCGCTGGCTGATGTGTATGCACGACAGGATTCAAGGCACAGAGGGCCGCCAGTTGACTTGATATACCACACTCACCTTCCCACCACTGTTTGAGCGCAGGACCATTTTCTTTGATACCTATGGGGTAGGTAGGATCCCCAGGTACCCCACAGTTGCGCGGTTTTGTTTGTGCTCGGCAGTGGTAGCAAGAGGAGCCATGTCATCTTCCTTGACATCATCCACGTCCACCCCACCGCATTAAGGGCTGATTGCCTCATCAACCCCCACGAAAATTCAGCCCTTACTGCCAGGTAAATGGCTTAGTGATAGTGCCATAGGACGTGCCCTTGACGATATTGTCTTCTCACGTACACTCAGCTAGAGTATGTCCTCTGAGGGGAAAAAAAGCTACGATGTGGAGAGCGAGCTCTCTTGCCCTCCAACCCCTACTCGCCCTCCGACATCGGAGAGGGCTCTCCGACTTCTCCAGGATGAAGGGACAGTCTACGAGAGTGAAGATTTCAGCGATGAGGAGGCGCAAGATGACCCAGGACATCGGGAAAGTGATTGCGGACCTGGCGGTCATCTACAGAAAAAAACGCCGCAGAGCCGTTTCTCCCACACTCTCGCCTCCTGCTTGCCGACGTATCTTCCTTCAGCACTCTCCCACACCTCAGCCTACCACTTCAAGGGTAGAATCTCCACAACCAGGCCCTTCGGGAGTGGTATGAGTACTGAGCAGGTGTGTGGGAAGTATAAATAGAGTACAGCAGTGCAGAAGTTTGTGTATTTTCATAAATGAGTGAAATGTGTGATATTATAAGTGAATTATAGAAAGTGCTAAGATATAAGTCTTTTATAAGTTCTACAAGTGCATATATATGATTTATAGTAAGTGCAATACAGGAGTTGATACTGTTTTTTGGATATTGGTTAGAAAATTATTGGATATACCTTGAGTTTCCCTACCTGTTACCTGAAAGAAAACCATTTGTGAGCGGGCCACAGTGAACAATACCTGCTTCGCTATACCTAAATTATTTCACTCAATACCCAGGGGGGTTGTGCCAAATATGAGCACCAGTGTATCTGTGATGTGAAATACAAATAATGTTAGTTGTGTAAAACATTTATATATTTTTCACTATAACCCTGATTAGTACAAAGCAGTCTGATTTACTGTACAAATAATTACCTCATACTCTACAATCATGTATGAAAGAGCAACAGCACTTACTTGTCAAAGTGCAATTACCCGTAATCGTGATGTAAAGTGCAGTTCTAAGTGTCTTAGTAAAAGAGAAATATGATTATTTACGGAAGAAGTGAGTACAGAAAAACGACGAGATATTTCCTTTCCCACACACCTACAGGGCATAGTGGCATGGTGGTGTGGCCAGTAAGTCCTTGGGTGAGCCACATGAACTGGGTGATGACTCATTTTCACGGCGGTGAGTAAGGAGGAGTAGAAAAAGCGAATGGAATCTTCCGCATTCCAAGGATGCACGGGCAGTGTTACAATCACCACTCCAGTCAGTGCTGCCAATGCTAGCTGGCCGGGCCAAGGCCATTGCCAGTGGTGCACGCTCAGAGCCACGCGCCAAAACATGAAAAAACACTCGTCTTCAACTCATTCTTACTTATCGACAGGACCACCTAGAGACCTCGGGATACCTTCATTGGAAAGAGGAAAAGTTGTTGAGTCTTATGAACTTTCATTGAATTCTCTAGCTATTATAACTTGTCAGATATAAGGGTTTGAAGTAAGGGTATTTTTTCCAAAATCTCGGAAATCGCCTTAGGGAGGGGTGTGCAGTGGCCGGGAACCCCCCGGCGGCTAAGGGTTAAACTGTTCAGGACGGTGATATCAAAAAGGTGTGAAAACGCCTTCTCATACCACCGGCAGGATTTACAAAGGAAATCAACCTCACCAATCTGCATGTCCAACTTATCAACAAGCCACATTTTGATATAATCATTGACAGCATCTGGCTTCAACACGGGTTCCCTGGTTCTATAGTCTGTTTTTCCTGTTTCCTCAAACCCACCCTTATGTACTGTTGACAACAAGTTAACCTGTCTTTTGTCATGCCAGAGAAGGGCTAACATGTCACATTTCTTGGTGAGAAGGGCACCTTTCTCATTATTTGCTGGGAATACAGAGAAATTTTTTCTATTTGGATGGACAGTTCCACAGTGCCATGTTCAGGCAAATACCTGGTCAACGCTGGGGCTATGAAATAATTATTGGTGTACAGAATGTGGTGCTTGTTGAAATAACTTTCCATCAGCAGTTTCATGACTGATGCCAAGTAATCGTGAGGATCGTCACTAGGTACATCAATATCCATAGCCAAAGAAACTACCACATCAAGCAAATATCCAGTTTTCAGTCACAAAGGACATAGAATTTTAGTGCAAAGCTGTGATGCTTGGACAGCACACACAGAATAAATGCCAACCTGTCCCTGAATATAACCAGAGACTCGTCAATAACCACTTTCTGAAATGGATGGAAAACCCTGGAAAATTACTCCACCATTGTCAGGGTGGGTCTAATTTTCCATAGCCTGTCATTCGGTGCAGGCCCATAATTACTATTGAAATGCAGGAACCTTAAGATTGCCAGGTACACATGTCACGGGCCATATACTTACTGAAGACAGGTGTGCCCATGAGTTCATTAACCGACCAACAGTCATGGAGCACATGTTTTCTTACATGCCCCATCTATCTCGTAAGAGATAGCCACACAAACAACTCCCTCACCTCCACAGGTATCCATTCCCTCATGTGTGTGCATTCACTGGTAGGCATGTCCAGCAACCGGACACTCATAGCCTGGTGGAAATTAATTTCATCCACCAGGTATTGCATAATGACTGTGGTGAATATCGCCCTGAAAATATTGCCAATAATCCAGGGCCTGAGGGGAAGCTCATCCTTCTGAACACCTGCCCCTTCCTCATCAAAAACCAGCACATAGGGCTCAAATCCTGCTCCGTCCTCCCATACAAATGTATCAACTCTGCCAACACCTGGTAAACTGGGCCGTTTGCCATGGCACGTCTTTTATTGAGTGCGTGTCATTGGCAGGGGGTGAGAGGAAAGGAAAGGGATAGGTGTGGGAGGTGGGGGTGTATGGGGGTGATGACTCACCTGACGTGGGCCTTCCCTGGGCAGGCGCTGCCTGTTGAGTCACACCTCGTGGTGTTCGTGTGAATAATTCCATCCTGAAAGGCCTGTTTGTGGTTTTTTGACCCTTGAAGTACTCAGGTGAGATGAAGGTGGATGTTCGAGAGTGAGACAGCAGCAGGCAGGCTGCAAGACTGGTGGTGAGACAGCTCATCAGCATTTGCTTCCCAGATGACCGCCAGCTCCACTCTCACCTGCCAGGTGTGTTGGGTATTGACCTCCTCTTCTTCAGTGAACTCATCATTGTCAAAGGCCCTCCCCTTCTGCAGCAGCTTGAGAGCCTTTTCAGGCATCTGAGAGCAGGAAGGGGTCAGAGGGCGAGAGCATTCACTCTTCACCTGGTAACTCGTTTTCTCTTCTGAAGAAGTACTCTCAATCAGTGTACATGAGGACACTATTTCGTCCAAGGCATGACCGATGGCACAGTCACTGAGCCCTTTCCCCATTAGTAAGGGCAAAACTTCTGTGGGGGTCAATGATGAAATCAGCCCCATGCTAAGGGGGACGGAATCATACAAGGAGGATGAGGAAGGCATCACTTAACACTCTACCACTGCCGTGTACAGACAAAGCCACACATTAGAGGGGTACCTAGGGGACCTACTTACTAGTGGTTGTCATAGAAAATAGTCTTAGGTTCAAAGGGTGGTGGGCAGATGCTTGCGGCTATATGCGTCAACCGGCAGTGCTACACACCTCAAATTGTGATAGCTCAACCGATGCATAGGGGTTAAAATGAGTGTGATTAAACCAAAGCCTTTTGCACTAGTCAGGAGGTAAGAGAAACCAATGTATATTTCATGCCAAAGAAAATAACCTCCATATTGCACAAAATACACACAATAAAGCTCTCTACAGGGCTCGTTCTGCCTTTCTCTTTTTTCATAATTATGTCTCCAAGTAATTTTGTTTTCATCATCACACCTCATTTGGTGAACATAAGCATTTAGGATGTTCAATGTGGTTCCATCTTCATTGGTTGTAATGGCCATTACTGTCACTTCTGTTGAACTCAATTCTCTTTTAGGTCTTTCGATACTGCTCTTCTTGCCTAATTTCTTCTTTGCTGCATCACTAAACAGTAATCTTAATTTGTATTCTGCTCCTATTCCACTACTTTTTTTTTAAATTTAATTTCCTGTAAGGAAACTACTTATAGTGTAAATGTGAAATGAAAAACAAGGAACAATGTCCTACAAAGTCTCCTGTGCATAAAAGAATACCCATCATATTTCAAAAATCTAACATTAACAGATTAGCAGTAATGATATTTTGTTCCCCATTCCAACTTACTTGCCATAATAATCCCAAGACTTCAGGTACTGGTTCCCAAAAGCCAGCAGAGGGCTTGCATTATGGAGCAAGAAGATATAGGCTCGACACAGCTTACTTGTCCATATTGGTGTTAGCAGGTCACTCACATCATGAATCAAAACAACCTGATATAAAAAATATAATGGTATAATAGGATATAAATGATTCGCACAGTGTTCAATATATTTCCCTGAACCTCTAAAAGGCATGACTATACAACACAGAAATATTTATTTCATATAATTATACTGTAAGTCATTAATTAGGCATGATTAGGTGAAGGAAAGTGGGAAGATGGGGAACATTTAACCCCTCCGTGCACAATGACACGTTTGTCGTCATATGGGTGTGGCTGCGACTATACTCGTTGACGCTTTTGGCGTGATTAAAGCATAAAAACTTTTGTCAGAGGAAAAGTTTTTGGCTGATCGGCATCATTTTTGGAGGTGTCATAGCTTCCCTGCTCCTCATCAAAAGTAATGAGTTGGCAACTGTGGGTCCCAATACCAGCAAGCGTGGATAGGTTATACAGTACCAAATGAGTTGTGAGTGGGGAAGGTACTGAGTGGTTCTGTCCCTTTAAATTTCCACTCTAACCCCAGTCAGGGTCAAACAAAGGTCTGTTGCAAAGTGCCTTTATTAACAAGAGATTATAACTGGTGCTGTCTCTTTGCTGGCCAAGAGGATACTAAACGTTTGTCCAAGTCGACTGACTAAAGGTAAAACTGAATACAGTTCGAAATTACAGTATATGAAACACTCATATTGACCTATACATCTGACACAGTATCAGTGCCACTCATTCGTTCATCACTGCGTGCTACGTTATTCATGAACCAATCTATTTAACCCGCCCCGTCCCGACCACTTTTTCACCACTGGTAACCCCCATTCCCGACCATTTTTGGACCCAAATTTTTTTGGCTCAAACTTTCGCTTTTGGTCAGAAACAATGGTCAATCACCAAGAAAGTGTTCACCGGGGTCCATAAGTGGTCTAAACAGGTATACCTTCGTTACACCTGGTACCATGTTCTGTGGAGGTGGTCTGTGGCTTTCACATTTTCTATCGTATTATAAGTCTGGTAAACCAATAAAAGTAAGTAGATATGTATTTATTACAAACAAAAAAACATGTGATACAAGAGTAAATTGGATTTTATACAAAAATAGAGGTGAAATAAGCATTGTTCCATTGGGCGAACCGAGTGAAATCGGCCAAACTGTTCACTGATGAATCGCTAACATTGCTGATTCATCATACACATCATTTTTTCTACTTACATAATACATCTCCAATAACATTATACCATTTTACATTTTATTGAACTGTTTTTACGTATTCACAGGCCTTTCAATAACATTTAGCGTAATGTTAGTGCATATTTACGTAGTGAGTGAACTTGCTGTGACTGTTGTTTCAACTCGCATTGTGTTTTTTCAACTTACATAATACTTTCCTAATAACATTATACACTTTTCCACTTTAGAGAACTGTTTTGAGATAGTTTCAGGCCTTACGATAATATTTAGCGTAATAATAGTGCATAATAACAGAGCGGGTGAAGTTGCTATGACTATTATTTCAACTTACAACCTATTTTTCTACTTATATAATACTTCTCCACTAACATTACACATGTTTCCACTTTATATCATTGCTATCACATAATCTGAGACCTGACTATTCTACTGAGCATCATATTATCGCATATTTACACAGTGAGTGTTATTGTGATATCATTTGTTTCAGCTTACACTAGTATTCAACTTATAAATTACTTTCCCACTAACATTAAACCCTTTTCCACTTTATATCATTGCTATCACATATTTACAGACCAAACTGTTCTACTGAGCGTAATATTTTCGCAGATTTACACAGTGGGTGTACTCGTGATATCAATTGTTACAACTTACACTATTTTTCAACTTATACATTACTTTCCTGCTAACATTACACCCGTTTCCACTTTATATCATTGCTATCACATATTTACAGACCAGACTGTTATAATGAGCGTCATATTTTCGCAGATTTACATAGTGGGCGTAGTTTTGATATCACTTCTTTCAACTTACACTATTTCTCAACTTATACATTACTTTCCTGCTAACATTACACCCGTTTCAACTTTATATAAAACTTATCACATACTGACTGGCCTTACCATTATACTGAGCGTCATATCGCCATCCCACACAGTTTCAGTAGTGTAGGAAGTTATGATACTCTTTGAAACAGGGCTGAAGGGACAACGCAACATTGCACTCTGCACACTCGTACCTTGTGTCTTTTCTCTGAGTGGCTGATCTTACTGTCGAGTGCTTGCATACATGGCAGCGGCACTGGGGTTTATGACGGTTTGGTTGGGAAGGGATTGTGCTTGGGTAGTGGCGTCCTGCGAGGCGTAGGGGAGTCTGGGCAGCCATAGGGGTGCGTGTGTGGTGTGTGGGTCTGTCCTGTGCGTACCTGGCGATAATTTCACGTGACAGCTCCCTCACAAACCCCTCAAAGGTCTCAGAGATTCCTGTTGTCATGGCATGGAGGTAGTGTGGATTGAGGACCATGATGTCGAGCAAGTGGAAAAAGAGCTTTTTGTACCACTTCATTGTGGTCCTGGCACAGTCCACACTGGAAATCATGGAGTCTGACTGATCCACTGGCCTCATGTTGAGATTATAGTCAAGTACAGACTCAGGTTTCCAGACGTGGCGCCTCCTCTCGCTACGATGATCAACGGAGTCTGTGCAGTGCATCAGGGGGCTGTGTACAGTCGACAGGAGGCAAACTTCCCTGCTGTGGTTCCACAGGGTGGCAAGGATGTTATTTGCCTGGAAGAAAACCACCTCGTTCTTGTCAAGTTTCCTCCCTATCTTGACCATATGGCGACGGTTTCTCTTTACTGTACCACAGACTCCGGTGTCGTGTTGGTGGAGGAACCGAGCCAGAAGAGGGCTAGTGTACCAGTTGTCCAGGTACAACACATGACCACGATGAAGGTACTCCTCTATCATTGTCTTCACCACGGCCCCTGAGAGTCCAGTACTACGATCTTCTGTTATGTCTGTCTGTGCGCCTGTGTACAAGACCATGTCTTGCACATAACCAGTCTTACAGTCACACATAACAAAGATCTTGAACCCGAAACGGTGTCTCTTGCTGGGTATGTACTGGCGAAAGGAAATATTGCCTCTCCACAGCACAAGACTCTCGTCTATGACGAGGTCTCTGTAAGGATAAAATGAGGAGCGGAACATTTCCCGTAGGTGATCAAATACAAGCCTAATTCTCCTCACTTTATCAGTGTTATTTGCATTAGCTGGATCTTCTGCATCAAAAAAGTGGAGGCGGCCAAGAATCTGCTGAAATCTATTACGACTCATGACCTTTCCAAAGAAAGGTGTGATGGTCATTGGGTCAGTGGTCCAGTATGCCGGTACTTGATTTTTCCTAACAACACCCATCAAGGGTAAAAAATAAGAACATCTCAGAAATTGTTACAGGATAGTCATATTGCTGGGTGTGCCTCCTAGTTGTACCCAGACGTTCACTTTCACGGCGCTGTGTTCTTGAAAAGAGGTTTGTCTGCTCCACTATGCGGCCCACAAACGCCTCCCCAAAGAACAGGTGGAAGAAATCCACCCTAGTGGAGCCCGCATGCACAGCTGGAGCCGTGCAACCAGACCGCCACTCCTCAGTGAAAGGGTGAATGATGGGAGTAAAATTACTCCCATCTTCCCAGTTCCACGAGACACTATCGTCTCCAGCATCGTCCCCATCATCGCCTTCATCAGGGTCGGGAGGTGAGGGTGGTGGGGGAGGTTGGGGAGGTGGAGAGCGGCGCCCTTCATCACTCGCACTTCTCTTCCCTCTCCCTTTTCCTTTACCCTTTCCCTTCCCTTTCCTTCCTTACCCCACATCCTGGGGCTGTGGGGAGGAAGTTTGGGAATATTGTGGGGTGAAAGACGTGATGGGGAGTGGCTCCACCTTGTCTCCCCTATGCCCACGTACACCACGTGCTCGTTCTGCCTCCCTCACACCACTTTCCCTTTCACTGCTCACTCCTGCCACACCACTTTCCCTTTCACCCCGCACTCCCGCCACACCACTTTCACCTTCCCCAGACAAAACACAAGGACCATACCTGATTTGCCTTCTCGCCCCACCTTCTGATCCTCAAGGTGAAATTTTCTCCTTCCCCAACCACGAGGCAACATCACATCCTAAGCCGCCGTCCTTGTCCTCGTCCTCGTCCTCGTCCTTGTCCTCATCAGAATTTCTCTCTAGGGGATGGAGAGAGGTCCGTGCATGTGTTTTGGGTGCAGGCTGGCCTTCCCTCACCTTATGATACGTAACATACCGCTTTTTCCACGGCGAAGGGACCTCCTCATCACTGCTGGTTATTTCCTCCTCAGGCTGCACATAATCACAATCCTCCACATAGTCATCAAGTGGAGAATTACTATCTCCGGTGAAGGCATCCCGGGCGGATTGTATCTCGTCCTCAGAGAGACCTTTACGTGCCATGTCTGACCTGGGTCACTGCTAACAGGTGAGTGACCGAGACAAGGGGGCACGCGGGTCGCATGGGGTCTGGGAGGCTGCCCGCCTGGTGGCAGGTAGGGAAGGCTTGGGTAGGTGGGCGAATCGAAAATCTCGCGCGAATTTTGAAAATTGTGCAAATTATGGACCTTGCATTTGCAGCGCGTTAAAGTACATCGACGGGATTGGCAGTGACAGAATGTGAGGACGTTAAAGAACGTCGACGGGATGCCGTGGGTTAATAGATATAATAAAAGTAAACATATAGTACATGACATATATACATATGTACAAATAGTTTAATATTTACTTTCACATTCCCCAACCCAGTAACATCAACTCCTCTCCTCATTCATTCCAATTTAGTCACACCAGTCATCCTCCTTATCAGTCACTCCACCATCACTGTACGACTCCTCCTCATCGGTCATCTCGTCCCAGCACTCTTCTTGCTCAGATTCATATTGCTTCCTCACAGGGTCGACTTAGAGATGTCACGGTGGCTGCCGATAATACATGGAGCATATGATGTCAAGACATCCTGTGTCCTCACCAACATACTCCTCAGTAGTCACAGACTCAGGTGAAGTGAGATAATTTGGAGATTCCCACGAGTAAAGTCTTACTGTTGCCTTGTCCAACTTATCATAGTGACACACTTTAAGTCTCCCTAGTGGTTCATCCTCTGGAACCAGTTGATAAGACCATCCTCCCCGAAGGACTTTTACAATCCGGTAGCACTGAGATAAATATGGAGCCATCTTTTTACCACCCCACCTATGTCGTTCAGCTGATGATAACTTAATCCGTACAAGGTCACTAACATTAAACAGTCCTCCTCGACTGCAGTGCTTCCTGTTTCTATTCTGCTGCGCCACTGCTACGTTATCCTTCACCAGATACAACAAATGTTCAATTCGCTTCGCCTTTTCTCGGACTAAACGATCAGCTACTTCTGCATTACTCATATTGGGAAGTTCATAATCAGGGTCCTTGCATGATTTCCCTGACGTGATTCACTCTTGAGATCTTGCAATAACCCCATATACTAGTTCGTGAGGAGTATATCCAGTTGTTGCATTTTTTGATGTGTTATGGCTAAACTGTATGCAGGCAGCCATCTCAGGCCATAAATCAACAATGTTATTGCACAAACATTTCACATTATCCATCAGTTGGTTTTGTCGCTCTACCTGGGCTTGGCTACGATGATGATAAGGGGCTCCCAATTTCTGCTGAACTCCTGCCAAATGAAATGAGTCCCCGATCTGAGGATATGAACTCTGGTACCTCAAATGTGCACACCCAGCAATCCATAAAAGTTTTGGCGGCAATGTCCGCAGCACAATCACACGTCGGACAAAGCAATGTAACGTGTAAGAATGTCCTACATTTGTAACACATAGTGAAAATGGTGCTTGCTTGATAGACGGAATGGACCCACGAAATCAAATTGGACCACTTTGTTCATACAATCTGGAATTTCAGTGAATTGCATCGGAGCTTGCCCTGGGTTCTTAGACCGTTTGTTAACTCCACATCTTTCACATTTGCTTATATGAGCGGTCACATCTTTTTTCATCTCCGGCCACCAAAAATTGTTCCTGGCCTTCTCCCAAGTACGTTTTCCCTCCATATGGCCATTCAAGGGTGAATCATGCACCAACTGCAGGGCTTTAATTCTCATTGTTTGGGGGATTACTGGCACCCAAGTTTTCCTGACGCCATAAGGATGTGCCCGATTCCTTTGTCCACCACAGAATACATAGCACAAGACACCCTGCTGTGAGATCCTGAAACGGGACAACCATGGATAAAGTTCTCCACACGATTGAACCTCTTCGTTTTTCTTGTCACCCCTGATAACTTTCATGACTTCTGCAATGGTCTTATCTTCTTCCTGCTCTCTGATGAGTGTTGAAACGTCCCAAAAGGTATTAGACAGGTTCAAGGTAGCCCCAGTTATACCAGTGGATGCGGTTGGTGATGCTGTCTCTTCCATATTCAGGGCGACTCTAGAGAGATAATCCGCCATAATCATTGTTGGATTGCGGCCTGCCTTATGGATTGGATTAATGTCAAATTTTTGTAGTAAATCTATACATCTTCCTCTCCTACCTCATTCCTTACTTATGTCCAGAGGGTTCAGCCAGCAGAGGGCTTGATGATCAATTATCAGGTCAAACTGAGCCGATGACAAATACATCCAGAACCTTTTTACTGCAACCACCACTGCCAACATCTCCCTCTCTGTTGCTAAGTAATGCTGCTTTGCAGTGGTCAGTGCATGGTGAAAAAATGCAATGGGTAGTAACTTTCCATCATGGAACCTATTTGCTAACATTGCTCCCGTACCCACACCACTGGCATCTGTCACCAGCACAAACTTTTTAGTGTAATCCCGGAGATTAAGTGCTGTTGCATTCGCCACCTGTGGTTTGAGAGCCTCAAACGAGTCAAACGACTCACACATCTCTCTTGTCCAACATAACCGTCAATAAGGGTCTTTGTCCAGGGCATTATAGAGTGATTTAGCTGTCTCTGCTACTCCTGGTAACCACTGCTGGACATATGAAAATGCTCCAATAGCTCTTCTTAGTTCCCGTACTGTGGAGGGTTTCTTAATGGCTCTTTGTTCATTAATCCTAAGCATCCCATTACAAACTGTAGCCCCAAGATATTGCACTTTGCAAATGCCAAATTTGTAGTTGTTCGCTGATAAAACCAGTCCAGCCTTACATATTTTCTCCAGTACCTTATGGAGCCTTGAGTTATGTTCCTGTAGAGTGGTACCCCAGACCAAAATATCATCTAAATAACAAAGGGCATCTGTGTAGTTGCATTCACCAAGAATTGTGGCCATCATACACTGAAATGAGTATCCAGCCCCTTTTAGCCCAATTGGTGTCCTGTCATTCTACTCGTATTGGCCCCAGGGTACAACAAATGCTGACACTGTGCTGTCACTCTCCTTAAGGGGCAACTGATGACTGGCATCCAAAACCGAAAAGAATTGTGCACTCCCCAACCTATCAAGATCTTCAATAACAGGAATAGGGTGCAATGTTGCTGGTTGTGATATATGATTTATGCCTCTATAGTCTATTACTAGATGAAAGCTCCCATCTTGACGCCGTGCACACACTATGGGAGCTCCCCACAGACTGTTTGACTTCCGAATGATGCCTTTACTACTGGCAATGGTCCTCCAGAGTAAAATATGTCTTTGAATCCGCCAATAATCTTCATCAGTTCTTGATGCTGCTCCTTCGTTAGCTCTTCTCCCACTGACACACTGATGTAGGGATCCTCTTGCCGTTGGTTAATTCCACCTGGTTTCCGTGGTGTTGATACTTCGATCCCAAGCTCTAAAACACCCAGCACCTCTCCTTCATGCAGTAATTCCTCTGTATTGAGAACATTCGCAACTCTTAAATCTACATCCCCGGCCGTGGTGCCTGTGACACAGCAGTGAGCAGGTACAACTATCGCACCCTCTGGCCGCAATGGTTCTACCAAGTATTGTTCATTTGCAATCTGGCCAGTTGCCTTACACTTTATTAACGCCTCAGTGTATGGTGGAATGATAACTGCATGCTTAACCCTTGCTATAATACTTCTTCATCTTGATTGTACATCAGGAACTGGCGTTGTACTTGTTGTTGCCGACAGCAAAGGAATTGACACTTTCAAAGACTCTACGTGCAAAATCTTTTCATTTAAGTCTAACATTAATCCATCCACATGTGCCCAAAAGTCCATACCCAGGATTACGTTCGTGATAAGTCCAGACACTACCACAAACCTGTACCTGTGTATGTACACTCTCCCTATAACAACACTTAGGAACACTTCCCCAGGTATAGGGATCTTTTCCTCACAAACACTGTATGCACTCTTTTTACATGGTAACAATCCTTCCTTCTTTCCCATTTTTTTTTATTTATTTTTTATGTGTCCGACTCTGGGCATAGGCTTCACAGCCTGCTCTCAAGGCCCAGCAGTCCTCCTACATACCAACACCTCTACATGTCACCACTTCGGCGTTAACACACACCGTCCATATTGAATACATGCTAGGGCTGTGTCATACAGGACTGGTATATTGGTATTAGCGGGGGTATTTTTACGACATGTCAGCGGGTCTTCTGGTAGATCAGTAAAGCCTGATTTAATGAAATTTGTCAGTATGTCTTCATTTACGACCGAAAAATCTTTACCACTGTCAGCTAATGCTTGGTAATCCCTCTGCTGCAGCTGAACGTTTATGTAGTTGTGCATCTGTACCATAAGTCGATCTAATTGTTCAGGTTGCATAATATTACGTTGAACTACAGCTTGTCCTTCTTCAAGCCAATGTACCATAGCAACCACACGCTGTCGAATGCCAGGATCCCTCTTCCCTCCATTAGTCCATCCTGCATAATAATCTTCCATTTCAGTCCGCCCAACATCCTGTCGTGTGGCAGACCTTACTGAAAATTATTCTTTCCTGAGCTTCCCTATGGTTTCCTATCAGGGTTTTCTCCCTCCTCAGGTAGACCTCTGTCCACCCTTTCGCCTCATGTAGACCTGGGTCTACCAGACCCAGGTCAGAAACAAGGTCAGAAAACACACTTTTGTTTTATTTATGACAGATCCAAACATGGTATGACATTCTTCAATGTATATGCAATACAGCCATGTAAATAAACTTAATTTTTTAATTCATTATATACTTTTACCTATTTAAAAAAAAAATGTCATTTTTTAAAAATTAAGGGAAAAAATGAAAACAACATCCGATTGTAACTTTGTGTGGTGGAACTGGCAGCAGCATCATGGAGCTTCATGGTGTGATGTTGGGGCTGCCTGAAGCTGTGACCTTATTTGCAATCAGGGAACAAAATAAAGCACCCTGCTCAGGTAGAGCCGGGTCTCTGAGACCCCCCTCCCTACACCGGAAACGTAGAAGAGTTCGAAATTGCCCTTTCACCCCTTACATGGGTACAAAAAGTCAGGCAGCTATTGGGGGGTACAGGGTTCCCGGGTGTTTACCAATCAAACTGGGGGGGGGGGTCTCAGAGACCCGGCTCTACCTGAGGAGGGTTAAGTCTCTTATAGCACGAAATCCATCCTCCAGTAGTAACACGGTACAGCTCTTTGACGGGTAGAATCATTAGACTGACATAACATAACTCGATATTTTGATGAGCTGATAATTGTCCCCCACGAAATCCTTGATTGGATGACTCATTTGCTGCAGTTTGTTTGCGTAGGTCACTGACTTCATTTTCAAGAGTAGAACCCCTATCACCAGTCACTACTCGTGCAGTAATACCGCTCTTAACTAGTTTCCCATGACCTGTTGCTTGACCCGTTGCACTTGTTGCTTGTTTCGTTGACAAAGCATTTTCAGCAATCTTGAGTACTTCGTCATATGATTTCGCCTTTTCGTCACTCACCATCCACTTCTCCCTTATTATCTGTTGCCTCACATCTCTCTCTCACACCATCCAGGAAATGCCAAACTACCCTTTTCCCCACAATATCCGTGGGCTCCATTGAAAATGCCTGAGCTGCTAACTGCTGTAAACGTGTCATATAGTCACCCAGGTCCTCCTCCTGCAACTGTGCTGCTTCTTCAAAGCGTAGAATCTGAACTTCAATGGCATCTGCAATAATAAATTTTTCAGTCAACCTGCGCATTATTTTTTCATAATTTTCTCCCCAGCTTTTGCCTAAATTTGCTTGTTGTTCCACATATACTGCCGCTGTTCCACGTAGCTGTAGTCGTAACATTACTGCTCAATAGTACGGTTTCCTCCATGTCTCCAGACCCCGCATAATGTTTGCTTGTTTGACCAGGTCATAGTGCGTGGAGAAAGCCCTGAAGGTCCCGGCAGAACTGTCATCACCAAACGTTAGGGAGTGTTGGATTTCCTTAGCACCATCTTTACTGCCCATGTTTCTTGATTATATAACTTCTCTTGGTCTTTTTTTCCCTTTACTATTGCCACCAGTCAGGGTCAAACAAAGGTTTGTTGCGAAGTGCCTTTATTAACAAGAGATTATAACTGATGCTGTCTCTTTGCTGGCCAAGAGAATACTGAACTTTGTCCAAGTCGACTGGCTAAAGGTAAAACTGCATACAATTCGAAACTGCAGTATATGAAACACTCATATTGACTTATACATCTGACACAGTATCAGTGCCACTCATTCGTTCATCACTGCTTGATTCGTTATTCATGAACCAATCTTATTTAACAGATATAATAAAAGTAAACATATAATACATGGCATATATACATATGTACAAATAGTTTATTATTTACTTTCACACCCCCGTCCCGGCCGTGCAACACATTTCACTATACCAGTAGTGCTTGTGTATAGTGTTTGGGTACTGTTGTGATTAGAATTGGTGTTTCCAATAGGAAATTTGGTGTTTGTGAACCAGTCCTGGTCGTTATCAGGCGTTGACCCAACGAAGTTTATGCTACTGTTTCTAATCAACTACACTGCCTCTACCCTGCACCAAATGTGAGTATTCAGCTATAATAATAGTGACAGTGAATCATGAGAATATAGTGTGCATATCTAGTGTACAAAGAATTAGTGAAATACGTGCAGTAGCTTAGAGGAAGGCAGGAAACTGCCCTACACTCACAACACGACGTGGGTACACCGTAGTTTTTTTAATTATTCTCGAAAACTATGAGGCCTAGGATCACCGCTTTGTGCTCAAATGAAAGCCAATTAAAATATGCATAGGGTGATAAAATAAAATCAGAACAGTGGCAAGAAAAGTTTTTCGCTAGTGCCCTCGAAAAAAAAAAAAATCTGTTGTCTGTTGGAAATGGGTTTTACTTTTTCGCTTATTACTCGAACACCATACTTCGTATCAAACTGGGACTTCCGGCATTCGAAAGCTAATAAAATTGTCTTTCCAGTGATGGTAGAGTATGTAGAGTTTGATCAATAAACATTCGAATTATGATGTTGGGAAGTAAATGTATGCTCTTGAATGTTTATTCACAGTCCCTAGTGTGTTTTTTGGTGTGTTCTTTTTTTGCTTATCGTGTAGAACAAACATCGACGAAGAGGAATATGTGGGTTTTGTGGCAAAATAATTATGTTTGGGTGGTGAAAATAAGCCGAGAATACACATTTTTGGAGCGCGCGGTCGGTGGGGGGGGGGGGAAGGGAGAAAAGCCAGCGCGTCATGTCCCACAAAACATTAACTTACCCACGCGCGAAACGGTTGTCTCACAACTCACTTCTAAACCCGCATTGAGAGAGAGAGAGAGAGAGAGAGAGAGAGAGATGCCAGGCCTGCTGTGGAATTGTAGATGTCTGCAAACTTAAAACTTATTTCCAATGATTTGTGTTAACTTTTTTGTCTTTTTAGCATTATTTGTGACATGTTTGCAATGTATTATTTACTATATTCTGTATATCTGTTAGCTCAGAACACAATGTTCACGTAACTTCTCTATTGTAAAAGTACGACATTGTTGATTGCATTGGTTGTGTGTCATGGCACTGGTGGACAACAGTTAAAACAAGTGACATACTCTTGGTATATGAGTGACCTCGAGAAACTCTTAATTGGCTGGCAGCTGGGAGGTTTAATAGTACGAGATATACGAAATACTATGGTTCTCACGAAAAGTTACTGTAATGATTTTATCCAGCTGCACCAACAGTGGTGTTCAGCCAGCGATTATTTAGAGAAAGATAAGGCTTCTTCACTAGTTTTAAATGGCGTTTCAGTAAACATTCTCCAACTTTTGTAATTAATGACTTTTTTTTTTTTATAATATATATATTTATATATATATATATATATATATATATATATATATATATATATATATATATATATATATATATATATATATACTGTGTATTTGAGTGCAGACGAAGGAGAGCTGCAAGGCTTGGTGGATGAGTTTGGGAGTGTGTGTAAGAAACGGAATCTAAAGGTGAATGTAAGGAAGAGTAAAGTGATGGTCTTTGAGAGAGGTGAAGTCAGTGAATGTACAGCGAGGTTGGATGGTGAGGAACTGGAAAATGTAAGTACGTTTAAGTACTTGGATAGTGTGATGAGTAAGGATGGAGATTTGGAGGGTGAAGTGCTTGAAAGGGTACAGCAGGGAAGAAAGGTTGCTGGTTCTTTGAAAGCAGTGATAAGAAGCAGGGAAGTGAGCATGGAAGTGAAAAAGTTACTACATGACAGTATTGTGATACCAACTCTAACGTATGGAAGTGAAACTTGGACGTTGATGGAAGGACACAAGTCAAGAGTGAGAGCAGTGGAAATGAGTTATTTAAGAGGAGCCTGTGGAGTCACATGGAGAGACAGGCTGACAAATGAGAATATAAAGGAGCGTTGTGGTGTGGATGTGGATGTGATAGGAAACGTTAGGAGGAGTACACTGAGGTGGTTTGGCCATGTGGAGAGGATGGAGGGTGAAAGACTGACGAAGAAAGTGTATGTGAGTGAGGAGGAGGAGGGAAGAGGGAGGGGAAGGCCGAGGATGAGATGGAGGGATGGGGTGGAGATTTATATGAGAGAGGGGGGGGGGTGAATTGGGAGCTGGGCAGTGAAATGGCGGGGGACAGGGCGACTTGGAGGCGATTTGTTTGTGGCCACCCCGAACGGGATTGAGGCATCTGGGAATAGGCAGACAGATAGATTAACACTCGTCATGATAACATACAGTTCGCGAATGAAACAGAGTGCAACGGTTGTCTCCCATTTTAGATATCCTTGTTACGAGAGAGAATGGTATATTCCTGTGTTCTGTGTTCCGTAAGCCTATTTTCTCAGGTTTGGGTAGCAGTTTTTCCAGTTATTGTTGCACAATGTTTAAAATCAATGCTGTTAAGACCTTGTTACATAGAGCATTTTTTTCTCTCATCTACCTAATTTATTCCATGATGAGTTTTGCTTCCCAAGTAAATATTTTGTAAATAATAGCTATATTGATAACTTGTTCTATCGTCTTGAAAGGAATTTTCTTAACAACCACTACATGCATAAACAACCCATCTCTACTGCTAGTGGGGAGGTATTTTATCTCAGTTTACCCTACCTGGGTAATATTTTGGTCCAAATGAAAAACCGCTAAATTCACAGCCTTGTTCAATTTTATCCTCAAATTGACTTCAAGAATATACTAAGTAATTCATTCAAAACTGGCTCATTTTTTCACGTTACAGATCCGGTTCCGACCGACCTCCGTTCGTCTGTTGTTTATTGTTTCACTTGCCCAGGTTGCCAGGCCGGTATATTGGTGGCACAATCCGTGCTTTCATGGTTTGGACAGAGGAACATAAGGATCAGTCGTGCAGGACAGACAGGCGACTCGGGGGGGGTCAGTTTTTACATGTTCACCTCAGCCGATCTTTTCATCCAACCTGAGTGTTTCCTGTTGTTTTTGGTGCGATTCGATCGATTTTGAACTCCGTTTCTATCGGAAGGCCCTGGTTTTTGCCGAACGCGACTAGCGACTTCCGGTAGAAATGAATGGCTAAAATAAACTCAAATCACACCAAAAACAACAGAAAAGACGCAAGTTGATGCCTGTTACCACGTGAAACGTTCTATTTTTATAGCTAAAGGAAATTAATCAGTAGGTCAAACTTTACCCTAACCTAACCTAACCTAACCTACCTAACCTAACCAACCTAACCAACCTAACCTAACCTGCTGCAGTGGAAGGCTTACCTTAGAGATACGATAGTCCAGGTTGTGCAATATAGTTCTCAGGTATTTTTTTGACGATATTCGCGGGCCTTCATTTTTGTGGGAAATGCTTCATTTTACCTCTTTTCCAATCATGAACTTTGGATGAAGAGCTGAAATGAAGCACTTTCGACACAAAACGAAAGCAAAAATCACTCAACTTGCATCAAGAACTACCAACTTGAAACTCTTATTAATGCGTAAATAATCAATATTACACCCGAGGCACAGATCACGTCCTTCTTCTTTGGAAGCCACGGCGAGAAGAATTTGAATTTTCCACCGATAAGGAATCAAAGACCGCGCTTCAAACTGATTGGTAGAATACCATCACGTGACCTAAAGTATGCCTATGAGTGGATAAAACAGACCTAGCAGACGCATGTGCAGTCGAAGGAAAGAGAAACATACGTACGAACGTACTCATTTTTTACACGGAGTGGCCGAGTGAAGATCCAAGGTATGGTTTTGGGGGGGAAATTATAATCTAGTGTAACTCATTTATTATCAATTTCCTAGAGAAATGTCATAGAAGAAAATATTCTTAGAATGACCGAATCTACTAGCAAATGTTAACAAAAAGTAGAAAATCGCATGAGGTGTACGTGTAAAGTTTGTCCCCTCCTCACTCAGCAGTAAAAGACCATTTTGAATCTTGTGATATCATACTTAAAAAGGACTATTTTAAAATATAAGCTACATCAAATAACCTAAGATTCCTAGAATCAATATATATAAAGTCCCACAATCCATCTCTAAATAACACTATGTCTGCAGTACCTCATTATGTTATATAACTATGTCTCTGTGTACTTCTTTCACTTTTTTTTTTTTTTTATGCGAGGAAGAAGGAACCAAAGGCCGTGGCCCGCAGTAACAGTTCCCTCCAAGAGAAAAACAAAATACAATAGAGAGCCAAATTCAAGATCCGATCATTTTGAGATGCCTGGACACACTGCGTTTGAAAGACTGGAGATCATAGGCAGCAGGAAATACAGACAGAGGGAGACAGTTCCAGAGCTGACCTGTTGCATAAATGAAAGACTGGGAGTAACGGTTAACTCTTGCATTAGAGAGTTGGACAGAAAAGGGATGAGAGTTTGCTGCCAGACGGGTGCTACGCGCCCGTCGTAGAGGTGGAGGAATGCAAGCAGACAGTTCAGAGGAGCAGTGACCATTAAAGTAGCGATAGAAAAGAGATAAAGATGCAACAGTGCGGCGAAGAGACAGAGGTTGAAGGGAGTCAGTAAGAGGAGGAGAGTTAATGAGACGAAAAGCCTTTGACTCCACCCTATTGAGAAGAGCTGTATGTGGGGAGCCTCCTCACACATGAGAGTTGTACTCCACACAGGGGCGGATAAAACCTCTGTATAGAGTCAACAATTGTGCAGGGGTAAAGAAAGAGCGGAGTCGGCTTAGCACACCCAATCTCTTGGAAGCAGATTTTACAAGAGATGTAATATGATCTTTCCAAGATAAGTCCTGAGTAAATGAAACCCCAAGCATGTTCAAGGATGATGCAGGATTAAGCTGAATATTATTAAACATTAATGGGTATACCTGTGGAAGATTTTGCCGAGTTGATAGGTGTAAGAACTGAGTCTTAGATGCATTAAAGACAACCATATTACTTTTTTTTAACACAATATTGTGTTTTTAATGTTTCCCATTTTTAGATCATTGACGATGACATTTTAAATGTCGAAACGTTTGTAATATAGATGCTGTTCACGTCAACGCTCGTTTTATATATATATATATATATATATATATATATATATATATATATATAATCATCATCCGGACCTCCTTTCCCACCCAGGGTGAGGAGTAGCAATGTCCAGACAGCACAACCTTTCCCAATCCGAATAGGCCACACCTCCATTCACTCATCATTCAAACCCCCGGAATCCTGGCTTTACTGGATACGCCAAAACATTCACCAGATTCTGCAGCTTCACACAAACGTATCCGATTGAGTCAATACGGACGCTGCCATGCTCACAAGTGGTGCCAAAATCCCTGATCATGTACTTCTCCCCACAACATTCATCCAGCCAGCTCGATCTCTTGTCAGTTCCCTAGCCTCACCTACTTCCAAACCTCTCTTCCTCAAACACTCATCCACCATATCTCTCCACCTTCTCCTTGGCCTACCTCGCCTCCTCCCTCCTTCAGATTCACTCAGGTATACCTTTTTTACCACTCTATTGTGATCCATTCTTTTCACATGACCATACCATCTCAGGACACTCCTTTCAATTCTGGAGTCCACCGACTTCCTCACTCCACACCTTTCACGAATCACATTATTTCGTATCCTATCCACCCTCTGTACTTCACATACATTCCCCAGCAGTCCCATCTCCACTGCTCTTACTCTTGACTTTTCATTTTCATGCCACACCATAGTTTCACACCCATATGTTAAAGTTGGCTCTAAAACTCCTTCATGTAAACCTCGTGCAGCTGCAGCACTCAAGCCTCTGTTTCTTATCAAGGCCTTCATTGCACCAGCTACTTTTCTTCCTTTTGTCACTCTGCTTTCAACTTCTTTTGCACATTATCCTCTCTTTTCTATCACTGTACCCAAGTATTTGAACTCTCTCACCAGTTCCAGTCTCTCTCCATTCACTGTGACATCACACTGGGAGTCACCTTCTCTCTCAGTAACCATCATTTTACTCTTCTCTAAAATTACTGTCAAGGCACGACGCTCACAGACATCAGCAAAACTCTGCACTAACCTACCAAGTTCTTGTCCAGTACTTGCAAGCAGTACTTCATCAGCTTACAATAAATTTGAGATATTCCATCCATCACCATTCATTACCAGCGCCATCCCTCTCTCCATTACTCGTATTTTTACTTCTCTCATCACCCCATCCATATATATATTGAACAACCATAGGGTCATCACACAACCTTGTTGCACGCCCACACCAATCGTGAACAATTCACTTAGATGCCCATTAACCCTTACATATGCTTTGCTACCATCATAAAAACTCTTGACGGCACCTAGCAGTATACCATCTACATCGTACATGCGCAAAACTTTCCACAATCCCTCTCTGTCTACTTTGTCGCATGCTTTTTCCAGATCCATGAATGCCACAAACACCTTATCGTCCTTCTCACAAGCCTTCTCTGCTATCTGTCTCACTGCAAATATTGATCCACACATCCTCTGCCACTCCTAAAGCCACCCTGTTCATCGCTCACTAGAACTTCTGATATCTCTCTTACTTTCTTTATCATAATTCTTCCCTATACCTTCCCTACCACACTGAATAAACTTATGCCACAATAATTCTTGCACTCACTTCGCTCAACTTTATTTTTGTACAGTTGTACAATTACAGCCCTTTTTCCACTCTGAAGGCACAGTTTCACTCATCTATGCCTTCTTACATGTCTCCAACAAGCACTTCATTCCACTCTCTCCACTACACTTAAGCATCTCTGCTTACACCTCATCAACCCCAGCTGCTTTCCCATTTTTCAGCCATCTGACAGCGCTCTTCACCTGTGCGAGTGTCACGTCTCCTGGCACGACATTCCTTCTCTGCATCCCCCCCAAACCAATCATGCTTACAGCCACTCTGCTCTCTCTATTCCCATTCATCAAGCTTTCAAAATATTCTTTCCATCTGGTCCTTACTTCATCTCCATGGGTTAGTAACCTACCACCTGCATCCTTCACACTATCACATTTCTTTCCGCTTTCACTTCTACATTTCCGCACCTCTTTCCTGAATAACTTCCTATTTTCAGAGTAGTTCGCATTCATTTTTCTTCCCAGATCATCATTTACCTCCTTCTTTTTCCTCTTCAATAGTCTCTTTACGTGCTTCTAGTTCTCGATATACTCAGTTCTTATTTCAACTGAACCCCTATCCTGTAACCACTTTAGCCACTTCTTCCTCTTTTCCTCCACCGCTCTCTTAACCTCCTCATCCCACCATGCCGTACCCTTCTTTTTTGTTGATACCCTTGCCACACCACACACCACTTTAGCATTCCTAATTAAGCAATCCCTATATGCATTCCACAGGCTGTCCAGATCCAATTCATTCCAGTTCACTGATTCTAACACGTCCTCTACTTTGGACCTGTAATCATATGCCATTTCTTTGATCCCCAGCTTCTCAACTTTCAGTCTTTCTCCCTGATGGCTTCTGTCTCTCTTGATCCACCTTACTCTGCTCAGCTTGATCTTGCATACCATGATCGTATGATCTGACAGACCTCCACATCGCCCTCTCACAGCCCTCATATCAGCAACTATTCCCATCATCGACGTCTCTATGAGCACTAAATCAATCAGGCTTCTTTCAACACAATCCTCGTTTCCTCTATACCATGTACATTTATGTGCATCTTTGTGTTTGAAATACGAATTACAAATGCACAACATCCTCTCCTGACACATATCCTTTAGTCGATTCCCATTGTCATTTTCTCCTGGTATTCCATAAAAACACCATTATGTCATCCTCAGGACCAGTGCCTACTCTTCTGTTCATATCCCCCATCACAATCACTTTATAGCTCCTGGGCATTTCTCCCACTACTTCACCCAGCTCATCCCAAAACCTGCCTTTCTCTCTCACACTCCTGTCATCACATGGTGCATACGCTACAGTCACTGCCACTTTCACCTTCTCAAACTTGAACTTCACTTACATACAGCTCGGGCTGACACATATGTAGTCTTTCATTCCACTCTGCCACACCACATTCATCAACAAAGCAACTTCTTCCTTACATCTTCCTCTCCCATTCATCCCATATCTTTCACATTTCACACCCTCCCACTCCTCCACGTTGCACCCTTTCATCTTCGTTTCACACAATGCCATCACAGCATATCTCGCACTCTTGAACACATTCACCACTTCCCCCTCTTGCTGTCCTCATTCACACCTCTCACATTCCACATGGCCACGGGAGTCTGCCAATTTGGTTGGGGCCCTGGGCAGGTATTGGACCCTCCGAGGCTCTCTGAAACGATTGCCATGATTCATTGATATATATATATATATATATATATATATATATATATATATATATATATATATATATATATGGGTGGTCTGAAAAAATTAATATTTGAGTTGTGGATGCTCAATATTTGTTTCATTAGCCTGAAAAATACGTTAGGCAAAACTGCAGGTCTTCACAGCTTCATTCAGGGTATGCACAAGTGGACCGAAATTATTGATTTTCGGATGTTTTCTCTCAGTCAAAGTGCTCATGAAATCTGATAAATGGTGAACATTTGCTATATTCTTTATCAAGTGGTGTTCAGTGTCACCCAAAATGTGAGAATAACATTAAGAACAAATGGAAAAGCACATATGACATGTGCGTGGCCTTGTTTGCATTGGGATATTGATGTCGATTTGTGATAAGCAGACACTTGAAACATACCCACCCATTGCAAGACGTCCAAATGCCCAGCACTGCCCCTTGTCGCCCTTCTTAACCTCATTCCTCCCCGTCCCATTCACCCATCTCGAAACTGACTCATCCACCAAACTACATCCAAATCTAAACTTACTGATCCATCCCCGACCACCCACATATCCAGCCACTTCACCCAACCAGCGCACCAAAAGCATCCACTCACTAAATCATTTACCCTTACAACCCACACCCCCAGCCACTCAGCAAACCACACCCAACAACTCCACCCCACCCCCCACCTTTACCAACCATCCTGCTCACAGAACCTTGGCGATGCACTCGAACTACCTTTTTTTTTTTTTTTTTTTTTATGCAAGGAAGAAGAGAAACCAAAGGCCATGAGCCCATAGTAACAGTTCCCTCCAAGAAAAAAACAAAATAACAATAGAGAACCAAATTCAAGATCTGATCATTTTGAGATGCTCTGGACACACTAAGCGCTTTGAAAGACCTTTTGGGAGATCATAGGCAGCAGCAAATAAGCAGGCAGAGGGAAACAGTTCCAGAGTTGACCTGTTGCATAAATGAAAAGACTCTGGGAGTAACGGTTAACTCTTGCATTAGAGAGTTGGACAGAAAAGGGATGAGAGTTTTGCTGCCAGACAGAGGCAAGCTATGCAGCCCGTCGTAGAGGTGGGAGGAGATGCCAAGCAGACAGTTCAGAGGAGCAAGTGACCATTGGGGGAAGTAGCGATAGAAAAGAGATAAAGCAATAGCAACAGTGCGGCGAAGAGACAGAGGTTGTATAAGGAAGTCAGTAAGAGGAGGAGAGTTAATGAGATGAAAAGCCTTTGACTTCACTCCCTATTGAGAAGAGCTGTAGGTGGGGAGCCCTCCACACACATGAGAGTTGTA